>NC_068424.1:12569299-12689299 GCF_023373465.1 Oncorhynchus keta
AGGGGAGGGGGAGAGAGAGGATAGGGGAGGGGGAGAGAGAGGATAGGGGTAGGGGAGGGGGAGAGGATAGGGAGGATAGGGGAGGGGGAGAGAGAGGATACGGGAGGGGGAGAGAGAGGATAGGGGTAGGGGAGGGGGAGGATAGGGGAGGGGGAGAGGATAGGGAGGATAGGGGAGGGGGAGAGAGAGGATACGGGAGGGGGGGAGAGAGAGGATAGGGGTAGGGGAGGGGGAGGATAGGGGAGGGGGAAGAGGATAGGGAGGATAGGGGAGGGGGAGAGAGAGGATAGGGGAGGGGAGAGAGAGGATAGGGAGGGGGAGAGAGAGGATAGGGGAGGGGGAGAGAGAGGATAGGGGAGGGGGAGAGAGAGGATAGGGGAGGGGGGAGAGAGAGGATAGGGGAGGGGGAGAGAGAGGATAGGGGAGGGGGAGAGAGAGGATAGGGGAGAGAGGATAGGGGAGAGAGGATAGGGGAGGGGGGAGAGAGGATAGGGGAGGAGGGAGAGAGGTGGGTGAAGGTACATCACTTACCGGGCATACATCTATATCTAGGCATTTTGATGCTGGGCTGGAACAAAAACCGTTGTAAGACAGGAAGGAGTGTACCTGTAAAGCGTGACGTTGTAGGGGAGGAATGAGTGTACCTGTAAAGCGTGACGTTGTAGGGGAGGAATGAGTGTACCTGTAAAGTGTGACGTTGTAGGGGAGGAATGAGTGTACCTGTAAAGCGTGACATTGTAGGGGAGGAAGGAGTGTACCTGTAAAGCGTGACGTTGTAGGGGAGGAAGGAGTGTACCTGTAAAGCGTGACATTGTAGGGGAGGAAGGAGTGTACCTGTAAAGCATGACGTTGTAGGGGAGGAATGAGTGTACCTGTAAAGCGTGACGTTGTAGGGGATGAATGAGTGTACCTGTAAAGCGTGACGTTGTAGGGGAGGAATGAGTGTACCTGTAAAGCATGACGTTGTAGGAGAGGAATGAGTGTACCTGTAAAGCGTGACGTTGTAGGGGAGGAATGAGTGTACCTGTAAAGCGTGACGTTGTAGGGGATGAATGAGTGTACCTGTAAAGCGTGACGTTGTAGGGGAGGAATGAGTGTACCTGTAAAGCATGACGTTGTAGGAGAGGAATGAGTGTACCTGTAAAGCGTGACGTTGTAGGGGAGGAATGAGTGTACCTGTAAAGCGTGACGTTGTAGGGGAGGAATGAGTGTACCTGTAAAGCGTGACGTTGTAGGGGAGGAAGGAGTGTACCTGTAAAGCGTGACGTTGTAGGGGAGGAATGAGTGTACCTGTAAAGCATGACGTTGTAGGGGAGGAATGAGTGTACCTGTAAAGCATGACGTTGTAGGGGAGGAATGAGTGTACCTGTAAAGCGTGACGTTGTAGGGGAGGAATGAGTGTACCTGTAAAGCATGACGTTGTAGGGGAGGAATGAGTGTACCTGTAAAGCATGACGTTGTAGGGCAGGAAGGCAGGGAGGAGGAGTTTGATCATCCTGATGGGCAGCCACAACATCAGGAGAACGATAGAGCCAAACACCACCTAGGAGAGGACATACACCATACACCCTTTAATGATCAGCACACAATCAAAGCAGAACCATAGCTGTATGTGACTACTTTTTTACCAACAAATCTGTCTGTAGTTGGACGGAGCACAGACAGGGTGAACTTGCGGAGGCAGCATTTTTATTTACTGGACAATTAGGAAATATACAGGAGCCATATGCATTGTTTGCGTAGCCTGATTAGGGCATCCACCCACGGTTCTCAGAATGACAGAAATCACATTTAGTTTATGGTAATTCATCTTCACAGAACATGCCAGTCGGATGCAACGACGTGCGGCATTCTTACCGAGTTCCGATGAGCCAATAGAAGATGTTAGAATATATAGGTGGTGTATCCATAAGGCTCGGGGAAGCTTTCCTTAAAGTAGATTTTGTTAAAATTGCCAAAATTATATAGCCTAATTAGCTTATTCCTGTCTATACAGATTTTTGTATTTATTTTTCAATTCAAAATAGCCTACTACACCAAACAGCATGTTTTGGCCACAGAATATCATTAACTTGTATAATATGTAGATTGTTTTAAAATCGCATAGCCCAGTCGGAAGGGCCTGCAATTTAGGCAGAGCATGTGGTAAATACCAAAAAGATGTGTGATGAGTTTTGACAGTCAGTGAAAAGCAGAGACCCAGCCAGGCATATCGTAATATTTAAAAATTACAACTGCGGAAAATCAGTTTAGAAAACAATTGGCTATTGCTGTAAAGAGAAGACTCCAATCTGTCTTTTAGTTATCAAAATGATCAACTTAATTGAGCGAGAAGTAGCCTATCCTATTGGCACCAGTGGAGAACATGGGCCATAACCCCAGTGATTGTGCATATTAACTGTCTTCATCATTGGGTCACTGCCACTTGTGTGTGTTTTTGGACACTCATTTCCTCCTCCAGGTTAGATGGGACGTTATGTTGAATTTGTATCTCCCCTTCTCGTAGGCCTCCAGGTTAGATGGGACGTTATGTTGAATTTGTATCTCCCCTTCTCGTTGGCCTCCAGGTTAGATGGGACGTTATGTTGAATTTGTTTCTCCCCTTCTCGTAGGCCTCCAGGTTAGATGGGACGTTATGTTGAATTTGTATCTCCCCTTCTCGTAGGCCTCCAGGTTAGATGGGACGTTATGTTGAATTTGTATCTCCCCTTCTCGTAGGCCTCCAGGTTAGATGGGACGTTATGTTGAATTTGTTTCTCCCCTTGTCGTTGGCCTCCAGGTTAGATGGGACGTTATGTTGAATTTGTTTCTCCCCTTCTCGTTGGCCTCCAGGTTAGATGGGACGTTATGTTGAATTTGTTTCTCCCCTTGTCGTTGGCCTCCAGGTTAGATGGGACGTTATGTTGAATTTGTTTCTCCCCTTCTCGTTGGCCTCCAGGTTAGATGGGACGTTATGTTGAATTTGTTTCTCCCCTTCTCGTAGGCCTCCAGGTTAGATGGGACGTTATGTTGAATTTGTTTCTCCCCTTCTCGTAGGCCTCCAGGTTAGATGGGACGTTATGTTGAATTTGTATCTCCCCTTCTCGTAGGCCTAATATATAGATCAGACAACGTTGTCTTTATGTGTGAGCAGAGTAGGCTTCTCTATCATTTGTCGTATTAAAAAATATTTTGCTAATGTCTCCAGTCATATAAAGTGTAGCAGAATTGCATAAAATGTGTTTATTAAAATAGGCCAAGATTTTCCTGTACAAAAGCAGATATGTAGCCTAGACCCCCTAAGTCACTACACCCTGCATTCAGTATTTTTGCACACGGTGATTTAGTTATATTATTAGCCTAAATTATGACTATCCAATCTACTCTTCACATTATGAATAGTAGAATATCTTACACAAGTCTGCAAATGGAGGATGCATGAATTGCATTTTTATGGTGAAAATTAGCTTCCCCAAACTTGAAACCCACTTGCTGCATATGTTAGAACAACTTTTCCTCATCCAACAGGCAACGAACAGCAAAATTACTAGCCTACGTCAATCTAATATCCGCCATAGTAGAACAGTTGACCTATTTTATTGGTCAGCTTATCGTTCTGTGCGAGAAAGCCTGGTTCCTCTCTAGGTTTCTTCCTAGGTTTTGGCCTTTCTAGGGAGTTTTTCCTAGCCACCGTGCTTCTACACCTGCATCGCTTGCTGTTTGGAGTTTTAGGCTGGGTTTCTGTACAGCACTTTGAGATATCAGCTGATGTACGAAGGGCTATAAAAATAAATATTTTTTGAAAGGAATAACCTGTCCAAAACAGACTCTCTGGGACAGTTGTGGGACAATAGATCCATAATTCATCCAACCAGTAGTCCTAGGCCACACCCCAAAACATAAAAAAGCTCATGCAACAGATCAGAATGTTTAGCATAACACTTTGATAAGCTATTATTTCTTCACATTATACGCGTGGCAATGCACACAAGGCAGTAAGCTATGCACGAATGTTCGCCCCATAATGCAATTAGAGGAAAACACATTTTGAGCAGTTTCATGTGGCGGCAGGTAGCCTAGTGGTTAGAAATGTAGAAAGAAGAGATCTAAAGATTCAACAACTAGCATTGGTTGCTAATATGACTATTGATGTAACAACTAGCATTGGTTGCTAATATGACTATTGATGTAACTACTCGCATTGGTTGCTAATATGACTATTGATGCAACAACTAGCATTGGTTGCTAATATGACTATTGATGCAACAACTAGCATTGGTTGCTAATATGACTATTGATGCAACAACTAGCATTGGTTGCTAATATGACTATTGATGTAACAACTAGCATTGGTTGCTAATATGACTATTGATGTAACAACTAGCATTGGTTGCTAATATGACTATTGATGTAACAACTAGCATTGGTTGCTAATATGACTATTGATGTTACAACTAGCATTGGTTGCTAATATGACTATTGCTGTAACAACTAGCATTGGTTGCTAATATGACTATTGATGTAACAACTAGCATTGGTTGCTAATATGACTATTGATGTTACAACTAGCATTGGTTGCTAATATGACTATTGATGTAACAACGAGCATTGGTTGCTAATATGACTATTGATGTAACAACTAGCATTGGTTGCTAATTTGACTAGGATTGTGCCTTTGGCTACTGGACAATGAAAATCAATAGAACATGAGAGAAACAGACTACTGGTTTCAATGGCCTGCATGTTTGGTGTGATTTTGGCTAAGCTACTTTAAGCAAGGTAAGATATGCCTCATAATATGTCGTAAAACGTTCAGGTTTCAAACAACTAAGTACATTTTCAAAATGCGTACTGCCTCCAGCTCATTGTAAAGTGCTGTGACGCGCTGAAGCCTGTTAAGTTGCCTTTGTACTTGAATGGCAAATGGGAAGTGCATTTTAAATTACCCGTTCAGAAATACAAATATCAGCTCTAATCTTGGCCATTGGTTAAAAAAAGAAGAAGTTTTTTACATTTTTTTAAAATTTAATTGTAAAAATTAATTTTACTACACACGTGATTGCTTGGTATTTCAATCATGGAATATGCTTTTCGGCCAAAAGTCTGCAACTACCGGCCAACGGAAACCCTGCTGCCGGAGGTGTCTGTAGATGTACAGTGCATTTGGACCCCTTCACTTTTTCCACATTTTGTTACATTACAGCATTTTTCCAAAACACCCAATACCCAATATACATTTTTGCAAATGTATAAAAACTAAAAAACATTTTACATAAGTATTGTGAGCTCTGGTGCATCCTGTTTCCATTGATCATCCTTGAGATGTTTCTACAACTTGATTGGAGTCCACCTGTGGTAAATGTAATTGATTGAACATGATTTGGAAAGGCACACACCTGTCTATATAAATGTCCCACAGTTGACAATGCATGTCAGAGCAAAAACCAAGCTATGAGGTTGAAGGAATTGTTTGTAGAGCCCCGAGACAGGATTGTGTCGAGGCACAGATCTGGGGAAGGGTACCAAAATATTTCTGCAGCATTGAAGGTCCCCAAGAACACAGTGGCCTCCATCATTCATTTAATTGAAGAAGTTTTGAACCACCAAGACACTACCTAGAGCTGGCCGCCCAGCCAAACTGAGCAATTGGGGGAGAAGAGCCTTGCTCAGGGAGGTGACCAAGAATCCAATCGTCAAGTTGACAGAGCTCCAGAGTTCCTCTGTGAAGATGAGAGAATCTTCCAGAAGGACAACCATCTCTGCAGCACTCCACCAATTATGGAAGAGTGGCCAGGCGGAAGAAAGTCACTCCTCAGTAAAAGGCACATGACAGCCCACTTGGAGTTTGCCAAAAGGCACCTAAAGGACTCGCAGACCATGAGAAACAAGATTCTCTGTTCTGATGAAACCAAAATTAAACACTTTGGACTGAATGCCAAGCATCCCGTCCGGAGGAAATCTGGCACCGTCCCTACGATGAAGCATGGTGGTAGCAGCATCATGCTGTGGGGATGTTTTTCAGAGGCAGGGACTGGGAGACTAGTCAGGATCAAGGGAAAGTACAGAGAGGTCCTTGATGAAAACCTGCTCCAGAGAGCTCAGGACCCCAGACTGGGGCGAAGGTTTACCTTCCAACAGGACAACAAACCTAAGCACACAGCCAACACAACACAGGAGTGGATTCAGGACAAGACTTTGAATGTCCTTGAGTTGTCTAGCCAGAGCCTGGACTTGAACCCGATTGAACATCTCTGGAGAGACCTGAAAATAACTGTGCAGTGACTCTCCCCATCCAACCTGACAGATCTTGAGAGGATCTGCAGAGAAGAATGGGAGAAACTCCCCAAATACAGGTGTGCAAAGCTTGTAGCGTCATACCCAAGAAGACTCGAGGATGCGATGGCTGCCAAAGGTGCTTCAACAAAGTACTGAGTAAAGGGTCTGAATACTAATGGAAATGTGATATTGTAGTTGAAAAAAATAATACTAACTATGTTCTCTACCTGTTTTTGCTTCGTCATTATGGGGTATTGTGATTGTTACGGTTTTCTTCTGTCGAAGGAGAGTCGGACCAAAATGCAGCGTGGTTAATTCGATACTTGTTTAATAATGAAGAAAAACTAACAATACAAAAACAACAAACGGAATGTGAAAACCTATACAGCCTATCTGGTGACAACTAACACAGAGACAGAAACAATCACTCACGAAACACTCAAAGAATATGGCTGCCTAAATATGGTTCCCAATCAGAGACAACGATAATCACCTGCCTCTGATTGAGAACCGCCTCAGGCAACCATAGACTTTCCTAGACAACCCTACTCAGCCACAATCCCAATACCTACAAAAAACCCAATACAAAAACACACCACAAAATAAACCCATGTCACACCCTGGCCTGACCAAATAAATAAAGAAAACACAAAATACTAAGACCAGGGCGTGACAGTGATGTCATTATGGGGTATTGTGATGTCATTATGGGGTATTGTGATGTCATTATGGGGTATTGTCTGTAGATTAATTTTGATTTATTTAATCCATTTCAGAATAAGGCTGTAATGTAACAAAATGTGGAAAAAGTCAAGGGGTCTGAATACTTTCCGAATGCACTATATGTACCACAGACAGGATGAACCTGCGGAGGTGTCTGTAGATGTACGTACCACAGACAGGATGAACCTGCGGAGGTGTCTGTAGATGTACGTACCACAGACAGGATGAACCTGCGGAGGTGTCTGTAGATGTACGTACCACAGACAGGATGAACCTGCGGAGGTGTCTGTAGATGTACGTACCACAGACAGGATGAACCTGTGGAGGTGTCTGTAGATGTACGTACCACAGACAGGATGAACCTGCGGAGGTGTCTGTAGATGTACGTACCACAGACAGGATGAACCTGCGGAGGTGTCTGTAGATAGGTAGATGGATCATTTCCTGGACTGGGTTGAAGTCTGGATCGTTCAGGTTTCTCAGAAACCACAGGACCCCAGGCCTCAGCACCTGAGCCAACACAGCACCACACTATAGTCAGGAATGAATCAACAGTACACTACAACAAACCAGACAATGGCTACGTTTCCATCCAATTGGTAACAGATTTAAGTGAATATTCTAGAATCCGCATAAAGAAAGTATGCACATTTTCCGGGTAATAAGCAGTGCGTGATGACGTAGTGCACTGCACATAAGTTACTTTATGGCAAACATTTTCATGTACCGAATAAAAGCCTAAAGTTGAATGTATTTTCCATCGCATTTCAAATAAAACTGTTGCGTTAAATAGCGAAGGTTTGTGGCACGTGCCCTCTAGCCAACCGCTCACGGATACTGTGCAGGTAGGCTAGTGAAGCATCAATCATCACGTCACCAGAATAAGACACTCAGTATTTTTTGAAAAGGAGAATCAACGCTCATCGCTGTGCACTTTCACCACCCTGTTTAGTTCATCATAACATTTGACCTGTAAACAAATAAACTGCATGCTTTCCCGAGTCGTAGTGGGAGGACCACAAAACATACACTTACATGCCCAATAATATGTGGACATTCCAAAATTCTGGGCATTAATATGGAGTTGGTCCCCCCCCCATTTCCTGCTGCCTACACTCTTCTGGGAAGCATTCCCACTTGATATTGGAACATTGCTGCAGCGACTTGCTTCCATTCAGCCACAAGATGCATTAGTGAGGATGGGCACTGATGTTGGACGATTAGGCCTGGCTCGCCATCAGTGTTCCAATTCATCCCAAAGTGGTTCGATGGGGTTGAGGTCAGTGCTCTGTGCAGGCCAGTCAAGTTCCTCCACACTGATCTCGACAAACCATTTCTGTATGGACCTTGCTTTGTGCACGGGGGTATTGTCATGTTGAAACAGGAAAGGGCCTTCCCCAAACTGTTGCCATAAAGTTGGAAGCACATAATCGTCTATAATGTAATTATATGCTGTAGCGTTAAGATTTCCCATCACTGGAACTAAGGGGCCCGAACCATGAAAAACAGCCCCAGACCATTAACTTTGCAGTTGGCACTATGCATTCGGGAAGGTAGCGTTCTCCTGACATCTGACAAACACAGATTCATCGGTCGTACTGCCAGATGGTGAAACGTGATTAAATCAGTCCAGAGAACGCGTTTCCTTTGGGCCAATACACATTTGAATACTCTCGCTAATACACACAGCAATGATGTGTGTCATAACCACACAAACATACGTAAAATAAAGACTATTCAACTTACTTTCACAGCCCTAGTGGCGGTGAGAGAATGTGTTTCCACTGCTCCAGAGTCCAATGGCGGAAAGCTTTACACCACTCCAGCCGACGCTTGGCATTGCGCATGGGGATCATAGGCTTGTGTGAGGCTGCTCGGCCATGGAAACCCATTTCATGAAGCTCCCGACAAACTGTTCTTGTGCTGACGTTGCTTCCAGAGGCAGTTTGGAACATGGTAGCTTCAGCACTCGACGGTCCCGTTCTGTGAGCTTGTGTGGCCTACCACTTCACGGCTGAGCCACTGTTGCTCCAAGATGTTTCCACATCACAATAACAGAACTTACAGTTGACCGGGGCAGCTTACTAGCACTTACAACGGTGCCACGTTGAAAGTCACTGAGCATCTTAAGTAAGGCCATTCTGCTGCCAATATTTTGTCTATGGAGATTGCATGGCGGTGCGCTCGATTTATACACCTGTCAGCAACGGATGAGGCTGAAATAGCTGAATCCACTCATTTGAAGGGGTGTCCACATACTTTTTGAATGCAGTAAGAAGCCAAGGTAAGTTGCTTGCTATCATTAAACTTATCTTATAAAAAACAATCAATCATAATCACTAGTTAACTACACGTGGTTAATGATGTTCCCTATATAGTGCCCTACGTTTGACCAGGGCCCATAGGTCTCTGGTTAAAAGTAGTGCACTATAAAGCGAATAGTGTGCCATTTGGGATGTAGAGTTAATGTAGTGACCTATATGAGGTGTAATTTGGGACATGCTCTATAACCAGGTTTCCATACAGCCAATTCATGCGGGCGAATGAACAGATGCATAAGAAAAGGTGGGACCGAGCTGATGGAAACAGGAAATGTCGGCACAATGGAAACAGGAAATGTCGGCACAATGGAAACAGGAAATGTCGGCACAATGGAAACAGGAAATGTCGGCACAATGGAAACAGGAAATGTCGGCACAATGGAAACAGGAAATGTCGGGACAATTTCATAAATGTCGACAGACAAATTTGTTTGTTCAATATGGTGGTATCTTTTCGTGTCCGTCAAATTGATGACGTGAGAAATGGCGTTAACTGCTTTATTCGCAAATATTGATAAAATAACCATCATATGGAAATAGACATGGAGTCACGATCCCTGTCCCTTACCTCTCTCAGTAGGAGGATGAAGGATGCGAAGTAGAAGACGTAGACCATTCCCACCAGCCAGTGCAGGAACATGGTGGTGCCTGGAGCAGATTTAAAACTCAGCTCTCTGTCCTTCAGAGACGCATCAAACATCTCCTGCAGGACGGACGGAAGAAGAGGTGGAAACGGTTAAAGAAAGAGACGGGTGGGGTGGGCGGGAATGGGGGGCAAGGTTGGAAGAGAAAAGGGGGAGAGAGAGAAAGAGGGATAGATATAAATGTCTGTACGTACTAAAGAGCAGATGTCGAGCCACCAGCCACAGATGAGGGGGAAGACTCCTATCTCCACGACAACAAGCAGTGAGACCTGGAACACACACCAGGTTAAACACCATGGACAGACACATGACCTCAGGGACTGTGAAGCCCCAGGGGAAACTCAGGCAATTCCCAAAATCATGCATCGATGTCAATAGGAGATTTACAAAAATATATATTTTTATTTTTAAGTTGACCTTCTGTCATTCATATAGATTTCATTTTATAGTCAAGTCGTTCTTCGTTTCGGGTTTACAGTAATATGAAAAGCCTAGATTTAAAACCGAAATGTTACCTTGACAACGATGTAGCAGACCCCTAGTAGACGGCGGGACCGCTGGAACCTGACCAGAGCAGCGAACCCCTGAGAGACACAAGTTAAGGACAAACACACAAAAACAGTGGAAAGGTCTCCATGGAAGCACTGCATGGTCACCGGAAGGGATCCCGGTCAGTAGGCGGAAGGATACATGACAGAGGATGAGCGTCATGGCCAACAGGATGTACCCTACGATGGTTGTGATCAGGCCCTCGAATTGGGAGGCTTGGACCTAGAGGACAAGACAAGAGCATTCAACCATATTTGCCATGTTGGTGGGGCCAACTTTGTTGAATGCAGAAAGTAAAACAGACCAGGCTTGACTATATCGATTAAATAATGCAATCATCTTTGTAAATACAATATATTTGTACTGTATAACATTATGTTTTGCACAGAGTTAGGAGTGGTGTATTAGAGAATGTTTCTTACATATTCCTCAAAGCCAAGGCCCATGACAGAGAAGTGACCAATGTGGTATGGACAGAACGCTGGAAGAGAACAGGGATGCATCAAACCCCACAGCCTTCTACTGGGCCCAACCACCATACCTTCTACTGGGCCCAACCACCATACCTTCTACTGGGCCCAACCATCATACCTTCTACTGGGCCCAACCATCATACCTTCTACTGGGCCCAACCATCATACCTTCTACTGGGCCCAACCACCATACCTTCTACTGGGCCCAACCACCATACCTGGCTAGTTCATTGTAAGAAGGGTGCTACTTTAGGGGGAGTTAGTGTTAATTTGTGTACTCACCGAAGACCAGGATGAAGAGAGTGTTCAGAGACACAACCCAGAACACATGCTCCTGGAAGACGAGACACAAAGCAAAACGTCACCTCACTACATACTAGTGCTACTGCTTACAGACCAGACAACCCTTCAATGCAAATACTACTCTCCTACTCGGCGGGCAAATACCACTCCATTCTGTGTTAATACCACTCCATTCTGTGTTAATACTACTCCATTCTGTGTGTTAATACTACTCCATTCTGTGTGTTAATACTACTCCATTCTGTGTGTTAATACCACTCCATTCTGTGTGTTAATACCACTCCATACTGTGTGTTAATACCACTCCATTCTGTGTTAATACCACTCCATTCTGTGTGTTAATACCACTCCATTCTGTGTGTTAATACCACTCCATTCTGTGTGTTAATACCACTCCATACTGTGTGCTAATACCACTCCATACTGTGTGCTAATACCACTCCATACTGTGTGTTAATACCACTCCATACTGTGTGTTAATACCACTCCATACTGTGTGCTAATACCACTCCATACTGTGTGTTAATACCACTCCATTCTGTGTGTTAATACCACTCCATACTGTGTGCTAATACCACTCCATACTGTGTGTTAATACCACTCCATACTGTGTGTTAATACCACTCCATTCTGTGTGTTAATACCACTCCATACTGTGTGTTAATACCACTCCATTCTGTGTGTTAATAACACTCCATTCTGTGTGTTAATAACACTCCATACTGTGTGTTAATACCACTCCATACTGTGTGTTAATACCACTCCATACTGTGTGTTAATACCACTCCATACTGTGTGTTAATACCACTCCATACTGTGTGTTAATACCACTCCATACTGTGTGTTAATACCACTCCATACTGTGTGTTAATACCACTCCATTCTGTGTGTTAATACCACTCCATTCTGTGTGTTAATACCACTACATTCTGTGTGTTAATACCACTCCATACTGTGTGTTAATACCACTCCATTCTATGTGTTAATACCACTCCATTCTGTGTGTTAATACCACTCCATTCTGTGTGTTAATACCACTCCATACTGTGTGTTAATACCACTCCATACTGTGTGTTAATACCACTCCATACTGTGTGTTAATACCACTCCATACTGTGTGTTAATACCACTCCATACTGTGTGTTAATACCACTCCATTCTGTGTGTTAATACCACTCCATTCTGTGTGTTAATACCACTCCATTCTGTGTGTTAATACCACTCCATACTGTGTGTTAATACCACTCCATTCTGTGTGTTAATACCACTCCATTCTGTGTGTTAATACCACTCCATACTGTGTGTTAATACCACTCCATACTGTGTGTTAATACCACTCCATACTGTGTGTTAATACCACTCCATTCTGTGTGTTAATACCACTCCATACTGTGTGTTAATACCACTCCATACTGTGTGTTAATACCACTCCATACTGTGTGTTAATACTACTCCATTCTGTGTGTTAATACCACTCCATTCTGTGTGTTAATACCACTCCATTCTGTGTGTTAATACCACTCCATACTGTGTGTTAATACCACTCCATTCTGTGTGTTAATACCACTCCATACTGTGTGTTAATACCACTCCATACTGTGTGTTAATACCACTCCATACTGTGTGTTAATACTACTCCATTCTGTGTGTTAATACCACTCCATACTGTGTGTTAATACTACTCCATTCTGTGTGTTAATACCACTCCATTCTGTGTGTTAATACCACTCCATTCTGTGTGTTAATACCACTCCATTCTGTGTGTTAATACCACTCCATACTGTGTGTTAATACCACTCCATACTGTGTGTTAATACTACTCCATTCTGTGTGTTAATACCACTCCATTCTGTGCGTTAATACCACTCCATACTGTGTGTTAATACCACTCCACACTGTGTTAATACCACTCCACACTGTGTGTTAATACCACTCCACACTGTGTGTTAATACCACTCCACACTGTGTGTTAATACCACTCCACACTGTGTGTTAATACCACTCCACACTGTGTGTTAATACCACTCCACACTGTGTGTTAATACCACTCCACACTGTGTGTTAATACCACTCCACACTGTGTGTTAATACCACTCCACACTGTGTGTTAATACCACTCCACACTGTGTGTTAATACCACTCCATACTGTGTGTTAATACCACTCCATACTGTGTGTTAATACCACTCCATACTGTGTGTTAATACCACTCCATACTGTGTGTTAATACCACTCCATTCTGTGTGTTAATACTACTCCATACTGTGTGTTAATACCACTCCATTCTGTGTGTTAATACCACTCCATTCTCTGTGTTAATACCACTCCATACTGTGTGTTAATACCACTCCATTCTGTGTGTTAATACCACTCCATTCTGTGTGTTAATACTACTCCATTCTGTGTGCCAATACCACTCCATTCTGTGTGTTAATACCACTCCATTCTGTGTTAATACTACCACTCCATTCTGTGTTAATACTACTCCATACTGTGTGTTAATACCACTCCATACTGTGTGTTAATACCACTCCATACTGTGTGTTAATACCACTCCATACTGTGTGTTAATACCACTCCATACTGTGTGTTAATACCACTCCATTCTGTGTGTTAATACCACTCCATTCTGTGTGTTAATACCACTCCATACTGTGTGTTAATACCACTCCATACTGTGTGTTAATACCACTCCATACTGTGTGTTAATACCACTCCATTCTGTGTGTTAATACCACTCCATTCTCTGTGTTAATACCACTCCATACTGTGTGTTAATACCACTCCATTCTGTGTGTTAATACCACTCCATTCTGTGTGTTAATACTACTCCATTCTGTGTGCCAATACCACTCCATTCTGTGTGTTAATACCACTCCATTCTGTGTGTTAATACCACTCCATTCTGTGTTAATACCACTCCATACTGTGTGTTAATACCACTCCATACTGTGTGTTAATACCACTCCATACTGTGTGTTAATACCACTCCATTCTGTGTGTTAATACCACTCCATTCTGTGTGTTAATACCACTCCATTCTGTGTGTTAATACCACTCCATACTGTGTGTTAATACCACTCCATTCTGTGTGTTAATACCACTCCATACTGTGTGCTAATACCACTCCATACTGTGTGCTAATACCACTCCATACTGTGTGTTAATACCACTCCATACTGTGTGTTAATACCACTCCACACTGTGTGTTAATACCACTCCACACTGTGTGTTAATACCACTCCACACTGTGTGTTAATACCACTCCACACTGTGTGTTAATACCACTCCACACTGTGTGTTAATACCACTCCACACTGTGTGTTAATACCACTCCACACTGTGTGTTAATACCACTCCACACTGTGTGTTAATACCACTCCACACTGTGTGTTAATACCACTCCATACTGTGTGTTAATACCACTCCATACTGTGTGTTAATACCACTCCATACTGTGTGTTAATACCACTCCATACTGTGTGTTAATACCACTCCATACTGTGTGTTAATACCACTCCATTCTGTGTGTTAATACTACTCCATACTGTGTGTTAATACCACTCCATTCTGTGTGTTAATACCACTCCATTCTCTGTGTTAATACCACTCCATACTGTGTGTTAATACCACTCCATTCTGTGTGTTAATACCACTCCATTCTGTGTGTTAATACTACTCCATTCTGTGTGCCAATACCACTCCATTCTGTGTGTTAATACCACTCCATTCTGTGTGTTAATACCACTCCATTCTGTGTTAATACTACTCCATACTGTGTGTTAATACCACTCCATACTGTGTGTTAATACCACTCCATACTGTGTGTTAATACCACTCCATACTGTGTGTTAATACCACTCCATACTGTGTGTTAATACCACTCCATTCTGTGTGTTAATACCACTCCATTCTGTGTGTTAATACCACTCCATTCTGTGTGTTAATACCACTCCATACTGTGTGTTAATACCACTCCATACTGTGTGTTAATACCACTCCATACTGTGTGTTAATACCACTCCATTCTGTGTGTTAATACCACTCCATTCTCTGTGTTAATACCACTCCATACTGTGTGTTAATACCACTCCATTCTGTGTGTTAATACCACTCCATTCTGTGTGTTAATACTACTCCATTCTGTGTGCCAATACCACTCCATTCTGTGTGTTAATACCACTCCATTCTGTGTGTTAATACCACTCCATTCTGTGTTAATACTACTCCATACTGTGTGTTAATACCACTCCATACTGTGTGTTAATACCACTCCATACTGTGTGTTAATACCACTCCATACTGTGTGTTAATACCACTCCATACTGTGTGTTAATACCACTCCATACTGTGTGTTAATACCACTCCATACTGTGTGTTAATACCACTCCATACTGTGTGTTAATACCACTCCATACTGTGTGTTAATACCACTCCATTCTGTGTGTTAATACCACTCCATACTGTGTGCTAATACCACTCCATACTGTGTGCTAATACCACTCCATACTGTGTGTTAATACCACTCCATACTGTGTGTTAATACCACTCCATACTGTGTGCTAATACCACTCCATACTGTGTGTTAATACCACTCCATACTGTGTGTTAATACCACTCCATTCTGTGTGTTAATACCACTCCATACTGTGTGCTAATACCACTCCATACTGTGTGTTAATACCACTCCATACTGTGTGTTAATACCACTCCATACTGTGTGTTAATACCACTCCATTCTGTGTGTTAATACCACTCCATACTGTGTGCTAATACCACTCCATACTGTGTGCTAATACCACTCCATACTGTGTGTTAATACCACTCCATACTGTGTGCTAATACCACTCCATACTGTGTGCTAATACCACTCCATACTGTATGTTAATACCACTCCATACTGTGTGTTAATACCACTCCATTCTGTGTGTTAATACCACTCCATACTGTGTGCTAATACCACTCCATACTGTGTGCTAATACCACTCCATACTGTGTGCTAATACCACTCCATACTGTGTGCTAATACCACTCCATACTGTGTGTTAATACCACTCCATTCTGTGTGTTAATACCACTCCATTCTGTGTGTTAATACCACTCCATACTGTGTTAATACCACTCCATTCTGTGTGTTAATACCACTCCATACTGTGTGTTAATACCACTCCATTCTGTGTTAATACCACTCCATACTGTGTGTTAATACTACTCCATTCTGTGTGTTAATACCACTCCATACTGTGTGTTAATACCACTCCATTCTGTGTTAATACCACTCCATACTGTGTGTTAATACCACTCCATACTGTGTGTTAATACCACTCCATACTGTGTGTTAATACCACTCCATTCTGTGTGTTAATACCACTCCATTCTGTGTTAATACCACTCCATACTGTGTGTTAATACTACTCCATTCTGTGTGTTAATACCACTCCATACTGTGTGTTAATACCACTCCATTCTGTGTTAATACCACTCCATACTGTGTGTTAATACTACTCCATTCTGTGTGTTAATACCACTCCATTCTGTGTTAATACCACTCCATACTGTGTGTTAATACTACTCCATTCTGTGTGTTAATACCACTCCATTCTGTGTTAATACCACTCCATACTGTGTGTTAATACCACTCCATACTGTGTGTTAATACCACTCCATTCTGTGTTTTAATACCACTCCATACTGTGTGTTAATACTACTCCATTCTGTGTGTTAATACCACTCCATACTGCGTGTTAATACCACTCCATTCTGTGTTAATACCACTCCATACTGTGTGTTAATACTACTCCATTCTGTGTGTTAATACCACTCCATACTGTGTGTTAATACCACTCCATACTGTGTGTTAATACCACTCCATTCTGTGTGTTAATACCACTCCATACTGTGTGTTAATACCACTCCATACTGTGTGTTAATACCACTCCATACTGTGTGTTAATACCACTCCATACTGTGTGTTAATACCACTCCATACTGTGTGTTAATACCACTCCATACTGTGTGTTAATACCACTCCATACTGTGTGTTAATACCACTCCATTCTGTGTTAATACCACTCCATTCTGTGTGTTAATACCACTCCATTCTGTGTGTTAATACCACTCCATTCTGTGTGTTAATACCACTCCATTCTGTGTTAATACCACTCCATTCTGTGTTAATACTACTCCATTCTGTGTGTTAATACCACTCCATTCTGTGTGTTAATACCACTCCATTCTGTGTGTTAATACCACTCCATTCTGTGTGTTAATACTACTCCATTCTGTGTGTTAATACCACTCCATTCTGTGTGCTAATACCACTCCATTCTAGGTGTGTAAATAGATACGTACTAAGAACACCAAGGAGCCATCGAGTCCAAGCATCTGAGAGGTAAAGAGAGAGACATTAAGAGGTGATGATATAATCATGGACAGTGCGGTGTCATGTGTTTGATTCAGGACAGATGTGTTGGAGAAACTAAACCAGTCTTACCCTCTCCCATGTGAGCTCCTCTGCTGCTCTGTCCCATTCTAGAGCATTCCAGTTCATATCATCTACAGACAGAGAAAGAGGGAGAGAGAGAGGGAAATAAGAGAGATGTAGAGACAGAAAAATAGTAATAGAGGAGAAATAAGAGGGAGAGACAGATCTCATACTATATAACTTTTAGTATTGCTGTTGCCATATGTTAGTCATCTGATGAGTGCTGGCCCTCGTCTCCTACCTTGAGCCCCGTTGTTGGCATCCACATCTTCGGCAGCAGCCCCCTCCTCTTCCTCGTTGTCTAGTTCTGGCTCCTCCCCCTGTTCTGGCGGGCCATCCGGGGGCTCTGGCTCTGCCTCGTGAGCTGGGGGGTTGGCAGGGGCAGGGGGTTCATCAGCTGCTCCTTGACCGGCAGCCTGCAGGGGAGCAATGTGGATAGAGGGGCTGTAAATGTGTATGTATGTATGTATGTATGTATGTATGTATGTATGTATGTATGTATGTATGTATGTATGTATGTATGTATGTAGTGAGTGAGTGAGTGAGTGAGTGAGTGAGTGAGTGAGTGAGTGAGTGTGTGATGAATGTGTGTTACCTCGTTGGGCTGTTGTCCGGCTGCGTTGGGCTGGGGCTGCTGGTGGTGCTCCAGCCACAGGGGGGGACCACCATGGACTATCTGCTCCCTGAGCCACACCAGACTGATGAATGCACACAGTGTACATGTCACCACGAAACAGCCCTGCAGACAGTCTGCCAGCAGGTTATCTCTACAAGGAGACCGGATGTGAAAATGTCAAAGATCTACAAAAAAGCACTCGCACATCTTGTTGCATATGTGTCGGAAACTGGGAATAAAGCAATAACATCTGTAAGCTCTGACCAAAGCCAGGCGGCCGACACATAAGCTTGAATAAACAATGAAGTGATCTGATACAGGAAGGAGGTGAGGAGGTAGAGTCTGATTGGTGAAGGAGGAGGATATGACGCCATGACTCACGTGGAGAGCATGTCCAAAGGCAGCGTCAGGAGCGAGGTCACAGAGCCAGTAAACAGACACTTGTAGATTCGACCTGAAGAGAGAGAGAGGAGATATGGGCATCATCTCACCAAGGGAGAACATGCTGAAGAAAGACGTAGGCCTTCATTAAGGAAGATCTTGGTTAGGACTGAGGATAAATGTGTTTAGGCAGGGGCAGTAACTGTATACTTAATGCTGGTATTGTCATCCACCCTATCCTAAGAGTGTAGGCAGTGGACACACAAACCAAAACACCAGTAGGATTAACAAAACTGGGAAAATCCCAAAATCCCACTTCTGATCCTATTAAACCATGGACACAGAGCTAGCGTACAGGTCCTTATGTGAGTGATACTGTACTTAAGAGTAAAGTGTTGACTCAGTGTGTGTGTGTGTGTATATCAGTCTACTCACATGCAGTGAGGGGGACCACCCCCAGCCATGCGAAGGCCACCAGTGTGTAGTGAAACCAGTATCGTATGGCTGTGCCCACACTGGTCAGCAGGCCAGCACAGATGTCCTGGATGGGCAGCCGGGGGGGCATGTCTGGGGAGTAGACTGGAGCAGAGCAGATAGAGGGATGAGACAATCATTTATAAATAACAGAGCAGAAATAGGAGGTTGAGACGTTTTGAAGAACCCCTTTGGGTTCCAGGTAGAACCCTTTAGGGTTCCAAGTATAACCCTTTAGGGTTCCAGGTAGAACCATTTTGGGTTCCAGGTAGAACCCTTTTGGGTTCCAAGTATAACCCTTTTGGGTTCCAGGTATAACCCCTTTGGGTTCCAGGTATAACCCTTTAGGGTTCCAGGTATAACCCTTTTGGGTTCAAAGAACCCTTTTGGGTTCAAAGAACCCCTTTGGGTTCCAGGTATAACCCTTTAGGGTTCCAGGTATAACCCTTTAGGGTTCAAAGAACCCTTTTGGGTTCCAGGTAGAACACTTTAGGGTTCC
This sequence comes from Oncorhynchus keta, assembly GCF_023373465.1. Lineage (NCBI taxonomy): Eukaryota > Metazoa > Chordata > Actinopteri > Salmoniformes > Salmonidae > Oncorhynchus > Oncorhynchus keta. The sequence goes on from NC_068424.1 coordinate 12,589,021, forward strand.
AGGTAGAACACTTTAGGGTTCAAAGAACCCTTTTGGGTTCCAGGTAGAACCCTTTAGGGTACAAAGAACCCTTTTGGGTTCCAGGTAGAACACTTTAGGGTACAAAGAACCCTTTTGGGTTCCAGGTAGAACACTTTTGGGTTCCAGGTAGAACCCTTTTGGGTTTAAAGAACCCCTTTGGGTTCCAGGTATAACCCTTTAGAGTTCCAGGTAGAACACTTTAGGGTTCAAAGAACCCTTTTGGGTTCCAGGTAGAACCCTTTAGGGTACAAAGAACCCTTTTGGGTTCCAGGTAGAACACTTTAGGGTACAAAGAACCCTTTTGGGTTCCAGGTAGAACACTTTTGGGTTCCAGGTAGAACCCTTTTGGGTTTAAAGAACCCTTTTGGGTTCCAGGTAGAACCCTTTTTTTCTAAGAGTGTATTCAATGACAGAGCATCCCAGTCTGAAGTCAACCTCTTGCAACAGCGCACATTTCTGAGACTGACAGGTCAATGCCACGGACGGGTACTTACTTGGTGTGAAAGCAAATCTGTGCTTGCATAATTCACAGTACTCCTTCCTGCTGTGCTTCAGCCACTGGACCAAACTGTAAACAACAACAAAGGTAAGAGAGGTGAATGTTAGGTGAGGAACTAACGATAGTGAGAACAACCCACACTGAACACCCTAAAAAGACTCGTTCATACCCCACAGCAGTCGACTCATTCAGAAGTTTAACACTTCGTAACGCTTTCTTTAATACGCAGTACAACGCTTGCTACTGCAGCCCTGAGCTGTCTAGCATTGGTGATTATGTGCTCCTAGTTTGCAATATATTAAGAACGAGATATTTCTGTCTCACACACACCTGGTGAATGAGAACTGGTCCACACAGAGGATCCTAAAACACTGATTTGAATCCTCATGATATTGTTATTACTGCCAGTTAGGACTATATGTTAATAACACCTAGACAACCCAAGTTACATATTGTTTTATTATTTAAATAGGCAAGTCAGCTAAGAACAAATTCTTATTTACAATGACGGCCAACCCCGGCCAAAACCAAACCTGGACGACACTAGGCCAATTGTGCGCCACCCTATGGGACTCCCAATCACGGCCTGGAATCGAACCAGGATCTGTAGTGACGCATCTAGCACTAAGATGCAGTGCCTTAAGACCGCTGGGCCACTCGGGAGCCCCAAGTTCCATGTAACTAACTACGCCGTGGTTACCTTCCTGTACATCTGGATGAATCGTGTGTGAACCAACAGGGCGATCTGGAGATCACTGACATTATGCCAGAGCAGACGGTACCAGAAATGGAATGATGACAATGCACTTCTGTACCCTGCTCAGCAGACCACAAATGTGTAACCATGCCTGTAGTAACTGTGTAACCACACCCGTAGTAACTGTGTAACCACACCCGAAGGCTTTTATTATGTTTCTGCAGTAGTACACCATGCCAGTAAACCACATTATAATAGTTCAATAGTGTCCAGACTGCTTCTCATCACTAGTGCTAGCACAGTAAATGACAGATCAGAAACTTTCACTGTCTTTCATCCTTTGCGTTATTGTTAATTGTTTTTCCTTTGTTAGATCCACATGGCAGAGAAAACAGCTGCGATTGCAGCAACATAAGTGGGATGATCACTTGGGACACACGTCAACATAATGGCCTCAGCACAGTCTTAGGCAATAGCGAGGCCCTATGCTGTGTCTATATCAACATTACCTCATAATAATATAATAATATATGCCATTTAGCAGACGCTTTTATCCAAAGCGACTTACAGTCATGTGTGCATACATTCTACATATGGGTGGTCCCGGGAATCGAACCCACTACCCTGGCGTTACAAGCGCCATGCTCTACCAACTGAGCTACAGAAGGACCATCCTACTGACTCAAATGTGATTCTCCTATGGCCATTATATCAGAGGAGTGAGTAGGTCTCTCTATGGCTAGTACTGGAAGCTGGTGTGGGGGCTAGGCTATAGGTTGATTATAAATACTAGTACAGTATATAATACAGTATAGGTAAAAATAAAAAAGTATATAGTTGACTCTTGATAGTAAGTGCACTTAAGTGTAAAACAATCTTGAGGTCGCAATTCAATGACAATGTTTGTAATTGTTCCTGGTGAGAGCGAGAGCGAGACTCACCATTCCTGGTGGATGAACTTGATGCTGCCAGTACAGACACAGGGGTGGTACAAGGGTTTGTCTGGGGTCCCCTCTGAACGACACACGCGACATATATCCCCTACACAGAGAAGATGTTTGTCCATAAATTCAGAGAGACAGACAAGACGACACACACACCCTACACATAGGAAGAACAGCCGTCTGTAGTAGCAATCGATTTGAAGCTACCTAATGGATTGTTCCAGTGCTTAATCAAACAATATTGTAGTTAGCTTTACACTGACAAGATAAATGGTAACACCAGCCATGAGAGCAGACATCAGCTAATAAATAGCTAGCTTGCTATGGAGTTAGCTACGTTTCATTGATTACCTCGCTACTGGAGCTAGCTACATCACGTTAGCTTAACCAACTAACATGCCAGTGTTAGCAGCCGCATCAATTATCTGTACTGGGGAAATGTGCTAGGTTATATAACTAACTAGCCCCGGTCTAGCTAGCTACTGGTAGCCCATTGATGATCGATTGCTTCTAGCCAGGCCCTAACTGGTGTCACTGTGGGTGTCAGTGGACGGATAATGTGCTGAAAACCGACGTTGGAAAGGTAACGTTAGTTTAGAGACCACCTTTGCCTTGGAGACCCAGTACAGAGTAACTAGCTAGTTTCACTAAGCTACCTTAGCTAGCCAACGTTAGTGGACTGTAAAAAAAATACACATTTACCTTCGTCTGCAATGTCCATCTTCATATAAGAGGCTCTGCCCCTCTTTTTTTGAGTTATACAGTAACGTTAGTTCGCTATCACACACCCATCCACAACGCGAACGGCACTGTTTTTAGCCGATCTGGATCAGACTATCCTTGAAGTCCGATACATTGACTATCATAAAATGGTGTCCACTTTGAACACCAGAATCCCTCCTGTTTCGTGACACGCTCGGACCATGTATGTAGGACCGGTAGCGATTGTCAAACCGAGATCGCTAGCAGACCTCTTCCTTGCAAATTCAACACGGCAGAGGCGACGAATAAGAAATTTACCCGACACAAGTGATACCTTGCGACAGTGTGCGCCGTTTTCCGTCAGCGGTCATCCGGAATCTGCGTCACGTGGTACCATTTTGTGGTTTCTGGCCCGTGTAGATAGCGACATCCTGCGGTATTTAGCCGGTACTACATCACATCGATATATCTGTGACTGAATCCTATTTCTTTAAATTGATGCCTGCACCACCGCGTTACCCCGTTATGGTATTTACTGTTAATCTCGGAATGTAATTGCAAACTGCACACAGCTGACTTTACAACAAATGCTCACATTACAAAGCCAGGTCAAGAATTGTTAATATCTCTAACGCACATGGCATCAGTGGCGCTGTGGCTTAGTTGGTTAAAGCGCCTGTCTAGTAAACAGGAGATCCTGAGTTCGAATCTCAGCAGTGCCTTTTTGAGACGGTAGGTTTGTACAGTTCGAAATTGTCCCAGTTAAAACTCGACTGAGGCGAATTGAATGATTATTACACGTTTACATTTTCTACACTTAAAATGCAGATTATAAAATGATGCATTTTGGTGGGTTTGGACTTCGGACTGGGAACGACGCTCACGCGGTCGAAGAGGGCGTTCCTTCTAGTCAACCATTCACACATTTTTCACTTTTCCACGGCGGAAGAAAACTAAACTCTAACGGGAAGGGGAGAAATATACTATTTTTTAGAGTCAGTGCGCGGGGGTACCGGTTAGTTGAGGTAATTTGTACATGTAGGTAGGGGTGAAGTGACTATGCATAGATAATAAACAGCAGTGTACAAAACAAATGGAGGGGGGTGTCAATGTAAATAGTCCGGTGGCCATTTGATTAGTTGTTCAGCTTTCTCATGGCTTGGAGGTGGAAGCTGTTAAGAAGCCTTTTGGTCCTAGACTTGGTGCTCCGGTACCGCTTGCCGTGCGGTAGCAGAGAAAACAGTCTATGACTTGGGTGCCTGGAGTCTGACGATTTTATGGGCTTTCCATTGTATGTGGAAATAACTGAGGCTTGTAGGCTATGTTGCCCTCTAGAGCAGAGTCAGCGTGACACACTCCTCAATGAGTGGGAACATTTTAATTACCTACTTATGTCAAAGGATTCCGTATCCCTGTATCGATGAATAGAATCCATGTATTTCAGTGTACCAGTATGTGTTTGTATGGTTATGTGGGTGATTCTCAATGTTATCTCTTTCCAGATGGCCAATGAGGCGAAGCCGTGTCCATGTGACATGGGATACATGATGGAGTATGGAGGTGTTGGCCAGGAGGTCCAGATAGAACACATCAAGGCCTACCTGGTCAAGCCTCCCTCTGATTCAGACAAGGCTGTCATCATCATCCAGGACATCTATGGCTGGCAGCTACCCAACACCAGATACATGGCTGACATGCTGGCCTCCAATGGATACATGTACGTAACAATGCATACTTAAAAATGTTGTTACTTACCGTCTACCTGACATTTACTGGCCAATTACAGTACAAGTATTCCCAGTATTGTCATGCTGGCTGTCTATCTCCTCTCAGTGCAGTCATGCTGGCTGTCTATCTCCTCTCAGTGCAGTCATGCTGGCTGTCTATCTCCTCTCAGTGCAGTGTGTCCTGACTTCTATGTTGGAAAGGAGCCGTGGAGTCCATCACAAGATTGGTCTACGTTTCAGCAGTGGCTGGAGGACAAGAAGCCCACCAATATCAACAAGTAATGCAAACATTCCCATTGGCCAGAGAGTAGTCTCAGAAAGCAGACTCCACTCCCTTATGCCAGAGAGTTGTCGCAGAAAGCCAGACTCCATTCCATTGGCCAGAAAGTAGTCCCAGAGAGCCAGTCTTCACTCCCTTATGCCAGAGAGTTGTCGCAGAAAGCCAGACTCCATTCCATTGGCCAGAAAGTAGTCCCAGAGAGCCAGTCTTCACTCCATAATTTCACATCTGTATATAGTATTAATCTCTATCAGCACACATCCACTGTTGGCCAGCAGAGGGTACCATCACGAAGCCAGACTTGTTATATTCTATTGACAGAATATAAGACTAACTTTATTAGAAAATAACTTTATCCCTCTGTTAACTTACAACTGAAATGTGTGTGCCCTGTGCTCCCCTAGTAACCCAACCCCTTCCTCCCCTCTCTCCCTGCTGTCTGCCCGTCCGTCCAGGGAGGTGGACGCAGTCCTGAGGTTTCTGAAGAGCCAGTGTGGGGCCCTGCGTATTGGGGCAGTGGGCTTCTGCTGGGGGGGGGTGGCCACCCACTACCTGGCTCTGCAGTACCCTGAGGTCAGGGCAGGGGTATCTGTCTATGGTAAGGGTAGGGGTCAGAGGCCTGTCCAATCAGAATACAGTAATAACCATGAGGTAGTCTACCAACGGTCGCAATCTAGGCTGATTACATTGCAGACGCCGGCCAGATCTCGTGCGTTGTAGCTAACCACATCATATGATGTGGTCCCATGTTGCTCAGTTGGCAGAGCATGGCGCTTGTACCGCAGTACGAAAAAGGTATGAAAATGTTTGTGCTCACTACTGTAAGTCACTCTGGATAAGAGCCTCTGCTAAAGGACACTTTTTTTCCTTTCTTTTTTAAAATATATGATTTAGCAGCCTGATTCCCGACTGCACATTCAATAATATGAAACACAACCATTGGTTGATGCAGTGCAACAGCTGCAATGTAGTCGGTCTGGAACGCAACCATTGGTTGATGCAGTGCAACAGCTGCAATGTAGTCGGTCTGGAACGCAACCATTGTGCTTGCCTCGTAGGCTAGTAATGCTAATGCTGTTTGGATGTGACTGTGTGTCTGCAGGAATCATCAGAGAGAGGGAGGACAGGTATGAACTGAAGAGCCCGACGCTGTTTATCTTCGGAGAGAAGGATGACGTCATCCCACTGGACCAGGTCTGGTATTATTAAATACTACACAGTACTACATTTTTTTGAAAGAATAAAGTCAATGTAGATCATTCATATGTTGAAAACTATATTGAGCACCATTTATTACAAGCCAGAGTCATCTCGAGTGAAATGAACCGTCATCATCAGCATCTCTGTCGGTTACTGGCCTTATGCCACCATTTAGTGTCATCCAATCAAATGATTTGAGTTGTGTTTCAACCATCCTATCACCATTTAATTCATCCCCTGTTGTTTCCTTCCAGGTGAGTGTCCTGGAGAAGAACCTGCAGGAGAAGTGTACAGGTGTAGACTACCATGTGAAGGTCTTCCCAGGTCAGACTCATGGCTTTGTTCACCGGAAGAGAGAGGACATCAACACCACAGACCAGCCCTGCATCCAGGAGGCCAGGACAGACATACTCAACTGGTTGCAGAAATACATGTAGAATATCTACAGTGCAGTTGTCAATCATCTGCCGTCCATGGTAGAGTGAACAGAAAGGATAAAAACACAAATCCAATTTCACTACACCACTAACCTTATTAAAAAGAAATAGCTAATGTAATTGATCATCAGTTCTGAGGTCATTTCCACATATGTCCTTACTGAATAGCAGCCTATCTGGTGATTATCATGTCCTTGATTTATCATGATCAAATTCAAGCTGACGGGGTGTTTTAATGTGGAATCTGTTGTTGCCATATTTGTAGTAGACTTTAGTTTTGTACCTTTTTCTTGCAGTACATTGTACACATCTCTTCCTTTTATACATGATCTCTTCCTTGTATACATGATCTCTTCCTTGTATACATGATCTCTTCCTTGTATACATGATCTCTTCCTTGTATACATGATCTCTTCCTTGTACACATCTCTTCCTTGTACACATGATCTCTTCCTTGTACACATGATCTCTTCCGTGTATACATGATCTCTTCCTTGTGCACATGATCTCTTCCTTGTGCACATGATCTCTTCCTTGTGCACATGATCTCTTCCTTGTACACATCTCTTCCTTGTATACATGATCTCTTCCTTGTACACATCTCTTCCTTGTACACATGATCTCTTCCTTGTACACATGATCTCTTCCTTGTATACATGATCTCTTCCTTGTACACATGATCTCTTCCTTGTATACATGATCTCTTCCTTGTATACATGATCTCTTCCTTGTATACATGATCTCTTCCTTGTACACATGATCTCTTCCTTGTATACATGATCTCTTCCTTGTATACATGATCTCTTCCTTGTACACATGATCTCTTCCTTGTACACATGATCTCTTCCTTGTACACATGATCTCTTCCTTGTATACATGATCTCTTCCTTGTACACATGATCTCTTCCGTGTACACATGATCTCTTCCTTGTACACATGATCTCTTCCTTGTACACATGATCTCTTCCTTGTACACATGATCTCTTCCTTGTATACATGATCTCTTCCTTGTACACATGATCTCTTCCTTGTATACATGATCTCTTCCTTGTATACATGATCTCTTCCTTGTATACATGATCTCTTCCTTGTATACATGATCTCTTCCTTGTATACATGATCTCTTCCTTGTACACATCTCTTCCTTGTACACATGATCTCTTCCTTGTACACATGATCTCTTCCGTGTATACATGATCTCTTCCTTGTACACATGATCTCTTCCTTGTATACATGATCTCTTCCTTGTATACATGATCTCTTCCTTGTATACATGATCTCTTCCTTGTACACATGATCTCTTCCTTGTACACATGATCTCTTCCTTGTATACATGATCTCTTCCTTGTACACATGATCTCTTCCTTGTATACATGATCTCTTCCTTGTATACATGATCTCTTCCGTGTACACATGATCTCTTCCTTGTACACATGATCTCTTCCTTGTACACATGATCTCTTCCTTGTACACATGATCTCTTCCTTGTATACATGATCTCTTCCTTGTATACATGATCTCTTCCTTGTATACATGATCTCTTCCTTGTACACATGATCTCTTCCTTGTATACATGATCTCTTCCTTGTACACATGATCTCTTCCTTGAATACATGATCTCTTCCTTGTATACATGATCTCTTCCTTGTACACATGATCTCTTCCTTGTACACATGATCTCTTCCTTGTACACATGATCTCTTCCTTGTACACATGATCTCTTCCTTGTACACATGATCTCTTCCTTGTACACATGATCTCTTCCTTGTACACATGATCTCTTCCTTGTACACATGATCTCTTCCTTGTACACATGATCTCTTCCTTGTACACATGATCTCTTCCTTGTACACATGATCTCTTCCTTGTACACATGATCTCTTCCTTGTATACATGATCTCTTCCTTGTATACATGATCTCTTCCTTGTACACATGCTCTCTTCCTTGTACACATGATCTCTTCCTTGTACACATGATCTCTTCCTTGTACACATGATCTCTTCCTTGTACACATGATCTCTTCCTTGTACACATGATCTCTTCCTTGTACACATGATCTCTTCCTTGTATACATGATCTCTTCCTTGTACACATGATCTCTTCCTTGTACACATGATCTCTTCCTTGTACACATGATCTCTTCCTTGTACACATGATCTCTTCCTTGTACACATGATCTCTTCCTTGTACACATGATCTCTTCCTTGTATACATGATCTCTTCCTTGTACACATGATCTCTTCCTTGTATACATGATCTCTTCCTTGTACACATGATCTCTTCCTTGTACACATGATCTCTTCCTTGTACACATGATCTCTTCCTTGTATACATGATCTCTTCCTTGTACACCTCTCTTCCTTGTACACATGATCTCTTCCTTGTACACATGATCTCTTCCTTGTACACATCTCTTCCTTGAATACATGATCTCTTCCTTGTATACATGATCTCTTCCTTGTACACCTCTCTTCCTTGTATACATGATCTCTTCCTTGTACACATGATCTCTTCCGTGTACACATGATCTCTTCCTTGTACACATCTCTTCCTTGAATACATGATCTCTTCCTTGTACACATGATCTCTTCCTTGTACACATGATCTCTTCCTTGTATACATGATCTCTTCCTTGTATACATGATCTCTTCCTTGTACACATGATCTCTTCCTTGTACACATGATCTCTTCCTTGTATACATGATCTCTTCCTTGTACACATGATCTCTTCCGTGTACACATGATCTCTTCCTTGTATACATGATCTCTTCCTTGTACACATGATCTCTTCCTTGTATACATGATCTCTTCCTTGTACACATGATCTCTTCCTTGAATACATGATCTCTTCCTTGTATACATGATCTCTTCCTTGTACACATGATCTCTTCCGTGTACACATCTCTTCCTTGTACACATGATCTCTTCCTTGTATACATGATCTCTTCCTTGTATACATGATCTCTTCCTTGTACACATGATCTCTTCCGTGTACACATCTCTTCCTTGTACACATGATCTCTTCCTTGTATACATGATCTCTTCCTTGTATACATGATCTCTTCCTTGAATACATGATCTCTTCCTTGTACACATGATCTCTTCCTTGAATACATTATCTCTTCCTTGTATACATGATCTCTTCCTTGTACACATGATCTCTTCCTTGTACACATGATCTCTTCCGTGTACACATCTCTTCCTTGTACACATGATCTCTTCCTTGTATACATGATCTCTTCCTTGTATACATGATCTCTTCCTTGTATACATGATCTCTTCCGTGTACACATCTCTTCCTTGTACACATGATCTCTTCCTTGTATACATGATCTCTTCCTTGTACACATCTCTTCCTTGAATACATGATCTCTTCCTTGAATACATGATCTCTTCCTTGTACACATTATCTCTTCCTTGTACACATGATCTCTTCCTTGTATACATGATCTCTTCCTTGTACACATGATCTCTTCCTTGTATACATGATCTCTTCCTTGTATACATGATCTCTTCCTTGTACACATGATCTCTTCCTTGTATACATGATCTCTTCCTTGTATACATGATCTCTTCCTTGTATACATGATCTCTTCCTTGTACACATGATCTCTTCCTTGTATACATGATCTCTTCCTTGTACACATGATCTCTTCCGTGTATACATGATCTCTTCCTTGTATACATGATCTCTTCCTTGTACACATCTCTTCCTTGTATACATGATCTCTTCCTTGTATACATGATCTCTTCCTTGAATACATGATCTCTTCCTTGTACACATGATCTCTTCCTTGTATACATGATCTATTCCTTGTACACATGATCTCTTCCTTGTATACATGATCTCTTCCTTGAATACATGATCTCTTCCTTGAATACATGATCTCTTCCTTGAATACATGATCTCTTCCTTGTACACATGATCTCTTCCTTGAATACATGATCTCTTCCTTGTATACATGATCTCTTCCTTGTACACATGATCTCTTCCGTGTACACATCTCTTCCTTGTACACATGATCTCTTCCTTGTATACATGATCTCTTCCTTGTATACATGATCTCTTCCTTGTACACATGATCTCTTCCGTGTACACATCTCTTCCTTGTACACATGATCTCTTCCGTGTACACATCTCTTCCTTGTACACATGATCTCTTCCTTGTATACATGCTCTTCCTTGTATACATGATCTCTTCCTTGAATACATGATCTCTTCCTTGTACACATGATCTCTTCCTTGAATACATGATCTCTTCCTTGAATACATGATCTCTTCCTTGTACACATGATCTCTTCCGTGTACACATGATCTCTTCCTTGTACACATGATCTCTTCCTTGTACACATCTCTTCCTTGAATACATGATCTCTTCCTTGAATACATGATCTCTTCCTTGTACACATGATCTCTTCCTTGTACACATGATCTCTTCCTTGTACACATGATCTCTTCCTTGTATACATGATCTCTTCCTTGAATACATGATCTCTTCCTTGAATACATGATCTCTTCCTTGTATACATGATCTCTTCCTTGAATACATTCTGTATTTTTGCATACGTTATCTGTTCATTTTGTATGCATTGTACACATTACCTCTTCATTGTATACATTATAAAAACAAGGAATTACTTTTAACTGCAAAGTGTAAATGTCATTATATAAATGCAAGTATTTTTTATTTCTGATTTGATGTTTGTGTATAATATCATGTAATACCCAATGAGATCAATAAAGATATTATGCTTCATGTTAATGTATCATTGTAATCTCATGTGCACATCTTATCCTGGATTCAGACGGGCTCAGTCTGCTCTCCAGCCACAGCTGTTGTAGAGGTGTTTACTGTGGCTGACCACAAACGACAATACAGGCTGAGCAGGAAGGGAGAGACCTTCAACTAATGCACAGGTTCACTGCCCTCTCTTGGCAGGTTTGTTGTGGTGCCATATTCTTAATTTGAAAAAATAATGGATTTAAATGGTGCTCTGTGGGATGTTCAAAGTTTCAGATATTTTTTTTATAACCCAACCCTGGTCTGTACTTCTCCACAACTTCACCTGGTCACATACAGCTGATGTGTTTTGCATTGACGTCCACGAGAGAAGGGACAAGGTGAGAGTAGGAGAGCGCATAGAAGGAATACAACGTGGATGATATGAAAGTGAACTGTGTTTCCGCGTGACCAGGGGTGTATTCCTTCCACCCTTTCTGTTGAAAAACATAATTTTTTTAAACGGAAGCAAACGGAACAAAAACGGGGATAAATATACCTGAATTTGTCCAATGGAAACTCTAGTTTGCAACTGTTGTACTAATGATTACACCCTATATCAGCTAGATGCAGGCATGAGTGTGCAAGGCGGTATTGAATGTCACTGTCTGTCGCCTCAAATTGGTCTCTCGACCTGTGTGCACCTACGTTGTAAACTTTCATTCGTAGGTTAGGTTGTAGCAACCTCATGATGGGTACAGGGAAAATTAGAGTATCATGTGGCAGCCTAAACCTATCGCTGTTAATTCTTTTTTTCATGAGCATGGCCTTATTTCTATTACAGCATATTGGATGACTCATTCATATTCATCTAGTTCAATGGGTCTTCATCTTAAACGCCACTGACCACCTCTAATCTACAATGTTTGTTTGGTTGACGTAATTTCTGTTAATGCATTCAATACATTATTATTATTAGTATTTTACAGTTCTCATTGTCAGAGTGGACACATTGTTTTCAGAGCACACAACCTAGTCTATACTTGTGAGAAACAAGTTTTAGTTTTTTCATTCCACGTACGATTTGTCAATATATTCATTGTGTTTTGTTTGGAGCGCTCCTGTCAATGTTGAGTAAGGACACGCACCTGATTATGCCATTAAGTAGAAGCCTATAGGCTACCTGGCCTTTTTGCAAATGTAGGCTTCTAAATGTGCCCAGATTATTTCACTGTATCACAATTCCAGTGGGTCAGAAGGTTACATACAAATAAAGTCGACTGTGCCTTTAAACAGCTTGAAAATTCCAGAAAATGATGTCATGGCTTTAGAAGCTTCTGATAGGCTAAATGACGTAAATTGGAGGAGTACCTGTTGATGTATTTCAAGGCCTACCTTCAAACTCAGTGCCTCTTTGCTTGACATCATGGTAAAATCAAAAGAAATCAGCCAGGACCTCAGAATTATTTTTGTAAACCTCCACAAGTCTGGTTCATCCTTGGGAGCAATTTCCAAACGCCTGAAAGAAGCACATTCATCTGTACAAACAATAGTATCCAAGTATAAACACCATGAGATCACGCAGCCATCATACCGCTCAGGAAGGAGACGCGTTCTGTCTCCTTGAGATGAACGTACTTTGGTACGGAAAGTGCAAATCAATCCCAGAACAGCAGCAAAGGACCTTGTGAAGACGCTGGAGGAAACAGGTACAAAAGTATTTTTATCCACAGTAAAATGAGTCCTATATCGACATAACCTGAGAGGCCGCTCAGCAAGGAAGAAACCACTGCTCCAAAACCACCATAAAAAAGCCAGACTACGGTTTGCAACTCCACATGGGGACAAAGATCATACTTTTTGGAGAAATGTCCCCTGGTCTGATGAAACAAAAATAGAATGGCAGCATCATGTTGTGGGGGTGGCAGCATCATGTTGTGGGGGTGGCAGCATCATGTTGTGGGGGTGCTTTGCTGCAGGAGGGACTGGTGCACTACACAAAATAGATGGCATCATGAGGGAGGAAAATTATGTGGATATATTGAAGCAACATCTCAAGACATCAGGCAGGAAGATAAAGCTTGGTCGCAAATGGGTCTTCCAAATGGACAATGGCCTCAAGCATACTTCCAAAGTTGTGGCAAAATGCCTTAAGGACAACAAAGTCAAGGTACTGGAGAGGCCATCACAAAGCCCTGTCCTCAATCCTATAGAAAAGTTGTGGGCAGAACTGAAAAAGCATGTGCGAGCAAGGCCTACAAACCTGACTCAGTTACACAAGCTGTCAGGAGGAATGGGCCAGAATTCACCCAACTTATTGTGGGAAGCTTGTGGAAGGCTACCCGAAACATTTGACCCAAGTTAAAGAATTTAATGGCAATGCTACCAAATACTAATACTCATTTTTCTGACCCACTGGGAATGTGATGAAAGAAATCAAAGCTGAAATAAATCAATCATTCTCTCTACTATTATTCTGACATTTTACATTCTGAAAATAAAGTGGTGATCCTAACTGACCAAAGACAGAGATTTTTTTTACTAGGATTAAATATCAGGAATTGTGAAAAACTGAGTTGAAATGTATTTGGCTAAGCTGTATGTAAACTTCCGACTTCAACTGTAGGTCATAAAATAGGCCCACCTGATTACTTCTCATCCCTTGCACAAATAGCCTACAGCTGTGTCTGTCCGGAGCTCACTGGTGCAGGAAACATGCAAGTTTAATAGTGCAACCTTCAGGCTGAACAAAGTTGATACAATGTTTTAAGTTCCTTGCAGACAAGCCATGCATAGACAACGTGATTTATTTTTAAAATCAAGATATTTTCTACCTGCAATGTTTTTATTTATTGGCTTTCAGTTTGCCAACTACTGTATGTAAAAAAAAATGCCAATGTAAGTTACTTTTAGATTTTGCACAATTTTCATTTTGGTTTAGATATCATTTTGAGATACGTAGATTTTATTATAAAATACATGAAACTGTTCCATGAAAATGTGCATATAAAAATCATAACTGGCATGCAGATCGACAGAACTGGTCATTGAAATTGGCATTCCAAATGGAAAAGGTTGCTGACTCCTGGCGGAGCCTATTACTGGGAACTTCGGGAGCTTAATGGCAGAATCTCCAAAGGCCATCAGAAGGTGGTGGTTCGGGAATAATTTATTTTCTTCCGGTTAGGCTGTTGATCTCTGCCTCCCTCGAGTCATTTGTGTTTTAATTATTTAAAATCACAGTGTGCTTAAAGCATCAGACAAGATCAGGAACCAACATATAATTATTTTTATAAAAAATAAAAAAAACACGTTTTAAAATTTCTATCAGTCAATTGGTCGAAAGAACAGAAGACTCTTGGTCACCAAGACTTCAAGCTCACTACGTTCTGAGTGTACAGTATATACTGTAGAGAAGGGACGGAGCCTCATCATTTCTGAAGAGGTTCCATTTCAGAATGAGGGGTGCTGAAACTGTGCCGGTGTTGCTGTTCTGTCTTTCTGGGACATGGGCTCAGGGAGAGAGTGGAGGGGTCAGAGAAAATGACATCACTCAATAGGGTCACAGTGGAGGAGACCACCACCACCCCTGACATCTGGACAGAGCTGAAGAAGCTGAGAGACCTGGTGGTGGAACAATGAGTGGAGCTGGCTGTCACTGAAATGCAGCTCCAGAAGAACAAGGTGGAGACAGAACGCATGTTATGTTAACACCAGAACAAGTTATTCTTAGCTATATTCTATATTTTAAAACACAGCCAGTGAGAGTGACGTGAAGGAGCTGGAAAGAGAGAACAGTATTTACTGTGTGATCAACCTCTAGTTGTTCTGTGTTGAGCTAAAATGAAGAGTCAGGAAGTTAGGGTTTCCTCGATGTGCAAATCTACTTCTCACAACCGCTTAGAACCACCCATCCCGGATCCGGTATATTTGTAATCAGCAACGCTTAATAGCATAGCGCAACAGTCAAATAATAGTACTAGAAAATATTCATATTCATGAAATCACAAGTGAAATATTGCGAAACACAGCGTAGCCTTTTGTTAATCACCCTGTCGTCTGATTTTGAAATGATGCTTTACAGCGAAAGCAATACAAGCATTTGTGTAAGTTTATCGATAACATAACAAAACAATAAGTACACCTTGCATCAGGTAACTTGGTCACGAAAATCAGAAAAGCAATCAAATTAATCATTTACCTTTGATGAACTTCGGATGTTTTCACTCTCGAGACTCCCAGTTAGACAACAAATTATCCTTTTGTTCCATAAAGATATTTTTATATCCAAATACCTCCGTTAGTTTGTTGCGTTGTGCCCAGGAATCCAACGGAAAGAGCGGTCACGACAACGCAGACAAAAATTCCAAATGATATCCGTAATGTACACAGAAACATGTCAAACATTTTTTATAATCAATCCTCAAGGTGTTTTTCAAATATCTATTCGATAATATATCAACCGGGACAGTTGGCTTTCCACTAGGACCGGGAGTAACAATGGCCGCCTCTCTCTTTTGCGCACAAAATCACTCTGAGAGCCCCCACCTGTCCACTTACACAATATGGTCGTTCACGCTCATTCTTCAAAATAAAAGCCTGAAACTATGTCTAAAGGCTGTTGACACCTTAGGGAAGCCATAGAAAAGGGAATCTGGTTGATATCCCTTTCAATGGGCAATAGGGATGCATAGAAAGACAAGGGTTTCAAAATAAGAGTCACTTCCTGATTGGATTTTTCTCAGGCTTTCGCCTGCAATATCAGTTCTGTTATACTCACAGACAATATTTTTACAGTTCTGGAAACTTTAGAGTGTTTTCTATCCTATGCTGTTAATTATATGCATATTCTAGCATCTGGTCCTGAGAAATAGCCATTTACTTTGGGAACGTTATTTTTCCAAACATAAGAATAGTGCCCCCTAGTTTCAAGTTGTAAGGTATAACAAAGGCTTAATGTCTGTCGGTCATTGACTCACTTTTTACATGCAGATGCTAGCATTAAACAACAGTAACTATAACAGCTGCATCCTGATAAAGGGAGAGCGTATATCACACTGCTAGGTCTTATCCAATCAGTTGTAACCAGGGGTAACTCCTGCACTGTCTGCTAGCTGGAGAGGCATGGTGCAAAATAATGTCATTGGCATTATTCCAGAACTTTCACTGGGACTCAGCCTCATAAAAATGACATCCTTTCTGAAGAGTTGTCATTTCACAATGAAGGTTGCTGCAGCTCCATAGAAACAAGGTGGAGGACCTGGAGAGAGGTGACAGGTAATAAACCAATCAGATAGGTAACACGGGTAATAAACCAATCAGATAGGTAACACGGGTAATAAACCAATCATAGAGGTAACACAGGTAATAAACCAATCATAGAGGTAACACAGGTAATAAACCAATCAGATAGGTAACACGGGTAATAAACCAATCATAGAGGTAACACAGGTAATAAACCAATCATAGAGGTAACACAGGTAATAAACCAATCAGATAGGTAACACAGGTAATAAACCAATCATAGAGGTAACACGGGTAATAAACCAATCAGATAGGTAACACAGGTAATAAACCAATCAGATAGGTAACACGGGTAATAAACCAATCAGATAGGTAACACGGGTAATAAATCAATCATAGAGGTAACACAGGTAATAAACCAATCATAGAGGTAACACGGGTAATAAACCAATCATAGAGGTAACACGGGTAATAAACCAATCATAGAGGTAACACGGGTAATAAACCAATCATAGAGGTAACACGGGTAATAAACCAATCAGATAGGTAACACGGGTAATAAACCAATCATAGAGGTAACACGGGTAATAAACCAATCAGATAGGTAACACAGGTAATAAACCAATCAGATAGGTAACACGGGTAATAAACCAATCATAGAGGTAACACGGGTAATAAACCAATCAGATAGGTAACACAGGTAATAAACCAATCAGATAGGTAACACGGGTAATAAACCAATCATAGAGGTAACACGGGTAATAAACCAATCAGATAGGTAACACGGGTAATAAACCAATCAGATAGGTAACACGGGTAATAAATCAATCATAGAGGTAATGTTTTCATCCTGTTGGAACCCATATTTGAGTTTTGTTTGGGGTTGTTAAGGCTGTGAATCTCTTCCTGTGATTTCAGCCCTGGATGGTAGAGTGACAGCTGGTGAGACGGGGGAAACAGGCAATGTCTCCAAGAAACATTATCTCAAGGTTAAGGTTCAGTTTAATCTCTATATTTCTGTAACTACTCTGTTGGAGGCCAGATTGAGTGCCAGTGAGGAGCTGGAGGTTCTGAAGAGAGAAACTGCAGGTAACACAGACATGACCAACTGGGCACAGACGTCAGTTCAACGTCTAGTTTTAATTGACATTTTGACTAAACATGACTTCAACATGACTACTTTTCCAAATTCCATTCCGTTTTCCACATTGATTCAATGTCATCACATTGATTTCTGGGGTTGAAATTACGTGGAAACAACATTGATTCTACCAGTTTTTACCCAGTGAGGAACTAGTAAATTGGTTTTATGAACACTGCTAATGTAACTTTCTAAATGCACAGCATTAATGCTGTCTTCTGTTTTTCCTGTGTTTACAGACACAATGGCCTTCTCGGTTGGTTTGACTTGACTCAGGACACGAATCACATTGACCTACAGCAGAATAATCCCAACCCAACTAACGTTACTAATCTACACACACTGATTCCAGCTACAGTCCAGCATTATTAACAGTGTCTATGAGTGACAGACAGTGGTGATCTCTTCCTGCTTCTCCTGTGGATTGGTATAGAACTTTACCAAAATGACCTGTATGGTATGTATAATAGGGAACACAATGCCGGCAAGGTTGATGTGTACATATCTAATGGTTTGTCTCTAGAGCTGAAGCACGAGATGTGGTCTACATGAGTCTCCACCAAGACATGGTGGAGCCAAGTCTCTGATGCCCCAGCACCTTCAGTGGGTTCCTGCTCTTCCCTATTTGAGGGCAGCATCATTTTTATTTTATTTAACTAGGCAAGTCAGTTAAGAACAAATGCATATTTATAATGACGGCCTACCGGGAAACAGTGGGTTAACTGCCTTGTTCAGGGGCCGAATTACAGATTTTTACCTTGTCAGCTCGGGGATTTGATCCAGCAAACTTTTGGTTACTGGCCCAACGCTCTAACCACTAGATTACCTGCCACCCCAGCTTTCTGATGTGAGCTGTTCTGGTGTTAAAGAAACCTGATCTCTTTAACCAATAAACTGCATTCTAAAAATACAAGACCTTCTTTTGTACTTCATATTTTTCCTGATTTGGATTTGTAAATGCACATCATTTTGTGGACAGTCCCCATTCATACATGGGTCATTCATTCAACCAATTGGGTGCCCTTTGAGTAGCGTAACTTTGTAAAATAATAAAAACATGTTTGATTTTTACCTTACTTTAACATTGTTATACAGAGCACATGTTCAACTTAAACACCTTTTTATTAAGAGTTATTGGTTGTTTAGCAACCAAACCAAGGCTTGGGAAACTATTGGGCGAAACAGACAGGGTTGGCTTAGAATGTTTACTGAAAGCGTAAATACATTTGCAATATGAGCACTTGCCTCTCAAATACATTCTTAGTTGGTATGCAAGCTAGCGAATTTTAGCCATATTTGCATTGGCATGAAATCCATCAAAACAAGACATGGCATCATAAACAAGATGAATCGAGCTTAAACAAGCCACTTACGATTACGTACATGGCAGGTTTTCCTCATTCTTGCTTGCAATGACCATCCAGAAACACACCAACAGGCTGACCTCTGCCCCATGGAAGCACGCACATCGTTTTGGTGACGTCGTCAGCTAACCCGTCTATTAAGTGCCAAATAAAGTCACAGGGTTGACTGTTGACTGGGTTATGTCTATCCCCTTGTGACAGGGGGAATGGAAGTGTGTTGTGTGCAACAGTGAAGGGCAATTGAAAGTAACCTTCACAAAAACATTGTAATTATTCAAACATTTCTCGATCTATATGGGTAACAGGATTGACACGTTACGTTTGACCCACTAGGGTCTCCACAACAACACAACATGGCCAGAGAAGAACGTCTGCTTCTAGACTATGATTTGACAGATGTTAAGTGTTCCTTCTGATATTTCTTTAAAGGAATAATTTCACCACATAATGAGGGTTCAGTTCCCCTAACACAGATGACCTTCCTTATGCCTTAAAATTAATACACAAGTAAAGCTCAAATAAATCCAGGTTAGCAGGCAATATTAACCAGGTGAAATTGTGTCACTTCTCTTGCGTTCATTGCACGCAGAGTCAGGGTATATGCAACAGTTTGGGCCGCCTGGCTCTTTGCGAACTAACTTGACAGAATTTTACGTAATTATGACATAACATTGAAGGT
The DNA here is from genome assembly GCF_023373465.1 of Oncorhynchus keta. Lineage (NCBI taxonomy): Eukaryota > Metazoa > Chordata > Actinopteri > Salmoniformes > Salmonidae > Oncorhynchus > Oncorhynchus keta. The sequence goes on from NC_068424.1 coordinate 12,608,678, forward strand.
TGTGCAATGTAACAGGAATATTTAGACTCATGGATGCCACCCGTTAGATAAAATACAGAACGGAATAAACGTTTTGTTTTCGAGATGATTGTTTCCGGATTTGACCTAAGGCTCGTATTTGATAGAGCAGTCTGACTGAGGGGTGGTAGGCAGCAGCAGGCTCGTAATAGTCAAAGGTATGTGGTTTAAAGAGAAATAGTCCTTTAATAAAAAGTATTTAGTCAGCCACCAATTGTGCAAGTTCTCCCACTTAAAAAGATGAGGCCTGTCATTTTCATCATAGGTACACTTCAACTATGACAGACAAAATGAAAAGAAAAACAGAAAATCACATTGTAGGATTTTTAATTAATTCATTTGCAAATAAATTCATTAAAAATCCTACAATGTGATTTTCTGGATTTTTTTTCTCATTTTGTCTGTCATAGTTGAAGTGTACCTATGATGAAAATTACAGGCCTCTCATCTTTTTAAGTGGGAGAACTTGCACAATTGGTGGCTGACTAAATACTTTTTTGCCCCACTGTATATATATATATATATACACACACACACAGGCTAAAAATCGGCCGATTAATCGGTATCGGCTTTTTTGGGACCTCCAATATTCGGTATCGGCGTTGAAAAACCATAATCGGTCGTCCTCTAATTCATAGTCACTTCTCAACAATTCATAGTCGCTTCTCAACGAGTCAGATTCACTTCTCAATGAGTCACTTCAATGATTCATAATCACTTCTCAACAATTCATAGTCACTTCTCAACAATTCATAGTCACTTCTCAATTATGGTCTTTATTTGTATATCCAAAACAAACAAATCAACAAATGGCCTGCAGCCAGCATGTCAGTCTCACAGTGCTCTTGTTAAGTTAATAAATAAATAAATACATATGGAAAACACTAAATGTAGAGTTCATACAGCTATTAGGCTTTCATTATAAACAGCATTGGACTGTACCACTAGGATTGGACTGTACCACTACGATTGGACTGTGCCATGTAGCACTTAGGCCGGGTTTCATTATTCGAGAATATCTGACCAACTTTGATATTGGGGTGAACTATCCCTCTAAGCATCCTTTACTGAAAATGGATGAATAACTCATTTGATAGAACACAGACACAAAGACATGACTCATTATACCTGGTGCAGTGAGTGAGACATCAGGACATGACCATGGGACAGTACACACATGCTGATCAGCCACACACTGTGGAGGGGACATCAGTTAGCAGGCCACATAAGAAACAACCTGTTGGAGACTAGCAAAACAGTGCAGTGAAATTAACGGTCAAGTTTCAGCGTCAGTGTCTCCAATTATCATATCATGGCAATATATATATGTGTTTTAGTTTCCAACAGCCTAAATTGCCAGGTCTCTGGTAAAATAGATTCTCAATCTCAGGATATCTCCTAGTTAAATGAAGGCTCAATCATTTAGAGAGTAAAAGGGGGTTGTTGTTCCTGTAAGGATGTCCACATGATTGACAGGGGGCCCGGGCCAATGGCATCAGGGCAGAGAAGAAAGAGCAGGAGTCCGTGTCCAACCACTGTTCATTGTTCTGAGCGACAGTCCTGTGTTAAGGATGGTAACCATAGTGAATCCCCAAGGGTGGTTAGGGATGTTCCACTTCCGCTGTTGAAAACTTCTTCGGCCATGTACAAATCACCTTAATTGGCCACCTTTCCTCATTTCCTTTCCTTTAGGAAGGGCCACTGAAGGGTCAATGGACTAGGTAGGATACTACCATATTTCTTCATCAGCCACACCATATTAATCCAACTCTGTTTTTCCCATGAATTTCGTTCCTTCCACTATATAAACTTCAGGGAGAAAGAGCAGAATCGGAATGGGCTTGTTTTAATTTCAGCTTCTGTTGTTTAGAAGGAAAGGAGGCAAGGAAAGGAAGCTTTTTAAGACTGTTGGGAGAAGGACCAGCACAGAGGACTCGGCGTGCTGTGACTGCCTCGGTAACGCCAACAACTCATGTTATTGGCTCAGGGCAGAGTTCTGAGAGCAGGTTGGGAAGCTCTACTGGTAGAAGGTCTACAGTTCACAGATCAGTAGCTTGGAAAAAGAGCAGGGGTTTGGGTCCAGGTCTAGATCATCTGCTAGCTCCCCAACTCTTTACCTCCCTCTTCTGGTGTGGATGAAGACTCAGACAGGGTCTTGCTCTTTTCAGCATCCTCTCTTTCTCCTGAGAGAGAGAGGAGAGAGCAGAAGGGCAGTTTAGTCTGTGTGTGTGTGCATGCGCATGTCTACGTGTGCGCCGGTGTGAATATGTGTGTGTCTGTCCAATGCTCTGACCTGACTTGTTGATGTTGAGCTGTGCCAGGTCCTGTGACAGGTCGCTGGGTCCCTGTGCCTCAGGGGATTGTGGGATATCGTGTACGGCGTTCCGTCGGCCGGTCCGCTGTGAAGCGATGAAGTCTTCATATGTCGCCTCCACATCAGTCATAGCTGACACACCTCAACATAGCAGGACCTGGGAGACAGGGGAACACACAGTATAAATACAAACACACCCTCTCAGTGTGTGTGTGTGTGTGTGTGTGTGTCACTTTAAAATGGAAGCCAAATAAAAACCATTGATTTAAAATTTTAATGACTACTTCGAACAATTTACACAGATAGTAAGAAAACATTAAAAAACATTTCCTGCAGATGCAAAGTTTGTTAACAGAATTAAAGGGCTCCGGGCAGCCGAGCGGAAATGGAGGAAAACTCGCCTCCCTGCGGACCTGGCATCCTTTCACTCCCTCCTCTCTACATTTTCCTCCTCTGTCTCTGCTGCTAAAGCCACTTTCTACCATTCTAAATTCCAAGCATCTGCCTCTAACCCTAGGAAGCTCTTTGCCACCTTCTCCTCCCTCCTGAATCCTCCCCCCCTCCTCCCTCTCTGCAGATTACTTCGTCAACCATTTTGAAAAGAAGGTCGATGACATCCGATCCTCGTTTGCTAAGTCAAACGACACCGCTGGTTCTGCTCACACTGCCCTACCCTATGCTCTGACCTCTTTCCCCTCTCTCTCCAGATGAAATCTCGCGTCTTGTGACGGCCGGCCGCCCAACAACCTGCCCGCTTGACCCTATCCCCTCCTCTCTTCTCCAGACCATTTCCGGAGACCTTCTCCCTTACCTCACCTCGCTCATCAACTCATCCCTGACCGCTGGCTACGTCCCTCCCGTCTTCAAGAGAGCGAGAGTTGCACCCCTTCTGAAAAAACCTACACTCGATCCCTCCGATGTCAACAACTACAGACCAGTATCCCTTCTCTCTTTTCTCTCCAAAACTCTTGAGCGTGCCGTCCTTGGCCAGCTCTACCGCTATCTCTCTCAGAATGACCTTCTTGATCCAAATCAGTCAGGTTTCAAGACTAGTCATTCAACTGAGACTGCTCTTCTCTGTATCACGGAGGCGCTCCGCACTGCTAAAGCTAACTCTCTCTCCTCTGCTCTCATCCTTCTAGACCTATCGGCTGCCTTCGATACTGTGAACCATCAGATCCTCCTCTCCACCCTCTCCGAGTTGGGCATCTCCGGCGCGGCCCACGCTTGATTGCGTCCTACCTGACAGGTCGCTCCTACCATGGGGCGTGACGATAATCTGTCTCCTCACCACGCTCTCACCACTGGTGTCCCCCAGGGCTCTGTTCTAGGCCCTCTCTTATTCTCGCTATACACCAAGTCACTTGGCTCTGTCATAACCTCACATGGTCTCTCCTATCATTGCTATGCAGACGACACACAATTAATCTTCTCCTTTCCCCCTTCTGATGACCAGGTGGCGAATCGCATCTCTGCATGTCTGGCAGACATATCAGTGTGGATGACGGATCACCACCTCAAGCTGAACCTCAGCAAGACGGAGCTCCTCTTCCTCCCGGGGAAGGACTGCCCGTTCCATGATCTCGCCATCACGGTTGACAACTCCATTGTGTCCTCCTCCCAGAGCGCTAAGAACCTTGGCGTGATCCTGGACAACACCCTGACGTTCTCAACTAACATCAAGGCGGTGTCCCGTTCCTGTAGGTTCATGCTCTACAACATCCGCAGAGTACGACCCTGCCTCACACAGGAAGCGGCGCAGGTCCTAATCCAGGCACTTGTCATCTCCCGTCTTGATTACTGCAACTCGCTGTTGGCTGGGCTCCCTGCCTGTGCCATTAAACCCCTACAACTCATCCAGAACGCCGCAGCCCATCTGGTGTTCAACCTTCCCAAGTTCTCTCACGTCACCCCGCTCCTCCGCTCTCTCCACTGGCTTCCAGTTGAAGCTCGCATCCGCTACAAGACCATGGTGCTCGCCACGGAGCTGTGAGGGGAACGGCACCTCAGTACCTCCAGGCTCTGATCAGGCCCTACACCCAAACAAGGGCACTGCGTTCATCCACCTCTGGCCTGCTCGCCTCCCTACCACTGAGGAAGTACAGTTCCCGCTCAGCCCAGTCAAAACTGTTCGCTGCTCTGGCCCCCCAATGGTGGAACAAACTCCCTCACGACGCCAGGACAGCGGAGTCAATCACCACCTTCCGGAGACACCTGAAACCCCACCTCTTCAAGGAATACCTAGGATAGGGTAAGTAAGGGTAAGTAATCCTTCTCCCCCCAACAAGATTTAGATGCAAGTGGCTGTTCCACTGGTTGTCATAAGGTGTATGCACCAATTTGTAAGTCGCTCTGGATAAGAGCGTCTGCTAAATGACTTAAATGTAAATGTAAATGTAAAGTAAACATCTCTGTTCTATATTCTGCTACCAAACTTTGTATCTGCTTAGTTTTTCCTGTAAATGTGTTTTTGTACAATTGTCAGTGGACAATCTTAAAGTCGTCCTTGTGCATAGAGTTGTATGCTTGTTTAAGTTGGTTTTTGTTTGGTATACAAAACTGAGTATCAGTGTAATTCCGTTACCATGGAGCCATCCTAGACCAGGGATCAACAACTAGATTCAGCCTGGGACAATTTTTTGATTGGGTGTTTTTTAGTCAGTTAAAACTTTTGTTTAGGGGGGGGCTTAGAAAACTTGGGCGTGGGGGGAAATAAAAACAGGGAGAAAGAGCAGAATCGGAATGGGCTTGTTTTAATTTCAGCTCCTGTTGTTTAGAAAGAAAGGAGGCAAGGAAAGGAAGCTTTTTAAGACTGTTGGTAACTGCCTCGGTAACGCCAACAACTCATGTTATTGGCTCAGGGCAGAGTTCTGAGAGCAGGTTGGGAAGCTCTACTGGTAGAAGGTCTACACCACCAGTTGGTGAATCCTGCCCTAAAACAGCCATCTGCTTAGGGGAGCCAGACAGTGGTGAATCCTGCCCTACAACAGCCATCTGCTGAGGGGAGCCAGACAGTGGTGAATCCTGCCCTACAACAGCCATCTGCTGAGGGGAGCCAGACAGTGGTGAATCCTGCCCTACAACAGCCATCTGCTTAGGGGAGCCAGACAGTGGTGAATCCTGCCCTACAACAGCCACCTGCTGAGGGGAGCCAGACAGTGGTGAATCCTGCCCTACAACAGCCATCTGCTGAGGGGAGCCAGACAGTGGTGAATCCTGCCCTACAACAGCCATCTGCTTAGGGGAGCCAGACAGTGGTGAATCCTACCCTACAACAGCCATCTGCTGAGGGGAGCCAGACAGTGGTGAATCCTGCCCTACAACAGCCATCTGCTGAGGGGAGCCAGACAGTGGTGAATCCTGCCCTACAACAGCCATCTGCTGAGGGGAGCCAGACAGTGGTGAATCCTGCCCTACAACAGCCATCTGCTGAGGGGAGCCAGACAGTGGTGAATCCTGCCCTACAACAGCCATCTGCTGAGGGGAGCCAGACAGTGGTGAATCCTGCCCTACAACAGCCATCTGCTGAGGGGAGCCAGACAGTGGTGAGTATTCATAGATGCCAAGGGAAATCAGGCTCCCCACCCCCCCCCCCCAAAAAATGACAAAGAAAACAAAAATATATACAAAATAATGAATGTATCATCCGTCTCTCCGTGTTTTATAAATGTCCTTCAATTCGCAAGAGGCTGAATGTATCTCACCAGAGAAAGCAGCCAAGTGAACGAAAAACAACACCCCTCTGTCTCTGTATGTGGAGCCCATACATGCTTTCTGGTCAAAAAGAGTATGACATTGTTGCCACCCATAGTATTGAATGCAAGGGAAGCCAGTGAGCAGTTGGCCTCCCTTGATAACAATATATATTTTTTAAAATGTATAAAATAATAGCCAATCAGCGTTGAGCGAAACAGTGAGCTCAGCTGTGAATGGTCCTGGCACACCAAAAACAAAAAAAAAAAAAAAAAAGTGTCAAGGGAAACTAGTTTGGATTTGGCTTCACACCAAGCACATCACAGTAAAAATAATATTAATCATTGACAGAATTTTTTTTATTGTTGTGTCATTGTCCTCCGGTGGCTAGCTAGCTAAACATCATCCCTTTCCTATATTAGCCATGAATGGAGATAGGGATTTGGACTTAAGAGGTTTTTACTTAATACTCCATACTGGCCAATGATTATAATGGTGATTCTGAACCAACCATAAATGCATACATTGTGCCCCTGGCCTGAGAGGATGGAAGTTCAACATGTAGTTGGCTGGCTAATGTTAACTAGCTGGCCTGGCACATCGCGTTGCCCATGAAAGGAAGTTAGGCTAGCGAGCAAGCATTTTAGCCAGGTAGCCTAGGACAACAAAAACTAAAAGCGTGTCAGACTGTTCAGGCAACATGAAAGGAGGATGGCATTGGCTATTCTCTACAAGTAGGGTGAGTCACCATGTTTTTTCTACTTGCACACACACACAGAAATCAGTACCATGGACAGACAGCATATTTAGCTTACGTTGAATGGAATTAAAAGGACCACAGTGGAAGTAAGAGGACCACAGTGGAAGTAAGAGGACCACAGTGGAAGTAAGAGGACCGCAGTGGAAGTAAGAGGACCACAGTGGAAGTAAGAGGACCACAGTGGAAGTAAGAGGACCACAGTGGAAGTAAGAGGACCACAGTGGAAGTACGTCCCAGACGGTGCGTTATCCATGATTTTAGTGCATCTTTTAGTTGTCACTGTATTAGACTAAGCATAGGTGATTAGATGTTGAAATGTTGACTTTGAATCAATAGTTGTTCAGTAATCCAAAAAAGGTGGGAAACATTAACTGTTTGTTACATGCTATATTTATGCTTTGTGTCACCAGACAGATGTTGCTCTCCGGTTTGTGATGAAACAAAAAGGTGTGGTTGAATTTATTCTGCCACTGTGTCTTCTTATTTTCTCGAGCTTTAGGCCTATATACCACAGTCGCAAGGCATATGAACTAACAGGTTATAGAGAAAACAACAATTATCACAACACACAGGTTGTAAGATGTCTTTTTACTCTGGTTGACTTCAACCAGGGATTATACCCATGCACCACTGCTGCAGCCAGAGGAAAGGCCTCACCGGTCTTTTGGTTAGCACTCAGAGAACCCAGTCCCTACAAACACACTCAGTCAGTGACATCACCATCTTCCCTTTTGAACAGCTTTACATGTTTTTCTTCATTCAAAACCATCACTGTATCTACAGTTGAAGCTAGAAGTTTACATACACAACCACATTGGGGCGGCAGGGTAGCCTAGTGGTTAGAGCATTGGACTAGTAACCGGAAGGTTGCAAGTTCAAATCCCTGAGCTGACAAGGTACAAAATCTGTCGTTCTGCCCCCGAACAGGCAGAACAGGCAGCCACTGTTCCTAGGCCGTCATTGAAAATAACAATGTGTTCTTAACTGACTTGCCTAGTAAAATAAAATAAAAATTCAAACTCAGGTTTTCACAATTCCTGACATTTAATCCTAGTAAAGATTCCAAGTCTTAGGTCAGTTAGTATCACCACTTTATTTTAAGAATGTGAAATATAGTAGAGAGAATAATTTATTTATTTCCTCACATTCCCAGTGGGTCAGAAGTTTACATATACTCAATTAGTATTCGGTAGCATGGTCTTTAAATTTTTTAACTTGGGTCAAACATTTTGGGGAGCCTTCCACAAGCTTCCCACAATAAGTTGGGTGAATTTTGGTCCATTCCTTCTGACAGAGCTGGTGTAAAGGTTTGTAGGCCTCCTTGCTCACACACGCCTTTTCAGTTCTGCCCACAATGTATCTATAGGATTGAAGTCAGGGCTTTGTGATGGCCATTCCAATACCTGGACTTTGTTGTCCTTAAGCCATTTTGCCACAACTTTGGAAGTATGCTTGGAAGACCCATTTGCAACCAAGCTTTAACTTCCTGACTGATGTCTTGAGATGTTGCTTCAATATATCCACATAATTTTCCTCCCTCATGATGCCATCTATTTTGTGAAGTGCACCAGTTCCTCCTGTAACAAAGCACCCCCACAATATGATGCTGCCACCCCCGTGCTTCATGGTTGGGATGGTGTTCTTTGGCTTGCAAGCTTCCCCCTTTTTCCTCCAAACATAATGATGGTCATTATGGCCAAACAGTTCTATTTTTGTTTCATCAGACCAGAGGACATTTCTCCAAAAAGTACAACCTTTGTCACCATGTGCAGTTGCAAACCGTAGTCTGGCTTTTTTATGGCAGTTTTGGAGCAGTGGCTTCTTCCTTGCTGAGCTGTCTTTCGGGTTATGTTGACTCGTTTTATTGTGGATATAGATAGTTTTATACCGGTTTCCTCCAGCATATTCACAAGGTCTTTTGCTGTTGTTCTGGGAAAAAAAAAATCACTTTTCACACCAATGTATGTTCATCTCCAGGATTCAGAACGCGTCTCCTTCCTGAGCGTTATGACAGCTGCAAGGTCCCATGGTGTTTATACTTGCGTGCAATTGTTTGTACAGATGAACAAGGTACCTTCAGGCGTGTGGAAATTGCTCCCAAGGATGAACCAGACTTGTGGAGGTCTTGGCTGATTTCCCCATGATGTCAAGCAAAGAGGCACCAAGTGTGAAGGTAGACCTTGAAATACATCCACAGGTACACCTCCAATTGACTCAAATTATGTCAATTAGCCTATCAGAAGCTTCTAAAGCCAAGACATAATTTTCTGGAAATGTCCAAGTTGTTTAAAGGCACAGTCAACTTAATGTAAACTTCTGGCCCACTGGAATTGTGATACAGTGAATTATAGGGGAATAATCTGTCTGTAAATAATTGTTGTAAACATTACTTGTCATGCACAAAGTAGATGTCCTAACTTGCCAAAACTATAGTTTGTTAACAAGAAATGTGTGGAGTATTTAAAAACCAGTTTTAATGACTCCAACCTAAGTGTATGGAAACTTCCAACTTCAACCGTACGTTACACACAAACTGCTGCCCCTTTGGGTAAGAAATGCAATGTATTTACGTCTTTGTTGTCTCTCTGTTGAAGCCAATCGATCCTTCTATGGGTAATGGCTCCAACCTAAGTGTATGTAAACTTCCGACTTCAACTGTATGTACTACGACAGGGCTTGTCCTAATATTTATACATTAATTAATTCCATTATTTTACTTTTAGATGTGTGTGTATTGTTGTGAATTGTTAGATACTACTGCAGTGCTTGAGCAAGGAACACAAGCATTTCGCTACACCCGTAATAACATCTGCATGTAACCAATACAATTAGATTTGACTATGAGCTTTCTTTGTATATGTGGATTTTCCCCATTTACTGACTGACAAATGTGTTGTTATTACCACAACACATGCCATTTGCAAGATGCCAGAGCATGTCTCTGTACTGTGACTTATGTGTCAACCGTCCGTATGCCAACAGCCATGTGGTTGTGTGTGTGTGTGCGAGCAGCATGCCAGAGCATGTCTCTGTACTGTGAGTTATGTGTCAACCGTCTGTAGGCCAACAGCCATGTGGTTGTGTGTGTGTGTGCGAGCAGCATGCCAGAGCATGTCTCTGTACTGTGACTTATGTGTCAACCGTCCGTATGCCAACAGCCATGTGGTTGTGTGTGTGTGTGCGAGCAGCATGCCAGAGCATGTCTCTGTACTGTGAGTTATGTGTCAACCGTCTGTAGGCCAACAGCCATGTGGTTGTGTGTGTGTGTGCGAGCAGCATGCCAAAGCATGTCTCTGTACTGTGACTTATGTGTCAACCGTCTGTAGGCCAACAGCCATGTGGTTGTGTGTGTGTGCGAGCAGCATGCCAAAGCATGTCCCTGTGCTGAAGCATGTGCCAACCCTTCCACATTAAGGGCAACAGCCTTCCTAATATAGCCTTCAGACAAACTGTCAATAGATAAATAATTTAACAATTGAATTGTGCCAAACACAAATCCTTCAAAATGTATATCTTAAAATGGCCATAACTGATAAACATGAGCTATTCACCATTTAGCTTTGAATGTGACACAATATGAAGGAGCAGATTGGTTCCATCCAGTGAAAGTCTTTAAGGACAAATCCAGCTGGATATGAAACGTGAGCCGGCCACTCATTAGGTGGCCCCCTCATTAGCCGGCCCGCTCATTAGGCGGCCCCCTCATTAGGCGGGCCCCTCATTAGCCGGCCCGCTCATTAGGCGGGCCCCTCATTAGGCGGGCCCCTCATTAGCCGGCCCGTTCATTAGCCGGCCCGCTCATTAGGCGGCCCCCTCATTAGACGGGCCCCTCATTAGCCGGCCCGCTCATTAGGCGGCCCCCTCATTAGGCGGGCCCCTCATTAGCCTGCCCGCTCATTAGGCGGCCCCCTCATTAGGCGGCCCCCTCATTAGCCGGCCCCCTCATTAGGCGCCCCCCTCATTAGGCGGGCCGCTCATTAGGCGGGCCCCTCATTAGGCGGGCCGTTCATTAGGCGGGCCGCTCATTAGGCGGGCCCCTCATTAGGCGGGCCGTTCATTAGCCGGCCCCCTCATTAGGCGGCCCCCTCATTAAGCGGGCCGCTCATTAGGCGGGCCCCTCATTAGGCGGGCCGCTCATTAGGCGGTCCCCTCATTAGCAGATTGACAAGGGCAGCATTTTCTAAGCTTAACTGGCCAACACGCACCTCCAACAAAACATCAAACCTCACATATTTCTGCCCCAAAACAATGACTTCTCTCAACCAGTGGCATATGGGCTGTTTAGGTGAGCGCTGATGCTGCCCTGTGATAAGCAGTGCCCACTTTGTCAAAGACAGGGTCGCTAAATATTTATCTTGTCCAAGTCCAGCGCAGCCCTCCAGGGTGCTGTTGGAGAGACGGATGGCTGCAGCACTCGACCAACATTCCATCCCCAAAAACTAACATAAATCATGTAGCAGATATGGAATAAAGAGGATGAGGCCTTTTCTGTAGCCTACAGGCTGGAGATAAAATGTATGAAAATGTAATGAGACAGAAACTGTTTAGGATATATCATGCAAGTTTCTCTGATCAAATAGCCCTACCTAAATGGCGCGCAATCAACAACGACAACAAAAAACGCACTGTCATGTTAACAAAACAACATATCCTAAAAACAGGACAGGTCAAAGTGAAATGGACAATATGGAATGGACCAATCACAACCGTTGTCCAGGAGTTCCACCCCATTGTCATGATCAGTGGTTTCAAGTTTGTATCCGTATATTTTTTGACAAGCTGATCATAGTGGAATAAAGAAAATACATCTGCATTTCCCGCTGTGTAAACACATTGCAAATAGGCTCAGGATAACTCTTGATGAAGTTGGGTAGCTGATATGTAGCACTTAAATAGGCTCAGGATAACTCTTGATGAAGTTGGGTAGCTGATATGTAGCACTTAAATAGGCTCAGGATAACTCTTGATGAAGTTGGGTAGCTGATATGTAGCACTTAAATAGGCTCAGGATAACTCTTGATGAAGTTGGGTAGCTGATATGTAGCACTTAAATAGGCTCAGGATAACTCCTGATGAAGTTGGGTAGCTGATATGTAGCACTTAAATAGGCTCAGGATAACTCCTGATGAAGTTGGGTAGCTGATATGTAGCACTTAAATAGGCTCAGGATAACTCTTGATGAAGTTGGGTAGCTGATATGTAGCACTTAAATAGGCTCAGGATAACTCTTGATGAAGTTGGGTAGCTGATATGTAGCACTTAAATAGGCTCAGGATAACTCTTGATGAAGTTGGGTAGCTGATATGTAGCACTTAAATAGGCTCAGGATAACTCCTGATGAAGTTGGGTAGCTGATATGTAGCACTTAAATAGGCTCAGGATAACTCCTGATGAAGTTGGGTAGCTGATATGTAGCACTTAAATAGGCTCAGGATAACTCCTGATGAAGTTGGGTAGCTGATATGTAGCACTTAAATAGACTAATTGATTAGTCACAGGAATCAGCAGCAATAAAGCCAATGCAACGGTCTATTTTTTCAAATTGTCCCACCACATGGATGGACATTAATTAATGCCATTGGGGGTGCGACATGGTAGGCTACACCCTAGTAAGCACTGTCCCATGTCTTTTGGATATCCTTATGTGGTCCTGTCATCTTTTTGGGGGTGTTTTACAGGTGCCACTGTAGGCCAGGGATGCACAACTCCAGTCCTCTGGGTCCTGATTGGTGTCCCATCTGACAGCAACAGTGAACTAATAATGATCCTCAGTTTAGAATGCAATTAGTCTCATCAGCTGTGTTGATTAGGGAAGGGGAAAAAGTGTGACACCACTCTGGCCCCCCCAAGGACTGGAGTTTCTCCATCCCTGCTGTAGGCTATACCTCAGTAAGCACAGACTGATGTTGATGCCTTTTGTCGTTTTTTTGCCCTGTCTGGACCAGACTTGTATTTTTGGTGCAGTCTGGACCGACCTTGATTTACACAAGTTGTTTTTTGGTTCAGTCCGAACCAATCAGACTTTGGTTTGTCTGGACCAGCCTTGATTTGGTCCAATCATAGAGGTCTAAAAATGACATATTTTCAACTTTCATTCAGAACCAAAAACGAAGCTGGGATCAACTTCTGGAAAATACACATTTTCACCTTTCACTCAGAACCTAAATTGAATAACTTCAATATCTGGAAAAATACGTATTTTAGACATCTTTACAACGTAATTTTGCTTACTGTCACTACTCTTGTAGGGACTGCAATTTTTTGTCTCACCTAGGGTAGCAGAAAGGCCAGGACCGGCCATGATGAAAGGCTTGAAAATCCCCCCCATTACGATATTTCTCTAATTCAATTTGAACGAATGTGGACTAGAGCGCGACAGTGAGTGTATTTTGTTGTTACAACGTTTACATGCACACACATAATTAAATATTAAACGGATTAAGGCAGTAGGTAGATTAAATAAATCATGTAAACACCATACTCTGTTTATCTTAATCGGCACAAGGTCAATATTGCCGATTAAAAACACCTGGTTTTCTGAGCAATCTTTAATTATTAGAACATGTAAACACCTTCATCGGCGTTGCAGTGTTGCGTTCTACCTGCGAATGTGCTATAACAGCAGCCGAGCGAGCCTCCCTCTAACGCGAGCGAATTGTGTTCTCAACAACTGAATGTATGCGTCTTTTAGAAGTAGTTTTCACATATGAAATTTAATGTCCGAACATGTTCGCTGTGGTAGAAAGAGCCTTTATTTTGATTGGCGATGTTCTACATTTTAGAGAGCCATTATGTAGCCTGATTTCATCTGTAAACAGGATTATTATGGAAATCGTTCTTGCAAAGCATGTACACGTTTTAATCGAACTATTATTAATCTGACTATCCACAATCGCATTATTGTGTGCATGTAACCGTACTAATTAATGTTCAACTCTATAATAGCATTAACGTCCGCTGTATGGCAACATTGTAATCACATTTGTGGCGATGTATCATTTGCAAAACAAGGGGACGAGTTTCAACCGGCCTAAATCAAAACACCAGAAAACATCGGTAAATATTGACAAATACTTTTCTGCAATCTGTAGTTTGACAGCCTTTGAGGCACAGCGAAAGCGGCACCATTTAAACCGATTACATACACCGAAACTTGACACGTTATTAAATCTTACCCTGTGTGTGTTGAGGACTTCCAAACAAGCTGCTTTGCACGGTTAATCACACAGCGACATAAGCGGTCATTTGTTTTCTGTCGCATCTACAGATGCAACTGGACCTCTTCTGGCGCACGTGGGCATGACGTCTGAGCGCCAGGCGGTTGGGCACGGCTCGTGCACTGGCTCGCGTGTTCAATTAGGCTCCTAATGCAAGATGTATTTTAATAAATGTCATTCAATTACGTTATTTTATTTTATTTCTTAGCCTAATAATTGTTCCAACACGACTCAATATCAGATATAAAAAAAATATCTTATAGGCCTACTATTAGGAATGAAACACTACAGATTGTGTCAAAGAAAGCGCGCCTGAGCAGTCAGTGTAATGCTTACTGTTCTTTTTTAAAATGGTTTATTTCACATTTGTTTATTATCCATTTCACGTGCTTTGGCAATGTAAACATATGTTTCCCGTGTCAATAAAGCCCATAAATTGACATTTAATTGATACTGACCGGCACAGCCAAGAAGCAGGACCGAGTTTGAGAAAGCCAGTCTGTTGTTACCCACCTCAATTTCACGCAACAGCAGCAACCGACACACACAAGCGAAATGGTGGGTTTTAAGGGTAAGACGTTTAACGCTGGTAATTAATCAATTGAGGACTATCGACTTTACTGTTTAATAAATGTCGTTTTTTTTGTGTTGTTTTTCAGGAATTCTCTTTACCGAAAACGTTCTTTGCTGTGTCAAGCCAAAACAGGGCGGACTAGTCAGTCTATGACTAGCTAGGGTGTTATGATAACATTGGTGGCACTGGTTGTTCTTCATGCAGGCATTTACATGAATTTGAATAGTTGATTGCTATTTGGTAACTCAGAAGCTATTTGATAGCCTTACATGTTGGCTACAGCGCTTGAGCAAAGGACGTAATGTATGCTTAGAATGGCAGCCTCATGCTAAACTTCAAGCCAACATTGATCTACTGGTAGGTTTTCATTTATTTATTTTTTCACCTTTATTTAATAACCAGGTAGGCCAGTTGAGAACACGTTTTCATTTACAACTGCGACCTGGCCAAGATAAAAGGTTATTCCATCTCACGACCAAAACAAGAGCCTAAAAATGGGCCTGGTTTAACCTACATGTATGAAGGTGCTCAATGTTGACCTATTTTTCAGACCATGAGACATCCATGTCATCATCACAGGAAAAGATAAACAGTTTAGTTTGATATACTTTAAAAGCTTACAAACGGGATTGCAAAACTATTTTATAATTTCTTGAAAAAAAGCTTTAAAATTTTTTACTTTAACCTTTAATCTCTATTCTCAAACTACTTTTTTCTTCTTCATATAAGCTTAAGTTGTAGCTTAGAACCTCATCTAATGTGTTTGTTGTGCCTGCCTTCGGTTGAAACACACCAAGCTCTTCATTTTAATCATTGAAACAGATTTCATAAAATGGACCTATCCCTTCCAACCACTGCAGTTTAGCTGGTGCATGACATTTAAATTGAACTGAAATTGTCACTTCTAATTACTACCACAAAGATGGCCGCCGGTCCACCCACCTTCGAATGCCTTCTATGGTGTCATAGTGGTCCGCAAACAATCTTTTAAGTGCATGCTGCTACCTACTGTGCTGGAATGTACGCTCAATCATGATCTGCCCAATTGTGTACTATCATGAAAATACATTTCTAAACCAAATGAATCCCTAACTTCTACCTTGTGTCTCAACTGATGACAGCCACAACACAAACATCTCAGATGATATCAAATAGGGTCTAAGCTACAACATAGGCTAGGCAAATATATGGAGAAATTTAAAAGAATTGGTGTTTTTAGGTAATTGACATTTAATAGGTTAAAAAAAAGTCAATTTTTATTAAACATTTTAAAATATAAGCTTTAATATGTTGTCAATCTCAACTGTATATTTTTTCCAATGGTGAAGACATGGATGTCTCATTGTATGGTGGGGTATGCAAAATAGGTCAACTTTGGGCCCCTATTTGATCTTTGAGAACCCTTATCTATCTTTTATTTTGACATTGAGGTCCAAAAGGTCACTTTTTGAGCTCTTCTACCAGAGGTGGTTGGTGGTACCTTTTTATTTGGGAGGACGGGCTAGTGGTAATGGCTGGAGCGGAATAGGTGGAATGGTATCAAACGTATCAAACACATGGTTTCCATGTATTTCCCCTATATAGGCAACTATTTTATGCAGTTATTTATGCTGTTTTGAACCAGTGCATTATAGTGTTTGTTACTTGAGTACATTTAGCTTGTGATGAGAATTTATAATAGAATTAGATAAAAATACATTTCACGTAAACCGACAAATGACATTGCGATGTACAGAAGACGAAACACCCCATCCATTCCTTCCTGTACAGATGTGGAGGAGGCTCTGCACTCCAATGGAGAGCTCATCCCTTGTAAGATCTATGGAAGGACCTTCTACACTACAGTCCTGGGAAGACACAAACACACAGATTTGTGTACAGATTCATGTTGCTTTGTCTGATGAGCCACAGCTGTCTCACTGATAGACACATCCCCCAGGCTTCATAATTACACCCTTCCCTCTGCAGCAGAGTAAAACATTGATTATGTTTTGATATGCTTACCAAACACTGGTGAGGTTAAGTAGCCATGTTTACAGTAGCTAAAAAAAAAGGGAGGCGGTGATGAAATAATGACCACTATCTGTGTTTTGGTGCCAATTTCCACAGCAGTTGTCATCAGATGGAGGACAGAGTCAGCAGCAGCTGCTAGTCATTGTGTTGCTGTATTGCTGACTGAGTTGAGGTGTGACTCCCTCCACAGATTAGTCAGGGGTATTTTGTACTGTATCAACGTACACACACGCAGCTGTATTTTTGTGAAATTTCACCACTTTTTGGGGAGTAAAAACATTTCACCATTAAACATCGTATTTTCCCTACACCTAACATGACCTTAACCCTAAACGTAACCCTGGAGTTTAAAATAGCATTTGAACAAATTCAGGACATTAAAATTATTTCCCCTATATAGGCAACTATTTTGTGCAGTTTTTTATACAGTTATTTATGCTATCTCTACTGTAAAACAAGCTCGCGGAATGGGACCGCAGAGTTCTAAAGCGCGTAGCAGGTAAACATCGTCTGTCCTCTGTTGCAACACTCACTACCGGGTTCCAACCTGCCTCGGCACAATAACTGTTCGTCGGGAGCTTCATGAAATGGGTTTCCATGGCGGAGCAGCCGCACACAAGCCTAAGATCACCATGAGCAATGCCAAGCGTCGGCTGGAGTGGTGTAAAACTCGCTGCCATTGGACTCTGGAGCAGTGGAAATACATTCTCTGGAATGATGAATTACCATCTGGCAGTCTGACGGAAGAATCTGGGTTTGGCGGATGCCAGGAGAACGCTACCTGCCCCAATGCATCGTACCAACTATAAAGTTTAATGGAGGAGGAATAATTTTTATTTATTTTACTAGGCAAGTCAGTTAAGAACAAATTCTTATTTTCAATGACGGCCTAGGAACAGTGGGTTAACTGCCTGTTCAGGGGCAGAACGACAGATTTGTACCTTGTCAGCTCGGGGATTTGAACTTGCAACCTTCCGGTTACAAGGCTACCCTGCCGCCCCAATGGTCTGGGGCTGTTTTTCATGATTCAGACCCCTTAGTTCCAGTGATGGGAAATCTTAACACTACAGCATACAATGACGTTCTAGACGATACAGTGCTTACAACTTTGTGGCAACAGTTTGGGGAAGACCCTTTCCTGTTTCAGCATGACAACGCCCCCGTGCACAATGCAAGGTCCATACAGAAATTGTTTGTTGAGATCGGTGTGGAAGATCTTGACTGTCCTGCACAGATCCCTGACGTCAACCGCATCAAACACCTTTGGGATGAATTGTAACGCCGACTGTGAGCCAGAGCTAATCGCCCAACATCAGTGCACAACTTCATTAATGCTCTAGTGGCAGAGTCTCCGCAGCAAAGGGGAGACCCAACTCCATATTAATGCCCTTGATTTTGTTCGACGAGCAGGTGTCCACATACTTTTGGTCATATAGTGTATAATTTCTGTTTCCAGATTTGCTATATACCTTAAACCACTTGTGTATTTCAGTCAAAACTTCTACCACCACCACTAGGGCTGTGAAAGTAAGTTGAATAGTCTTTATTTTACGTATATTTGTGTGGTTATGAAACACATCATTGCTGTGTGTATTAGCTAGAGTATTCAAATGTGTATTGGCCCAGCCCTTTGGGCACTGCATCTTGCTCTATTGTG
The DNA here is from genome assembly GCF_023373465.1 of Oncorhynchus keta. NCBI lineage: Eukaryota > Metazoa > Chordata > Actinopteri > Salmoniformes > Salmonidae > Oncorhynchus > Oncorhynchus keta. Next base: position 12,626,924 of record NC_068424.1, read on the forward strand.
TCAGAAGCATAATTAGAAACAGTAGCCTGACATCGGTAGTGCTGGCCTGTAGCCTGACATCGGTAGTGCTGGCCTGTAGCCTGACATCGGTAGTGCTGGCCTGTAGCCTGACATCGGTAGTGCTGGCCTGTAGCCTGACATCGGTAGTGCTGGCCTGTAGCCTGACATCGGTAGTGCTGGCCTGTAGCCTGACATCGGTAGTGCTGGCCTGTAGCCTGACATCGGTAGTGCTGGCCCGCGCCGCCCGAGTTTGCCGCGCCGCCCGAGTTTGCCGCGCCGCCCGAGTTTGCCGCGCCGCCCGCGCTTGCGCTGCCCGAGTTTGCCGCGCTCGCGCCGCCCGAGTTTGCCGCGCTCACGCCGCCCGATTTTGCCACGCTGAGACCTGGGTGGAGTCTGAGGACAAAGTTAGATAAATTATCTCAGAGAAACTGAATAGGGACCACAGGACGATTGAGCCCACCACCGGCCCAGATGACAAGCCCAGACCGATAGTGGTCAAGTTCCTGAGGTTCAAGGACAAGGTAGCTGTCCTGGAAAGAGCCAAGAACTTGAGAGGAACATATATCTTCCTCAATGAGGACTGTACTGAAGCTGTGCGGCAGAAGAGGAAAGAACTTATCCCAGTCAAGAAAGCTGCCAAAGCCCGTGGGGACTATGCTTATATCCAATATGACAGGCTCATTGTCCACCATCCCTCCCAAAAGCTTGGAAGGGATGAGAGAGCCCATGGGTTCGTAGCATTGACCCCGCAGCGCACACACACACAGTCACACACACACACACTTACACACAGCAACTGATTAATGAAATGTATATGTTTTTCTCTTGCTTTGGTTGCTTTTCTTTTGATAACAGTCCGTATCTAAATCATATGTGTGAAATGCTTGATAATGTATGTGATGTAAACAGAGAGTTATACTTTCTTGGGGACCTGAATATTGACAGTCCGCTCAAGAGGAAACTTCTCAGTGTAACCAGTGCCTGTAATCTGGTTCAGGTTATTAATCAACCTACCAGGGTGTTTACAAACACTACAGGGACAAGATCATCCACATGTATTGATCACATTTTTACTAATACTGTAGAACTTTGTTCTGAAGCTGTATCTGTACCCATTGGATGCAGTGATCACAATATAGTGGCTATATACAGGAAAGCCAAAGTTCCTACAGCTGGGCCTAAAATAGTGTGTAAGAGATCATACAAAATAGTTTTCTGTGACTCTTATGTGGATGATGTTAAAAATATTTGTTGGTCTGATGTGATTAATGAGGAGCATCCAGACGCTGCACTTGATGAAATTATGAAATGGCTTCTTTCAATTATTGATGAACATGCACCTATTAAGAAACTGTTAGAACTGTTAAGGCTCCATGGATTGATGAGGAATGTAAAAAGTATATGGTTGAAAGAGATGGGGCAAAAGGAGTGGCTATTAAGTCTGGTTGCAGATCTAACTAGCAAATTGAGAAATGTGACTAAACTCAACACAAAGAAGAATAAACTGTTTTATGAAGCCAAGATCAATGATATAAAGAATGTTAACTACTTTAAATTATATTATGGGCAGAAAGACCAGTTCAACTCCATCTTTCATTGAATCAGATTATTCATCACACAACCATTTGATGTGGCCAATTCTTTTAATGATTATTTCATTGTGGGCAAACTTAGGCAGGAATTGCAGTGAGCCATTGTACTCATGCATAAATGGAAAAACAAATCATGTAAGAAAAGCATTGAAAGTTGAATTTTGTAAAGTAAGTAAATTATTATTGATCAATAATGACAAACCTCCTGGCATTGACAACGTAGATGGAAAGATACTGAGGATGGTTGCTGGCTCTATTGCCACTCCTGTCTGTCATAAGGTTTATCTGAGCCTAGAGGAAAGTCTTTGTCCTCAGGGCTGGAGGGAAGCTAAAGTCACTGGTTCTAACAGCAGACGTATCAGCTTGCGTGTGTTTGACCAAATAGAATGCTATTTCTCTGTAAACTAATTAACTACAGACTTTCAGCAAGCTTATAGAGAAGGGCACTCAACATGTACGGTATCGACACAAATTACTGATGATTATTGACCATAACCGGTTGTTGGAATGTGTGTTTTTTTTAAAAAGCTTTTCTACCTCTGCAATATCATGGATTCAGAGCTATCTTTCTAATTGAACTTAGTGTTTTCTTTAATTGAAGCTTCTCTAATGTCAAAAGCCCATCTACTCTTTTTTTCTATTTTTGACCAATGACCTACCACTGGCAATAAACAAAGCATGTGTCCTGATGCTGATGATGCTGATTTATTTAACCAGATACACATCAGCAACCACACCTCATGAAGTCAATGAAACCCTTAACATAGAGTTGCAGTCTGTTTTGGAATGGGTGGCCAGTAATAAACTGGTCCTGAAGAGCATTGTATTTGGTACAAATCATTCACACATTTTTAGACCTCAGTGGAATCTGGTAATGAATGGTGTGGCTGTTGAATAACTTGAGGATACTAACTAAATGACTGGTTTTACTTTAGATTGTAAACTGTCATGGTCAAAACGCATATACTGAACAAAAATATAAACCAAAAATATCAATGATTTGACTGACTTATAGCATATCAGGAAATCAGTCAATTGAAATGAATTCATTAGGGCCTATTCTATGGATTTCACATGACTGGGCAGGGGCACAGCCATGGGTGGGCCTTGGGGGGCACAGCCATGGGTGGGCCTTGGGGGGCACAGCCATGGGTGGGCCTTGGGGGGCACAGCCATGGGTGGGCGGGGGCACAGCCATGGGTGGGCCTTGGGGGGCACAGCCATGGGTGGGCAGGGGCACAGCCATGGGTGGGCAGGGGCACAGCCATGGGTGGGCAGGGGCACAGCCATGGGTGGGCAGGGGCACAGCCATTGGTGGGCAGGGGCACAGCCATGACTGGGCAGGGGCACAGCCATGGGTGGGCCTTGGGGGGCAAATTCACATTCTTTAGTGTAGACATTCCATTTTTTAATGATTTCATGACTGTTTGATAGTAGATCCCTGAATGGTAAAAAAAAAAAATATATATATATATATAAGTATGTTTGTAGCACAAAATATCTTACAGGTCGGCCCTTTTTCACTCATTATGTCACAAATGGACAGGCTCCCAGAGGCAGGGCCATAAAAGGCCCCAGCTCACTCGACTGCCCCTCCCCTCTCCAACAGCCATCAGCCCAGAGCAGCATGAAGACAGGCCCCCAGAGGCAGGGCCATAAAAGGCCCCAGCTCACTCGACTGCCCCTCCCCTCTCCAACAGCCATCAGCCCAGAGCAGCATGAAGACAGGCCCCCAGAGGCAGGGCCATAAAAGGCCCCAGCTCACTCGACTGCCCCTCCCCTCTCCAACAGCCATCAGCCCAGAGCAGCATGAAGACAGGCCCCCAGAGGCAGGGCCATAAAAGGCCCCAGCTCACTCGACTGCCCCTCCCCTCTCCAACAGCCATCAGCCCAGAGCAGCATGAAGACAGAACAGCTAAACGATCATCTGGGAATCCTCCCTTCCTCATGGAGCTTTTTGAAGGTGAGTTGAATATTCAATGTGATGTTTGTATATAGATATATATTATTTAAGAATGATTTGTTTTAATTGATTTCATTGACATGTCTTTTTTTATTTTTTTAAATGAAGGCTATTTAGCCATGAATCAGTAGCCATTGTTTTTATTCATACTGTTTGTAAACAATAGCTTCTGCCCTCTTACTCACTGCTGAGTGTTGAACTTTTTCCCCCTCTATAGCCACCCTGGTTATTATATAACCCTGATTGGTCATCTATGATCGTTGGAACATCTTGAATAACAACAAGGGGCACATGTACTCCTAAACGTCCACTCAGCACAGCCCTTGGAGCATGGTTCCTCTCTAGTTTTAATCCTAGGTGTATGACTTGTAGGGAGTGTTTCCTAGATGCTGTGCTTCGGGATATGCATTGATGGGTCGTAGGTTTTTAGACTGGGTATCTGTAAAACACTTTGTGGCAACTGCTGATGCAAAAAGGGCTTTTAAGAAATACATTTGGTTGATTTACAGATTTGTGTTATTATAAAAAATCTTATAATATATAATAATAATAATAATAAATAATATAATATCTTTATTATTATGTTACAGGTGAGATGTACCCAGAAATGTCACCGTCTTGTCAAGTGCTCAAATCTGTACAGCAGCCCCAGACAATCACCTACAGCAGCTCCAATTTACAAGAACGGGTTTACAAGGCCGTGATGAAAACAGTTTATATGAGCGCTAATTCAAACATACAATGCTATATATTTGATACAATTACCCATTCAAAACTGTTACAAAATCACTGCTCATTGTATTCATTTCAAGGTTTCACAAACATAAAACATATATCTAGTTAATGTTTCTCGGACCAACACACGGTTGAGTTTCCTATTTACTAAAGAGCAATCATTAAGACAAAACACAAAAAGTTGCAATATAATCTGTACATGTGTCATTCTATACTGAACAGGTAAATTCTGAAAGATGTTGATGTGATAACACTTTTTTTTTATTCATCTCTCAATTTAGGATAATACTGTTTATTTTTACTGTTTATTTCTGACTTTACTTAAATTGTATTATTTATGTTGTCTCATACCATGCCAATACACGACCAAGCAATGCAACAGTTGTGGAATTAACCCCATAACAGTTGTGTACCTTTTTAGATCAAGAATTGGTCATGAATATGAATAGGCATGATCAGATTCTCTTTCCCATGTAGGCATCATATAATGCACAGCCACATGCAAATCCATAAACCCCACCAATAAAACCCCACCAATAAAACCCCAACAATAAAACCCCACCAATAAAACCCCACCAATAAAACATTGAAAACCTTAACATGACTACTGGCAATGTCATTATGTTTGTTGCCATCCAGCAATGGTTGAATTGTGTTATTTTTCTTTGTACATGCACAGAGCTTCCAATGGCGGGAGCCAATCAATGTAGTAAATTAAAAAGACTTAAAGCGTATGTGAAAAGATGTGGTCAAAGTATAAAATGTTGCTGTTTTTTATTTATTTAATTTTTAGTTTTGTTTTTGTTACAACAACCAGGTCTTCTTAACGTTTGCCATAACTAGTAAGCCTTACACCCTGAATGTATATGGGCTCCCAAATATGCACCTGGGAACACATGGAAGGGGTGGGACCACATGCACTTTTAAGTAATTGAGCCAAGAACATAATTTCTATATTATAATTAAAATCATTGACCCATAAGAGAACACATGACCAAAGCAAAGCATGACCCATATATAATTAAAACAACATTATTCTTAATGAGAAATATATTCTAATAAACAAATGTTTGCATAATGAAAGACATGCAAATTGTCACCAGTGTATTTAGCTATGTATAAAACGTTGATATTGGCAGTAAGGTCATTGAGAATAACAATAGTTTATTGTGGGAGGTTTAGGGATAAATATGTGTTCACAGTGATAGGATTCTGAAAGAGGGGGATTAGAACCCCAAAGTGATAGGATTCTGAAAGAGGGGGATTAGAACCCCAAAGTGATAGGATTCTGAAAGAGGGGGATTAGAACCCCAAAGTGATAGGATTCTGAAAGAGGGGGATTAGAACCCCAAAGTGATAGGATTCTGAAAGAGGGGGATTAGAACCCCAAAGTGATAGGATTCTGAAAGAGGGGGATTAGAACCCCAAAGTAATAGGATTCTGAAAGAGGGGGATTAGAACCCCAAAGTGATAGGATTCTGAAAGAGGGGGATTAGAACCCCAAAGTAATAGGATTCTGAAAGAGGGGGATTAGAACCCCAAAGTAATAGGATTCTGAAAGAGGGGGATTAGAACCCCAAAGTGATAGGATTCTGAAAGAGGGGGATAAGAACCCCAAAGTGATAGTGGTAAGAATGATCATAAAGGTAATTTCAGGTTTAGGGGGGTAATAACTTTATGGAAACCACTATTCACACTATGTGGATTATAAACATGTACAGACATAGAGAACCATCACATCAAGAAGGTGTAACGGGGATGAATGGCTATTCAATGTACAACAGTAGTCTTCTGTAACAAGCAATATGTATTAAATAGGTTTACATACATCCATGACTGAACGGTTTAACAAATGCTTTGAAAGGTTTTGTAAGTAAGTTGTAATAGGCCTCATTCAGCAGTGTGAATTAACCTAGAGACACCAAAACATAAATGTTTAGAGAAGCTTGGAGATTATTCCACAAGTAATGGGCAAAGAGCTGATTTACCTAACTATGTACAGACCAAAGACATTTCCAGACTTAACAATCCCTGAGACTGTGTGTGATAACTCTGACTCCTACGTCTAATGGTTATTGTAGATGTTAGCTACAGACGGAGTTTCCAGTATGTCAAAGAGCTTTATAAAGGCAAAGAGAGAAACGAATTGACCTACTTGACCTCAGAGGGTCAGCCTACTTTATGATAGACAATGCAGGGATGTGTACTGAACCAGCACCCATAATAAAACAAAGGGCTCTATGGTCAAATGCAACTAAACGCTTTAATGAAGTGGCAGCTGCATTCATATAGATGATTTCACAATAGCCTAGGAACAGATTGATTTATCTGCTTTGTAGTAGTAAGCAAGAGGCCTGACCTATTTCTATAGAAGAAGCCCCTTTTTATTTTCAGAATCTTAATGAACTAACTCATCAATATCTTTAAAAAAAGACAATTTAACGTACAGTTGAAGTTGGAAGTTTACATACACCCTAGCCAAATACATTTACACTAAGTTTTTCATTAATTCCTGACATTTAGTCCTAGTAAAAAATCCCTGTCATGGATCAGTTAGGATCACCACTTTATTTTAAGAATGTTAAATGTCAGAATAATAGTAGACAGTGATTTATTTCAGCCTTTACTTCTTTCATCACATTCCCAGTGGGTCAGAAGTTTACATATACTCAATTAATATTTGGTAGCATTGCTTTTAAATTGTATAACTTGAGTCAACCGTTTCTTGTAGCTGAAATTTTCCGTCGTCATGATGCCATCTATCTTCCTTCCTCATGTTGTCATCTATTTTGTGAAGTGCACCAGTCCCTCCTGCAGCAAAGCACCCCCACACCATGATGCTGCCACCCCCGTGCTTCACGGTTGGGATGGTGTTCTTTGACTTGCAAGCCTCCCCTTTTTCCCTCCAAACACAACAATGGTCATTTTGGCCAAACAGTTCTATTTTTTTTCTGAGATATTGAGTGATTTCTTTTGATTTTCCCATGATGTCAAGCAAAGAGGCACTGAGTTTGAAGGTAGGCCTTGAAATACATCCACAGGTACACCTCCAACTGACTCAAATTATGTCAATTAGCCTATAAGAAGCTTCTAAAGCCATGACATATTTTTCTGAAATTTTCCAAGTTGTTTAAAGGTACATATGTGAACTTAGTGTATGACCCACTGGAATTGTGTAACAGTGATTTACAAGTGAAATAATCTGTCTGTAAACACTTGTTGGAAAAATTACTTGTGTCATGCACAAAGTAGATGTCCTAACTGACTTCTCAAAACTATAGTTTGTTAGCAAGAAATTTGTGGAGTGGTAGAAAAATTAGTTTTAATGACTCCAACATAAGTGTATGCAAACTTCCAACTTCAACTGTACATGACCCTCTCTCCCTCAGTGACATTGTTAGTTTCTACGATCTCCACCCCTCCCCTTATCAATGCCTTCCACGTGTAATCCCTTCCATGCACTCAACAAATTACAATATTAGTTGCACACACTATATATCTTCCTCCTATAACTCTTAACTTCTGGTAGACCCGCTATGCTAACCTGACAGCTAACTGAGCTAGCAACACTAACCTGACAGCGAACTGAGCTAGCTATGCTGCCTGACATCTAACTGAGCTAGCCACGCTGCCTGACAACTAACTGAGCTAGCCACGCTGCCTGACAACTAACTGAGCTAGCCACGCTGCCTGACATCTAACTGAGCTAGCTACACTAACCTGACAGCTAACTGAGCTAGCCACGCTGCCTGACAACTAACTGAGCTAGCCACGCTGCCTGACATCTAACTGAGCTAGCTACACTAACCTGACAGCTAACTGAGCTAGCTACGCTGCCTGACAACTAACTGAGCTAGCCACGCTGCCTGACAACTAACTGAGCTAGCCACGCTGCCTGACAACTAACTGAGCTAGCCACGCTGCCTGACAGCTAACTGAGCTAGCCACGCTGCCTGACAGCTAACTGAGCTAGCCACGCTGCCTGACAACTAACTGAGCTAGCCACGCTGCCTGACAACTAACTGAGCTAGCCACGCTGCCTGACAACTAACTGAGCTAGCCACGCTGCCTGACAACTAACTGAGCTAGCCACGCTGCCTGACAGCTAACTGAGCTAGCCACGCTGCCTGACAGCACATTTAGGAATCTAATTCACTGTCACTATTCTCCAGGGCTTGAAAAAAATGCATTCTTTGGCTTGCAGGTGCTTAAACATTATGGTAAATGCAATGTCTTGGTACTGTCCTTTTTAATGACCATACTAAACCCGGAGCATGCAGATATCTAGAGGAGATAATGTGTTTGAATTGTGACTGGTGAACTGCACTGCACTTTAAAGGGAGCATCCACTTATTTGATGTGCATATACAGTGTCGTCTGTATTAAACCCAGTTTAATCACTGAGGGATACAAGCGTGTGATCTGAGCTGTAACCAGATATGAGTTGACTGCGAGTGTCATGTGACCAACCGTGAAGTGGTATGATGCCAAACCACTTCTGTCACTAGTGGTAAATCTCAGCGTCCAGGAAGACCTAAAGTACTGGTAAAGAGGACTCCCCATCCAACCTGACAGAGCTTGACAGGTTCTGCAGAGACGAATGGGAGAAACTCCCCAAATACAGGTGTTCAACGCTTGTAGCGTCAAACCCAAGAAGACTTGAGGCTGTAATCACTGTCAAAGGTGCTTCAACAAAGTACTGAGTAAAGGGTCTGAATACTCATGTAAATGTGATGTTTCATTTTATATGTATATGTATGTATATATATATATATATATTCCTCTCTATATATAATTAGCAAAAATGTCTACCTATTTTTGCTTTGTCATTATGGGGTATTGGGTGTAGATTGATGAGGGATGAAAAAAATGAAATCATTAAGACTGTAACCAAAATGTGGGAAAAGTAAAGGGGTCTGAATATTTTGCGAAGGCTCTGTCGGTGGTGGAAAGTGACATGGCAACAGGATCAGGGCTATAACCAGGGTTGTAGTGCTTTTCTATACAATAAAAAAAGAAATCAAAATTAATGTGCTGTTTGGAGAACAGCAAAAACAAGCCAAAATGACCACAGCCATTGTCACCTTGGCTGCTGTAGGTTCATTCACCTCAGTCCATCAACAAACAGCCTATTAGCTTTACAATTGTAATGTTTGACCCCTGAAAGAGGGGAAATATGATTCACACTGACACTTAGCATTAGCGATAAAACAGGTGTTTTGCATTTTAATATAGGCCTGTAGGTTTATAGGAGGCCTAGGCCCATGTGGAGATCTTCATATTGATTGGTAACTTTTTTTCATAAGATTAATAAATATTTTCTCATGGGACCCCAACCCCAAGGGCCACTGTACTAACCTCTCTCTCTCTGCTTGCTTCCTCTCTCTGCTTGCTTCCTCTCTCCGTCTCCACTGCTTCCTCTCTCTGTCTCCACGGCTTCCTCTCTCTGTCTCCACTGCTTCCTCTCTCTGTCTCCACTGCTTCCTCTCTCTGTTTGCTTCCTCTCTCTGTCTCCACTGCTTCCTCTCTCTGCTTGCTTCCTCTCTCTGTCTCCACTGCTTCCTCTCTCTGCTTGCTTCCTCTCTCTGTCTCCACTGCTTCCACTCTCTGTCTCCACTGCTTCCTCTCTCTGTCTCCACTGCTTCCTCTCTCTGCTTGCTTCCTCTCTCTGTCTCCACTGCTTCCTCTCTCTGTTTGCTTCCTCTCTCTGTCTCCACTGCTTCCTCTCTCTGTCTCTACTGCTTCCTCTCTCTGTCTCCACTGCTTCCTCTCTCTGTCTCCACTGCTTCCTCTCTCTGTCTCCACTGCTTCCTCTCTCTGTCTCCACTGCTTCCTCTCTCTGTCTCCACTGCTTCCTCCTGCATGCATTGCAGCTTGCCTCAGCCTCACGGCTGAGCGCTGTAAAGCAAAGTTAGTCTGAGAACTGTGTGATTGTGTTGTTTCAGATTATGTCCAGTGTCCATCCTGCCAGCGGCGGTTCAGTGAGAATGCAGCAGACACATTCAATTATGTAAGGAGCTGCACGCACACAGATAGGAAGGACAGCACTGACACTTTGGTATGAGTGAAGGACAGCACTGACACTTTGGTATGAGTGAAGGACAGCACTGACACATGGGTATGAGTGAAGGACAGCACTGACACTTTGGTATGAGTGAAGGACAGCACTGACACATGGGTATGAGTGAAGGACAGCACTGACTCATGGGTATGAGTGAAGGACAGCACTGACTCATGGGTATGAGTGAAGGACAGCACTGACTCATGGGTATGAGTGAAGGACAGCACTGACTCATGGGTATGAGTGAAGGACAGCACTGACTCATGGGTATGAGTGAAGGACAGCACTGACTCATGGGTATGAGTGAAGGACAGCACTGACACATGGGTATGAGTGAAGGACAGCACTGACTCATGGGTATGATTGAAGAACAGCACTGACTCATGGGTATGAGTGAAGGACAACACTGACTCATGGGTATGAGTGAAGGACAGCACTGACTCATGGGTATGAGTGAAGAACAGCACTGACACATTGGTATGAGTGAAGGACAGCACTGACTCATGGGTATGAGTGAAGGACAGCACTGACTCATGGGTATGAGTGAAGGACAGCACTGACTCATGGGTATGAGTGAAGGACAGCACTGACTCATGGGTATGAGTGAAGGACAGCACTGACTCATGGGTATGAGTGAAGGACAGCACTGACTCATGGGTATGAGTGAAGGACAGCACTGACTCATGGGTATGAGTGAAGGACAGCACTGACTCATGGGTATGAGTGTTTAACGGTTCTTTTAAGTGTGTGAGCCATGCACAGAATAGAATGGTGTGGGTGTGGGTGTGGGCACACATGCAATCTCCACAGTTCTTCTGTGAAGAAGGCCAACTCTCCTGCTGTGTCCTACTCTTCCTCCTGTTTACCCCAGAGATCTGGCCTGGCCCAGCACTCCGGTAACACACACACAAGCACACACACGCTGGTCCTCACAGTAAGATGATGGTAGAGATATTTGTGTAACCCAGAGGTTATTTCACATCCTCTCATCTCCCTTCCTCTCTCCTCTCATCTCCCTTCCTCTCTCCTCTCCTCTCATCTCCTTCCTCTCTCCTCTCCTCTCCTCTCCTCTCCTCTCCTCTCCTCTCCTCTCCTCTCCTCTCCTCTCCTCTCCTCTCCTCTCCTCTCTCTTCCTTTCCTCTCTCAGCACCTCCTCATCTCCTCACCTTCTATATCCCCTCGTCTCCTCCTCTTGTCTCGTCCCCTCTTCTCACCGCTCCTCTCATCTCCTTTCCTCTCTCCTCTCATCTCCCTTCCGCTCTCCTCTCATCTCCGTTCCTCTCTCCTCTCATCTCCCTTCCTCTCTCCTCTCATCTCCCTTCCTCTCTCCTCTCATCTCCCTTCCTCTCTCCTCTCATCTCCCTTCCTCTCTCCTCTCATCTCCCTTCCTCTCTCCTCTCATCTCCCTTCCTCTCTCCTCTCATCTCCCTTCCTCTCTCCTCTCATCTCCCTTCCTTTCTCCGGTCTCCTCTCATCTCCCTTCCACTCTCCTCTCATCTCCTTTCCTCTCTCCTCTCATCTCCCTTCCTCTCTCCTCTCATCTCCCTTCCTCTCTCCGCTCTCATCTCATCTCCCTTCCTCTCTCCTCTCATCTCCCTTCCTCTCTCTTCTCATCTCCCTTCCACTCTCCTCTCATCTCCTTTCCTCTCTCCTCTCATCTCCCTTCCTCTCTCCTCTCATCTCCCTTCCTTTCTCCGGTCTCCTCTCATCTCCCTTCCGCTCTCCTCTTATCTCCTTTCCTCTCTCCTCTCATCTCCCTTCCTCTCTCCTCTCATCTCCCTTCCTCTCTCCTCTCATCTCCCTTCCTCTCTCCTCTCATCTCCCTTCCTCTCTCCGGTCTCCTCTCATCTCACTTCCGCTCTCCTCTTATCACCTTTCCTCTCTCCTCTCATCTCCCTTCCTCTCTCCGCTCTCCTCTAATCTCCCTTCCACTCTCCTCTCATCTCCTTTCCTCTCTCCTCTCATCTCCCTTCCTCCCTCCTCTCATCTCCCTTCCTCTCTCCGCTCTCATCTCATCTCCATTCCTCTCTCCTCTCATCTCCCTTCCTCTCTCTTCTCATCTCCCTTCCACTCTCCTCTCATCTCCTTTCCTCTCTCCTCTCATCTCCCTTCCTCTCTCCTCTCATCTCCCTTCCTCTCTCCGCTCTCCTCTCATCTCCCTTCCTCTCTCCTCTCATCTCCCTTCCTCTCTCTTCTCATCTCCCTTCCACTCTCCTCTCATCTCCTTTCATCTCTCCTCTCATCTCCCTTCCTCTCTCCTCTCATCTCCCTTCCTCTCTCCGCTCTCCTCTCATCTCCCTTCCACTCTACTCTCATCTCCTTTCCTCTCTCCTCTCATCTCCTTTCCTCTCTCCTCTCATCTCCCTTCCTCTCTCCTCTCATCTCCCTTCCTCTCTCCTCTCATCTCCCTTCCTCTCTCCTCTCATCTCCCTTCCACTCTCCTCTCATCTCCTTTCCTCTCTCCTCTCATCTCCCTTCCTCTCTCCTCTCATCTCCCTTTCTCCTCTCATCTCCCTTCCTCTCTCCGCTCTCCTCTCATCTCCCTTCCTCTCTCCGCTCTACTCTCATCTCCCTTCCTCTCTCCGCTCTCCTCCTTTCCTGTCCTCATCCCCCATCTCTCCTCTCCCTTCCCTCTCTCCTCTCATCTCCCCTTCCTCTCTCCTCTCATCTCCCTTCCTCTCTCCGGTCTCCTCTCATCTCCTTCCGGTCTCCTCTTATCTCCTTTCCGCTCTCCTCTCATCTCCCTTCCGCTCTCCTCTCATCTCCCTTCCTCTCTCCGCTCTCCTCTCATCTCCCTTCCACTCTCCTCTCATCTCCTTTCCTCTCTCCTCTCATCTCACTTCCTCTCTCCTCTCATCTCCCTTCCTCTCTCTTCTCATCTCCCTTCCACTCTCCTCTCATCTCCCTTCCACTCTCCTCTCATCTCCTTTCCTCTCTCCTCTCATCTCCCTTCCTCTCTCCTCTCATCTCCCTTCCTCTCTCCGCTCTCCTCTCATCTCCCTTCCTCTCTCCTCTCATCTCCCTTCCTCTCTCCTCTCATCTCCCTTCCACTCTCCTCTCATCTCCTTTCCTCTCTCCTCTCATCTCCATTCCTCTCTCCTCTCATCTCCTTCCTCTCTCCTCTCATCTCCCTTCCTCTCTCCTCTCATCTCCTTTCCTCTCTCCGGTCTCCTCTCATCTCACTTCCGCTCTCCTCTTATCACCTTTCCTCTCTCCTCTCATCTCCCTTCCACTCTCCTCTCATCTCCTTTCCTCTCTCCTCTCATCTCCCTTCCTCTCTCCTCTCATCTCCCTTTCTCCTCTCATCTCCCTTCCTCTCTCCGCTCTCCTCTCATCTCCCTTCCTCTCTCCGCTCTACTCTCATCTCCCTTCCTCTCTCCGCTCTCCTCCTTTCCTGTCCTCATCCCCCATCTTCTCTCCTCTCCCTTCCTCTCTCCTCTCATCTCCCTTCCTCTCTCCTCTCATCTCCCTTCCTCTCTCCTCTCATCTCCCTTCCTCTCTCCGGTCTCCTCTCATCTCCCTTCCGGTCTCCTCTTATCTCCTTTCCGCTCTCCTCTCATCTCCCTTCCGCTCTCCTCTCATCTCCCTTCCTCTCTCCGCTCTCCTCTCATCTCCCTTCCACTCTCCTCTCATCTCCTTTCCTCTCTCCTCTCATCTCCCTTCCTCTCTCCTCTCATCTCCCTTCCTCTCTCCACTCTCATCTCATCTCCCTTCCTCTCTCCTCTCATCTCCCTTCCTCTCTCTTCTCATCTCCCTTCCACTCTCCTCTCATCTCCTTTCCTCTCTCCTCTCATCTCCCTTCCTCTCTCCTCTCATCTCCCTTCCTCTCTCCGCTCTCATCTCATCTCCCTTCCTCTCTCCTCTCATCTCCCTTCCTCTCTCTTCTCATCTCCCTTCCACTCTCCTCTCATCTCCTTTCCTCTCTCCTCTCATCTCCATTCCTCTCTCCTCTCATCTCCCTTCCTCTCTCCTCTCATCTCCCTTCCTCTCTCCTCTCATCTCCTTTCCTCTCTCCGGTCTCCTCTCATCTCACTTCCGCTCTCCTCTTATCACCTTTCCTCTCTCCTCTCATCTCCCTTCCTCTCTCCGCTCTCCTCTCATCTCCCTTCCACTCTCCTCTCATCTCCTTTCCTCTCTCCTCTCATCTCCCTTCCTCTCTCCTCTCATCTCCCTTCCTCTCTCCGCTCTCCTCTCATCTCCCTTCATCTCCCTTCCTCTCTCTTCTCATCTCCCTTCCACTCTCCTCTCATCTCCTTTCCTCTCTCCTCTCATCTCCCTTCCTCTCTCCTCTCATCTCCCTTCCTCTCTCCGCTCTCCTCTCATCTCCCTTCCACTCTTCTCTCCTCTCCCTTCCTCTCTCCTCTCAACTCCCTTCCTCTCTCCTCTCATCTCCTCTCATCTCATCTCCTCTCATCTCCTCTCATCTCCCTTCCTCTCTCCTCTCAACTCCCTTCCTCTCTCTTCTCATCTCCCTTCCACTCTCCTCTCATCTCCTTTCCTCTCTCCTCTCATCTCCCTTCCTCTCTCCTCTCATCTCCCTTCCTCTCTCCGCTCTCCTCTCATCTCCCTTCCACTCTACTCTCATCTCCTTTCCACTCTACTCTCATCTCCTTTCCTATCTCCTCTCATCTCCTTTCCTCTCTCCTCTCATCTCCCTTCCACTCTCCTCTCATCTCCTTTCCTCTCTCCTCTTATCTCCCTTCCTCTCTCCTCTCATCTCCCTTTCTCCTCTCATCTCCCTTCCTCTCTCCGCTCTCCTCTCATCTCCCTTCCTCTCTCCGCTCTACTCTCATCTCCCTTCCTCTCTCCGCTCTCCTCCTTTCCTGTCCTCATCCCCCATCTTCTCTCCTCTCCCTTCCTCTCTCCTCTCAACTCCCTTCCTCTCCTCTCATCTCCTCTCATCTCCCTTCCTCTCTCCTCTCAACTCCCTTCCTCTCTCCTCTCATCTCCTCTCATCTCCCCTCATCTCCTCTCATCTCCCTTCCTCTCTCCTCTCAACTCCCTTCCTCTCTCCTCTCATCTCCCTTCCTCTCTCCTCTCATCTCCCTTCCACTCTCCTCTCATCTCCTTTCCTCTCTCCTCTCATCTCCCTTCCTCTCTCCTCTCATCTCCCTTCCTCTCTGCTCTCATCTCCCTTCCTCTCTCCTCTCATCTCCCTTCCTCTCTCCTCTCATCTCCTTTCCTCTCTCCGCTCTCCTCTCATCTCCCTTCCTCTCTGCTCTCATCTCCCTTCCTCTCTCCTCTCATCTCCCTTCCTCTCTCCTCTCATCTCCTTTCCTCTCATCTCCCTTCCTCTCTCCTCTCATCTTCCTTCCTCTCTGCTCTCATCTCCCTTCCTCTCTCCTCTCATCTCCCTTCCTCTCTGCTCTCATCTCCCTTCCTCTCTCCTCTCATCTCCCTTCCTCTCTCCTCTCATCTCCCTTCCTCTCTCCTCTCATCTCCCTTCCACTCTCCTCTCATCTCCTTTCCTCTCTCCTCTCATCTCCCTTCCTCACTCCGCTCTCCTCTCATCTCCCTTCCTCTCTCCTCTCATCTCCCTTCCTCTCTCCTCTCTCCTCTCATCTCCTTTCCTCTCTCCTCTCATCTCCCTTCCTCTCTCCTCTCATCTCCCTTCCTCTCTCCTCTCATCTCCCTTCCTCTCTCCTCTCATCTCCCTTCCTCTCTCCTCTCATCTCCTTACCTCTCCGCCCTCCTCTCATCTCCCGTCCTCTCTCATCTCATCTCCCTTCCTCTCTCCTCTCATCTCCCTTCCTCTCTCCTCTCATCTCCCTTCCTCTCTCCTCTCATCTCCCTTCCTCTCTCCGATTTCATCTCATCTCCCTTCCTCTCTCCTCTCATCTCCCTTCCTCTCTCTTCTCATCTCCTCTCTCTTCTCATCTCCCTTCCTCTCTCCTCTCTCCTCTCATCTCCCTTCCTCTCTCATCTCATCTCCCTTCCTCTCTCCTCTCATCTCCCTTCCTCTCTCTTCTCATCTCCCTTCCTCTCTCCTCTCATCTCCCTTCCTCTCTCTTCTCATCTCCCTTCCTCTCTCCTCTCTCCTCTCATCTCCCTTCCTCTCTCATCTCATCTCCCTTCCTCTCTCCTCTCATCTCCCTTCCTCTCTCTTCTCATCTCCCTTCCTCTCTCCTCTCTCCTCTCATCTCCCTTCCTCTCTCCTCTCATCTCCCTTCCGCCCTCCTCTCATCTCCTTTCCTCTCTCCTCTCTCCTCTCATCTCCCTTCCTCTCTCCTCTCATCTCCTTTCCTCTCTCCGCTCTCTTCTCATCTCCCTTCCTCTCTCCTCTCATCTCCCTTCCTCTCTCCTCTCATCTCCTTTCCTCTCTCCGCTCTCTTCTCATCTCCCTTCCTCTCTCTTCTCATCTCCCTTCCTCTCTCCGCCCTCCTCTCATCTCCCTTCCTCTCTCCTCTCATCTCCCTTCCCGTCTCCTCTCATCTCCCTTCCTCTCTCCGCCCTCCTCTCATCTCCCTTCCTCTCTCCGCCCTCCTCATCTCCCTTCCTCTCTCCGCTCTCCTCATATCTCGTCCTCTCTAAGCTCTCCCCTTATCTCTGCACCTCTTCTCTCCACTCCTCATCTCTCCCCTCACCTTCTCTCTCCCCTTATCTCCTCACCTCCTATCTCGCTCCTCCTTTCCTGTCCTCATCCCCCCTCTCCTCTATTCTCCTTTTCTCTCTCCTCCCTATAGGGATCCCATCCATTAAGGTTCCCTCTGCAGGATCAGTGAGGAGAGCCCCTTCTGGTTACTCTCCTAATCTCACTGCTGTGTCTGGCCTGACTAGTCCTCCTTTAGGGTTAAAACACACACACGCACGCACGCGCCAATAAATCCTGTCAATATAAATGTAAGACCACCAGCAAAAACTATTCCCTGTTCTTCCTTCTTTCCCCCATTCCTTCTCCTTTCATTCCTTCTCCTTTCATTCTGTCCCTCCTCCTTACTCCTCCTCTCAGTGTTGGAGGTAAGCCCCGTCCAGAAGGTTCCTATGGCTCTGTGAAGAACTGTCTGTCAGCAGGGGGACTCAACAAAACAGGAAAGCAGACAACTCCAACTCCAGGTAGGAAAGGGCCTGTCTGAGTGACTGGGAGTGTATTGTGTGTGTGATGATTTTGATGAAGTGTTATACAACTCCAAGTCTGGAGAATGAATACTGATCTCTTGTGGTATTGTTCAGCATAATTAAACCTCTGCAGTGGTTGCCCTCTCTGTCGCTCTCTTTGCCTTTCTCCCCTTCAGGAACGATGCTAAACGCGACAACGATGTGGATAATGGTGGATAATGGTGGAATAATGGTGGAATGATGACAATGTTCTGCCATGAGTGCCATCCAAGTACCCTGTAGACTGGGCCAAGTTCTGTTGTGAGTGTGGATCCCAGTACCCTGTAGACTGGGCCAAGTTCTGTTGTGAGTGTGGATCCCAGTACCCTGTAGACTGGGCCACGTTCTGTTGTGAGTGTGGATCCCAGTACCCTGTAGACTGGGCCAAGTTCTGTTGTGAGTGTGGATCCCAGTACCCTGTAGACTGGGCCAAGTTCTGTTGTGAGTGTGGATCCCAGTACCCTGTAGACTGGGCCAAGTTCTGTTGTGAGTGTGGATCCCAGTACCCTGTAGACTGGGCCAAGTTCTGTTGTGAGTGTGGATCCAAGTACCCTGTAGACTGGGCGAGAGGAAAGATAGAAGGGAGGAGGAGGATAGGAGAAAAGAGAAGTGGGGAGGAGAAAAATAGGAAATGAAATTGAAGGGGGGGGCAGTTTACTGGAACCCTGGGCTATATTGGTGTTATGACACATAATACTGTTACCTAGCTAAAATAGCACAAGGTCAGCCAGGCATTTTTGGGGGGTCCTAACATCACAGTCAATTTGGCATCAGTTGCCATAACTTTTTATGACATTATTAGGACAGGGTTATGTTGGCTTAATTTCCACTATAAACACGATTCCATCCAGTCTCTATGAACCATGGTCTATAAACCCTCTCCAATGGAACTCACACTCTCATCCCATCCACTCCCTCCCTACCGTTTCTCTTCTCCATTGCGTATTCAATGTGTTACTACTATTGAAGTGCAATATGATTGACTACTGATTTTTTTTAAATGAGTTTTAAGAGTATTACGAAGCTGAATGGAATGTGTCATTTGTGGGATGCATTATGTTCATTGGGTCATGAGTAAAATTAAATGTTACGTATTTGG
Source organism: Oncorhynchus keta (assembly GCF_023373465.1). Lineage (NCBI taxonomy): Eukaryota > Metazoa > Chordata > Actinopteri > Salmoniformes > Salmonidae > Oncorhynchus > Oncorhynchus keta. Next base: position 12,645,469 of record NC_068424.1, read on the forward strand.
CAAATACATTATTTTCACTGGGACCAATGTGAGGCCATTGCTGTTAAATAGTTGTGGTACAGGTCAGGGTTTTAAAGTCCACCATTTCAATACACGATACAACATATACAACACACAGCTTTGAAATGGACCGTAATTCAAACCCTAATATTTCCACATACAGTTGAAGTCGGAAGTTTACAAACACTTAGGTTGGAGTCATTAAAAATAGTTTTTCAACCACTCCACAAATTTCTTGTTAACAAGCTATCATTTTTGCAAGTCGGTTAGGACATCTACTTTGTGCATGACACAAGTCATTTTTTTCTAACAATTCTTTACAGACAGATTATTTCACTTATAATTCACTGTATCACAATTCTGGTGGGTCAGAAGTTTACAAACACTAAGTTGACTGCGCCTTTAAACAGCTTGAAAAATTACAGAAAATGATGTTATGGCTTTAGAAGCTTCTGATAGGCTAATTGACATAATTTGAGTTAATTTGAGGTGTGCCTGTGGATGTATTTCAAGGCCTACCTTCAAACTCAGTGCCTCTTTGCTTGACATCATGGACAAATCTAAAGAAATCAGCCAAGACCTCAAAAATTATTTGTAGACCTCCACAAGTCTTCTTCATCCTTAGGAGCAATTTCCAAATGCCTGAAGGTACCACGTTCATCTGTATAAACAATAGTATACAAGTATAAACACCATGGGACCACACAGCTGTCATACCACTCAGGAAGGAGACGTGTTCAGTCTCCTAGAGATGAACGTACTTTGGTTGAAAAAGTGCAAATCAATCCCAGAACAACAGCAAAAGACCTTGTGAAGATGCTGGAGGAAACAGGTACAAAAGTATCTATATCCACAGTAAATCGAGTCCTATATCGACATAACCTGAAAGTCCGCTCAGCAAGAAAGAAGCCACTGCTCCAAAACCGCCATAAAAAAGCCAGACTACGGATTGCAACTGCACATGGGGACAAAGATCATACTTTTTGGAGAAATGTCCTCTGATGAAACAGAAATAGAACTGTTTGGCCATAATGACCATGGTTATGTTTGTAGGAAAAAGGGGGAGGCTTGCAAGCCTAAGAACACCGTCCCAACCGTGAAGCACGGGGGTGGCAGCATCATGTTGTGGGGGTGCTTTGCTGCACGAGGGACTGGTGCACTTCACAAAATAGATGGCAACATGAGGGAGGAAAATTGTGGATAGATTGAAGCAACATCTCAAGACATCAGTCAGGAAGTTAAAGCTTGGTCACAAATGGGTCCTCCAAGCATACTTCCAAAGTTGTGGCAAAATGGCTTAAGGACAACAAAGTCCAGGTATTGGAGTGGCCATCACAAAGCCCTGACCTCAACCCTGTATACATTTTGTGGGTAGAACTGAAAAAGCGCAAGGAGGCCTACAAACTTGTTGTGGGAAGCTTGTGGAAACGTTTGACCCAAGTTAAACAATACTAATTGAGTGTATGTGAACTTCTGACCTACTGGGAATGTGATGAAAGAAATAAAAGCTAAAATAAATAATATTCTCGACTATTATTCTGACCTTTCACATTCTTAAAATAAAGTGGTGATCCTAACTGACCTAAAACAGGGATTTTTTTTACTAGGATTAAATGTCATGAATTGTGAAAAACTGAGTTTAAATTTATTTGACTAAGGTGTATGTAAACTTCCGACGGTAAGGACCGTAATTCTTATCCTGCTATTTCCACATACCTGGGTAAGGACCGTAATTCAAATCCTGCTCTTTCCGCATACCTGGGTAAGGACCGTAATTCATATCCTGCACACACTACAGCCAGCCAGGACCAGGGATGAAGAACATGTTCACTACAATCACTTCCAACCACTCTCTTGATATACCGGGGAGGAACTTGATTATTTACATGTTAGTCTTTATATACTGTATATACACACACAAAAGTATGTGGACACCCCTTTAAATTAGTGGATTCGGCTATTTCAGCCACATCAGTTGCTGACAGGTGTATAAAACCGAGTACACAGCTATGCAATCTCCACAAACAAACACTAGCACTAGAATGGCCTTACTGAAGAACTCAAAGGATGACCATCAAAGGATGACACCTTTCCAACACGTCAGTTCGTCAAATTGCTGCCCTGCTAGAGCTGCTCCGGTCAACTGTAAGTGATGTTATTGTGAAGTGGAAACGTCTAGGAGCATCAACAGTTCAGCTGCGAAGTGGTAGGCCACACAAGCTCACAGAATGGGACTGCCGAGTGCTGAAGCACGTGGCGCGTAAAAATCGTCTGTCCTCGGTTGCAACACTCACTACTGAGTTCCAAACTGCCTCTGGAAGCAACGTCAGCACAATAACAGTTTGTTGGGAGCTTCATGAAATGGCTTTCCATGGCCGAGCAGCCTCACACAAGCCTAAGATCACCATGCGCAATCTCAAGTGTCGGCTGGAGTGGTTTAAAGCTCGCTGCCATTGGACTTTGGAGCAGTGGAAACGCGTTCTCTGGAATGAGGAATCACGCTTCACCATCTGGCAGTCCAACGGCCAAATCTAGGTTTGGCAGATGCCAGGAGAACGCTATCTGCCTGACTGCATAGTGCCAACTGTAAGGTTTGGTGGAGGAGGAATAATGGTCTGGGGCTGTTTTTCATGGTTCAGGCCCCTTAGTTCCAGTGAAAGGAAATCTTAACACTACAGCATACAATGACATTCTAGATGATTATGTGCTTCCAACTTTGTGGCAACAGTTTGGGGAAGGCACAAAAGTGAGGTCCATACAGAAATGGTTTGTCGAGATTGGTGTGGAACAACTTGACTGTCCTGCACAGATCGCTGACTTCAACCCCACCGAACACCGATTAGCCAGGCCTAATCGCCCAACATCAGTGCCCGGCCCGAAGCAATTCTTAAACATCTAGTGGAAAGCCTTCCCAGAAGAGTGTAGGCTGTCGTGGCAGTAAAGGGGGGACTAACTCCATATTAATGGCCATGATTTTTGGAATGAGATGTTCGAAGAGCAGGTGTCCACATACTTTTGGTCATTTAGTGTACTTCATCTACAATATATACTCACTTCTGGAAGAGGTAATCTTACAAAGGAGAATGGATAACATCCTGAGGTTCCATATCCTTAGAAGAATAGCACAAACAAGAACCGGTTCTAACCAGTTCTCACAGCATTTGTGTCAAAGATAGGGGAGTGATAAGATCTTTAGAGTCTAAACAAACAGAACAAGAATTTAGCCTGATTGCTAACGAGACAATAACAAATCACTCCTTTCTGGGGTGTATGAAGAGGTTACTGGACTACAGGGGAAATTACTATTCAACTCAAGCATTTCATAGCATTTTAGGCTAACGAAACCATTTTACCCCCACACTACCTTACAAAGCTTGAAATCAAGATAAGCATTGTTCATCAAATAAGGGGAGAAGACATGCATGAAGGCTATGACTGAATTTCACAAGATCTAAGTTGGATTCAACATTTTTTTGGAAGGCTTTACTAACTTGGATTTCATTTAAGAAACCAGAGTTGAAAGTATTCAGCCTTGTAGGTTTGCTTTGGGTTAATTGCCCTGTGCCACAGGCTTACCATTGCAACGGAATGACTCCCACATTGTCTTTAATATTCTTTGCCACATACATATTTCCCCTTTTGTATATTATATATTGAACAAAAATATAAACGCAAAATGCAACAGTTTAAAACATTTGTCTAAATTACAGTTAAAAATGAGGAAGTGAGACAATTGAAATGAATTCATTCAGCCCTAATCTATGGATTTCACCACTGGAAATACAGATCTGTTAGTCACTGACTGACCTCTGCGGTTGTGATGCCTGTTGCACCTAGTGCCAAATTCTCTAAAATTACATTGGAGGTGACTTATGGTAGAGAAATGAACATTTAAGCACTCACAAACTTCTACAGGTGCACAATCGAGGGCATCCTGTCGGGCTGTATCACCGCCTGGTATGGCAACTGCTCCGGCCACAACCGTAAGGCTCTCCGGAGGGTAGTGGGTCTGCACAACACATCACCGGGGACAAACAACCTGCCCTTCAGGACACCTACACCACCCGATGTCACAGGAAGGCCATAAAGATCATCAAGGACAACAACCACCCGAGCCACTGCCTGTTCACCCCGCTATCATCCAGAAGGCGAGGTCAGTACAGGTGCATCAAAGCAGGGACCCGAGAGACTGAAAAACAGCTTCTATCTCAAGGCCATCAGACTGTTAAACAGCCACCACTAACATTGAGTGGCTGCTGCCAACACACTGACTCAACTCCAGCCACTTTAATAATGGAAATTGATGTAAAATATATCACTAGCCACTTCAAACAACGCTACTTAATATAACGTTTACATACCCTACATTACTCATCTCATATCTATATGTACAGTGCCTTGCGAAAGTATTCGGCCCCCTTGAACTTTGTGACCTTTTGCCACATTTCAGGCTTCAAACATAAAGATATAAAACTGTATTTTTTTGTGAAGAATCAACAACAAGTGGGACACAATCATGAAGTGGAACGACATTAATTGGATATTTCAAACTTTTTTAACAAATCAAAAACTGAAAAATTGGGCGTGCAAAATTATTCAGCCCCTTTACTTTCAGTGCAGCAAACTCTCTCCAGAAGTTCAGTGAGGATCTCTGAATGATCCAATGTTGACCTAAATGACTAATGATGATAAATACAATCCACCTGTGTGTAATCAAGTCTCCGTATAAATGCACCTGCACTGTGATAGTCTCAGAGGTCCGTTAAAAGCGCAGAGAGCATCATGAAGAACAAGGAACACACCAGGCAGGTCTGAGATACTGTTGTGAAGAAGTTTAAAGCCCGATTTGGATACAAAAAGATTTTCCAAGCTTTAAACATCCCAAGGAGCACTGTGCAAGCGATAATATTGAAATGGAAGGAGTATCAGACCACTGCAAATCTAACAAGACCTGGCCGTCCCTCTAAACTTTCAGCTCATACAAGGAGAAGACTGATCAGAGATGCAGCCAAGAGGCCCATGATCACTCTGGATGAACTGCAGAGATCTACAGCTGAGGTGGGAGACTCTGTCCATAGGACAACAATCAGTCGTATATTGCACAAATCTGGCCTTTATGGAAGAGTGGCAAGAAGAAAGCCATTTCTTAAAGATATCCATAAAAAGTGTTGTTTAAAGTTTGCCACAAGCCACCTGGGAGACACACCAAACATGTGGAAGAAGGTGCTCTGGTCAGATGAAACCAAAATTGAACTTTTTGGCAACATTGCAAAACGTTATGTTTGGCGTAAAAGCAACACAGCTCATCACCCTGAACATACCATCCCCACTGTCAAACATGGTGGTGGCAGCATCATGGTTTGGGCCTGCTTTTCTTCAGCAGGGACAGGGAAGATGGTTAAAATTGATGGGAAGATGGATGGAGCCAAATACAGGACCATTCTGGAAGAAAACCTGATGGAGTCTGCAAAAGACCTGAGACTGGGACGGAGATTTGTCTTCCAACAAGACAATGATCCAAAACATAAAGCAAAATCTCCAATGGAATGGTTCAAAAATAAACATATCCAGGTGTTAGAATGGCCAAGTCAAAGTCCAGACCTGAATCCAATCGAGAATCTGTGGAAAGAACTGAAAACTGCTGTTCACAAATGCTCTCCATCCAACCTCACTGAGCTCGAGCTGTTTTGCAAGGAGGAATGGGAAAAAAATTCAGTCTCTCGATGTGCAAAACTGATAGAGACATACCCCAAGCGACTTACAGCTGTAATCGCAACTTAAGGGGGCTGAATAAGTTAGCACGCCTAATTTTTCAGTTTTTGATTGGTTAAAACAGTTTGAAATATCCAATAAATGTCGTTCCACTTCATGATTGTGTCCCACTTGTTGTTGATTCTTCACAAAAAAATACAGTTTTATATCTTTATGTTTGAAGCCTGAAATGTGGCAAAAGGTCGCAAAGTTCAAGGGGGCCGAATACTTTCGCAAGCCACTGTATATACTCCTACTCTATATCATCTACTGCATCTTTATGTAATACATGTATCACTAGCCACTTTAAACTATGCCACTTTGTTTACATACCCTACATTACTCATCTCATATGTACAGTGGAGAAAACAAGTATTTGATACACTGCAGGTTTTCCTACTTACAAAGCATGTAGAGGTCTGTAATTGTTATCATAGGTACACTTCAACTGTGAGAGACGGAATCTAAAACAAAAATCCAGAAAATCACATTGTATGATTTTTAAGTAATTAATTTGCATTTTATTGCATGACATAAGTATTTGATACATCAGACAAGCAGAACTTAATATTCACATGGAATTGTTGTGCAATTGAAATGTTTAAATATGAAACTATCTTTGAAAAGGTTACATGTTATTTCAGCTTCTAAATGAGAGAATTGAATTGTTTCCATAAGGTGAACTCTGTTCACTCAGTGGCCTCGCCCAAGTGAACAGACATTGGTCGTGAACTATGAAACACGACCTTCTCTTCCCTACTACATAAGCCCCTTTACGAAAATGTAACATTTGTGTTCCCGAGGATGTGAGGACTGCTGTCCATACGTTAAAAGGGCTAATATCAACTACAGAACTAAGACAAAAACCTCACGAAATTAGCATCGTGTTCCGAGGACGTGAGGACTGCTGTCCATACGTTAAAAGGGCGAATTTTAACGTGGAGGTGATGATCGACACACTGGAGGGGTGAATTTTGACTATACCAGCCAGAATATAGCATGAGCTTATAGTATGGCAACTTGGTATGAACTTATTCACTAAAGAAGTGATACCTCCAAGCCGTTGAGTTAGCAGCAGCAGCTGTAAACGTGGACTAGGAAAGGACGGACAAAGTATCTGTTCCTCCACATGACGACGGTACTACAACGTATCCACTCTACCACCAGACATTCTTCAGAGGACAAGAAATCCCTACTGGGCAACCCGGCCTTCCATCTACGACCAACCTGTTGAAGCGCAGCTCAGAGTAATTTTTTCCTGCGTTTTCCTTTTCCAAATAGGCTGTTATTTAGAATGCATAAGATTCTGTATTTACGATAGACTAGCTGCATTGGGTCTAATAGAGACCCAAACCTTTTGTTCCTCAGTCTTCCCGCACCTTCATTTCAACCAACCCCACATCTTTGTGTAAGCAGCAGTCATATCTGTTCCATCCGCAAGGGACGTTTTCGTGTATGACATAATTAGTAGTCAGTGTATGATCCATCCTGTTTATATGTAATTCTGTGTGATTATTTAGGTATTTAGTAAATAAATAATTAAACCAAATTGTGTATTGCTGATTCAACTTGTTAGCCAAGGTTCGTGAAGATAACCAAGAATTATACGACTTTCAGATGAGACTGAATAATGTGACAATTTGTAATTGACTGCTATTGATTTAAAAGATTACCAGGTCTTTAGGAGTTTATTCGGAAGATAACAGCTCTATAAACATTATTTCCTGGTGCCATGACTTTCCAGTTAATTACATTTACATGATTAGTTTAATCAGGTAATATTAATTACAGAGAAATGATTTTATAAAATAGCATGTCATATCACTTAATCTGGCATAGCAAAGACACGACATATCTTACAGGACTATATACTACCTTACAGGACTATATCATATATATTTGTTTTTATTATTGATGCCCACTTGCTGCTGCCAAAGCAGCAGCTACTATTCCTGGGGTCCAGCAATATTAAGGCATATTATACCATTTTAAAAACCTAACAATACATTCACAGATTTCACAACACACACACACTGTGTGCCCCCAGTGTAACATAATGTGTATGTATAATGCATATGTCATCGTGTGTGTGTGTGTGTGTGTGTGTGTGTGTGTGTGCGTGTGTCTGTGCCAATGTTTGTGTTGCTTCACAGTCCCCGCTGTTCCATAAGGTGTCTTTTTAATCTGTTTTTAAATCTAATTTTACCGCTTGCTTACTTGATGTGGAATAGAGTTCCATGTAGTCATGGCTCTATGTAGTACTGTGTGCCTCCCATAGTCTGTTCTGGACTTGGGGACTGTGAAGAGACCTCTTGTGACATGTCTTGTGGGGTATGCATGGGTGTCTGAGCTGTGTGCCGCTAGTTTAGACAGACAGCTTGGTGCATTCAACATGTCAAAAACTCATAAATAAAAGTAGTGATGAAGTCAATCTCTCCTTCACTTTGAGCCAGGAGAGCATGCATATTGCACATGCATATTTTTAGCATTATCTATCTCTGTACATCCAAGGACCAGCCGTGCTGCCCTGTTCTGAGCCAATTGCAATTTTCCTAAGTCCTTTTTTGTGGCACCTGACCACACAACTGAACAGTAGTCAAGGTGCGACAAAACTCGGGCCTGTAGGACCTGCCTTGTTCATAGTGTTGTTAAGAAGGTAGAAACTAGGGCCTGTAGGACCTGCCTTGTTCATAGTGTTGTTAAGAAGGTAGAAACTAGGGCCTGTAGGACCTGCCTTGTTGATAGTGTTGTTAAGAAGGTAGAAACTCGGGCCTGTAGGACCTGCCTTGTTGATAGTGTTGTTAAGAAGGCAGAGCATCGCTTTATTATGGACAGACTTCTCCCCATCTTAGCTACTGTTGTATCAACATGTTTTGACCATGAAAGTTTACAATCTAGGGTTACACCAAGCAGTTTAGTCATCTCAACTTGCTCAATTTCCACATGATTTATTACAAGATTTAGTTGAGGTTCAGTGAGTGTTTAGTTCCAAATACAATGCTTTTTGTTTTAGAAATATTTAGGATTAACTTATTCCTTGTCACCCACTCTGAAACTAACTGCAGCTCTTTGTTAAGTGTTGCAGTCATTTCAGTTGCTGAAATGACTGCAACACTTAATGACAGACACCGTCTGTGTTCTGTTTGACAAGTAACTCTTTATCCACATTATAGCAGGTGGTGTAAAGCCATAACACATATGTTTTTCCAGCAGCAGACGATGATCAATAATGTCAAAAGCTGCACTGAAGTCTAAAAAGACAGTCCCCAATCATTTTATCATCAATTTCTCTCAGTCAATCATCAGTCATTTGTGTAAGTGCTGTGCTTGTTGAATGTCCTTGTCTATAAGCGTGTTGAAATTCTGTTCTGTAGTTTACTGTGAAATAGCAATGCATCTGGTCAAACACCATTTGTTTTACTACCTCACAGGACTATTCTACCTTACAGGACTATATATAAACTATCCTACCTTACAGGACTATATATAAACTATCCTACCTTACAGGACTATATATAAACTATCCTACCTTACAGGACTATATATAAACTATCCTACCTTACAGGACTATATATAAACTATCCTACCTTACAGGACTATATATCAATCAATCAAATGTATTTATAAAGCCCTTTTTACATCAGCCGGTGTCACAAAGTGCTGTACAGAAACCCACCCTAAAACCCCAAATAGCAAGCAATGCAGATGTAGAAGCACGGTGGCTAGGAAAAACTCCCTAGAAAGACCGTAACCTCGGAAGAAACCTACAGAGGAACCATGCTCTGAGGGGTGGCTTCTCTTCTGGCTGTGCCGGGTGGAGGTTATAACAGAATATGGCCAAAGTGTTCAAATGTTCATAGATGACCAGCAGGGTCAGATAATGTCAGTTTGCTTCTCATAGCCGATCATTCAGCGTTAGAGACAGCAGGTGCGTTAGAGAGAGAGTCCAAAACAGCAGGTCCGGGACAAGGTAGCATGTCCAGTGAACAGGTCAGTTGAAACTGGAGCAGCAGCATGACCTTGTGGACCTTGTGGACAGCAAGGAGTCATCAGGCCAGGTATATGTGAGTGAGTGAGAGAGAGAGAGAGAGACCGGATAAGACAGGAGAAATACTCCAGGTATTAGACTGACACATAAACTTTTGCAGCATAAATACTGGAGACTGAGACAGGAGAGGTCAGGAAACACTGTGGCCCTGTCCGACGATACCCCCGAACAGGGCCAACCAGGCAGGATATAGAGGGACATCTTCAACCACCAACCTTCTACACTGAGACAAGGCCGAGTATAGCCCCCGGATGTCTCCCCCACGGCACAAACCCGAGGGGGGCACCAACCCGGACAGGAAGATCACGTCAGTGACTCAGCCCCCATAATAGGGTTAGAGGCAGAGAATCCCAGTGGAGAGAGGGGAACCGGCCGCACAGAAACAGCAAGGGCTGTTCGTCCCTCCAGTGCCTTTCCTTTCACCTTCACACCCATGGGCCAGATTACCCTCAATCATAGGACCTACTGATGAGATGGGTCTTCAATAAAGACTTAAAGGTTGAGACCGAGTCTGCGTCTCTCACATGGATTGGCAGACCATTCCATAAAAATGGAGCTCTATAGGAGAAAGCCCTGCCTCCAGCTGTTTGCTGAGAAATTCTAGGCAGTAAGGAGCCCTGCGTCTTGTGACCGTAGCGTACGTGTAAGTATGTACGGCAGGACCCAATCGGAAAGATAGGTAGGAACAAGCCCATGCAATGCTTTGTAGGTTAGCAGTTAAACCTTGAAATCAGCCCTAGCCTTAACAGGAAGCCAGTGTCGAGAGGCTAGCACTGGAGAAATATAATACATTTTTTTTGGTTCTAGTCAGGATTCTAGCAGCAGTATTTAACACGTATTTAGCACTAACTAAAGTTCATCCTTCACAGTTTTCTTTGAGACGACTGTACAACCATAAAGATTAATTGTCAGATTCAACAGAAGATCTCTTTGTTTTTTGGGGCCTAGAACTAGCATCTCTGTTTTGTCCGAGTTTAAAAGTAAAACATTTGCCGCCATCCACTTCCTTATGTCTGAAACACAGGCTTCCAGGGAGGGCAATTTTGAGGCTTCACCATGTTTCATCGAAATGTACAGCTGTGTGTCATCCGCATAGCATTGAAAGTTAACATTATGTTTCCGAATGACATCACCAAGAGGTAAAATATATAGTGAAAACAATAGTCGTCCTAAAACCGAACCTTGAGGAACACCAAAATGTACAGTTGATTTGTCAGAAGACAAACCATTCACCGATACAAACTGATATCTTTCCAACAGATAAGATCTAAACCAGGCCAGAACTTGTCCGTGTAGACCAATTTGAGTTTCCAATCTCTCCAAAAGAATGTGGTGTTCGATGGTATCAAAAGCAGCACTTTTCAAATAGCTTTTTCAAATATTTTTGAGAGGAATGGGAGATTCGATATGCATATATTTTCTGGGTCAAGGTTTGGCTTTTTCAAGTGAGGCTTTATTATTGACACTTTTAGTGAGTTCCGGTGGATAGGGAGCCTTATATTATGTTCAACATAGGAGGGACAAGCACAGGAAGCAGCCCTTTCAGTAGTTTAGTTGGAATAGGGTCCAGTATGCTGCTTGATTGTTTAGAGGCCAAGACTATTTTCATCAATGAGCCAAGAGATATAGTATTAAAAAACTTTAGTGTCTCCCTTGATCCTAGGTCCTGGCAGTGTTGTGCAGACTCAGGACAACTGAGCTTTGGAGAAATACACAGATCTAAGAGGAGTCCGTAATTTACTTTCTAATGATCATGTTCTTTTCGTCAAAGAAGTTTGTGAATTTATCACTGCTGAAGTGAAAGCCATCCTCTCTTGGGGAATGCTGCTTTTTAGTTAGCTTTGTGACAGTATAAAAATGTAATTTACGATTGTTCTTATTCTCCTCAATTAAGTTGGAAAAATAGGATGATGGAGCAGTAGTGAGGGCTCTTCGATACTGCACGGTACTGTCTTTCCAAGCTTGTCGGAATACTTCCAGTTTGGTGTTGCGCCAGTTCCGTTCCAACTTTCTGGAAGCTTGCTTCAGAGCTTGGGTATTTTCTGTATACCAGGGAGCTAGTTTCTTATGACAAATATTTTTTGTTTTTAGGGGGTGCGACTGCATCTAGGGTATTATGCAAGGTTACATTGAGTTCCTCAGTATATATAAAATATACTACCTCACAGGACAATATATAAAATATACTACCTTACAGGACAATGATTTCTGACAGGACTATAGATATACTATGCTACCTTACAGGACTATAGCACCTTACAGGACTATACTATCTGACAGGACTATATATAGACTATACAACCTAACAGGACTATACTATCTGACAGGACTATATATAGACTACACTGCCTTACAGGACTATACTATCTGACAGGACTATAGATATACTATGCTACCTTACAGGACTGTAGCACCTTATAGGACTATATATAGACTACACTACCTTACAGGACTATAGATATACTGTGCTACCTTACAGGACTGTAGCACCTTACAGGACTATACTATCTGACAGGACTATAGATATACTATACTATCTGACAGGACTGTAGATATACTATGCTACCTTACAGGACTGTAGTACCTTACAGGGCTATATATAGACTATACTACCTTACAGGACTATAGATATACTATTCTACCTTACAGGACCATACTACCTTACAGGACTATATATAGACTATACTATCTGACAGGACTATATATAGACTATACAACCTTACAGGACTATAGATATACTATACTACCTTACAGGACTAAAGATATACTATACTACCTTACAGAACTGTAGTACCTTACAGGACTATAGATATACTATGCTACCTTACAGGACTATATATAGAATATACTACCTTACAGGACTATACTATCTGACAGGACTATATATAGACTACACTACCTTACAGGACTATAGATATACTATACTACCTTACAGGACTATACTATCTGACAGGACTATAGATGTACTATGCTACCTTACAGGACTGTAGTACCTTACAGGACTATATATAGACTACACTACCCTACAGGACTATATATAGACTACACTACCTTACAGGACTATAGATATACTATACGACCTTACAGGACTATACTATCTGAAAGGACTATAGATATACTATACTACCTTACAGGACTATACTATCTGACGGGGCTATAGATATACTATGCTACCTTACAGGACTATACTATCTGGCAGCTACCTTACAGGACTCTAGTACCTTACAGGACTATAGATATACTATGCTACCTTACAGGACTGTAGTACCTTACAGGACTATAGATATACTATGCTACCTTACAGGACTATAGTACCTTACAGGACTATATATAGACTACACTACCTTACAGGACTATATATAGACTATACTACCTTACAGGACTATATATAGACTACACTACCTTACAGGACTATACTACCTTACAGGACTGTAATACCTTACAGGACTATATATAGACTATACTACCTTACAGGACTATATATAGACTATACTACCTTACAGGACTATACTATCTGACAGGACTATAGATATACTATACTACCTTACAGGACTATATATAGACTACACTACCTTACAAGACTATACTATCTGACAGGACTATATATAGACTACACTACCTTACAGGACTATATATAGACTACACTACCTTACAGGACTATACTATCTGACAGGACTATATATATACTATGCTTCTTACAGGACTGTAGTACCTTGCAGGACTATATATAGACTATACTATCTTACAGGACTATACTATCTGACAGGACTATATATAGAATACACTACCTTACAGGACTGTAGTACCTTACAGGACTATATATAGACTACACTACCTTCCAGGACTATATATAGACTATACTATCTTACAGGACTACACTGCCGTCCAAGACTATGAACTATATATAGACTATACTTCCTTACAGGACTATACATATACTACACTACCTTACAGGACTATATATAGACTACACTACCTTACAGGACTGTAGTACCTTACAGGACTATATATAGACTACACTACCTTCCAGGACTATATATAGACTATACTATCTTACCGGACTACACTGCCGTCCAAGACTATGGACTATATATAGACTATACTACCTTACAGGACAACACTACCTTCCAGGACTATGAACTATACAGTCCCCTTGGAAAGTTTTCAGATCCCTTGACTTAAATATATCATTATCCTCAGCAAACCACACACAAAACCCCGTAATGACAAATCGAAAACAGGTTTTTAGACATGTTTGGAAATTCATAAAAAATAAAAACAGATACCTCATTGACATAAGAATTCATACCCTTTGGTCTGAGACTCGAAATTGAGCTCAGGTGCATCCTGTTTCCATTGATAGTCCTTGAGATGGTTCTACAACTTGATTGGAGTCCACCTTTGGTAAATTCAATTGATTGGACATGATTTGGAAAGAAACACACCTACAGTGGCTTGTGAAAGTGTTCACCCCCTTGACGTTTTTCCTATTTTGTTGCCTTACAACCTGGAATTCAAATTGTTTGTTTTGGGGGGGTTGTATCATTTGATTTACACAACATGCCTACCACTTTGAATATGCTAAATATTGTTTTATTGTGAAACAAACAAGAAATAAGACACAAAAAAACAGTTAAATTGAGCTTGCATAACTATTCACCCCCCAAAGTCAATACTTTGTAGAGCCACCTTTTGCATCAATTACAGCTGCAAGTCTCTTGGGGTATGTCTCTATAAGCTTGGCACATTTCGCCACTGGGATTTTTGCCCATTCTTCAAGGCAAAACTGCTCCAGCTCCTTAAAGTTGGATGGGTTTCGCTGGTGTACAGACATCTTTAAGTCATACCACAGATTCTCAACTGGATTGAGGTCTGGTCTTTGACAAGGCCATTCCAAAACATTTAAATGTTTCCCCTTAAACCACTCGAGTGTTACTTTAGCAGTATGCTTATGTTCATTTTCCTTCTGGAAGATGAACCTCGGTCCCAGTCTCATATCTCTGGAAGACTGAAACAGGTTTCCCTCAAGAAGTTCCCTGTATTTAGCCATCCATCATTCCTTCAATTCTTACCAGTTTCCCAGTCCCTGCCGATAAAACACATCCCCACAGCATGATGCTGCCACCACCATGCTTCACTGTGGGGATGGTGTTCTCATTTTTTTCTTTCAGCAATGGCTTTTTGCTGGCTACTCTTCCATAAATCCCCACTCTGTGGAGTGTACGGCTTAAAGTGGTCTTATGGACAGATACTCCAATCGCCGCTGTGGAGCTTTGCAGCTCCTTCAGGGTTATCTTTGGTCTCTTTGTTGCCTAGCTGATTAATGCCCTCCTTGCCTGGTCCCTGAGTTTTGGTGGGCGGCCTTATCTTGGCAGATTTGTTGTGGTGCCATATTCTTTCCATTTAAAAAAAATGGATTTAATGGTGCTCCGTGGTATGTTCACCACTTGTTTGGTGGTGCCCGACGTGGTATTGAAGTCTCAGCGGCCTTTCAGAACCAGTGTATATATACTGAGTTCATGTGACACTTAAATAAAGTCCACCTGTGTGCAATCTAACTAATTATGTGACTTCTGAAGGTAGTTGGTTGCACCAGATCTTATTTAGGGGCTTCATAGCAAAGTGGGTGAATACATATGCATGCACCTCTTTTCCGTTTATTTATTTTTGGAATATTTTTAAACAAGTAATTATTTTTATTTCCCTTCACCAATTTGGACTATTTGGTGTATATCCATTACATGAAATCCAAATAAAAATCCATTTTTATTACAGGTTGTAAAGCAACCTAGGAAAAATAGGAAAAATGACAAGGGGGATGAATACTTTTGCAAGGCACTGTATCTATATAAGGTCCCACAGTTGACAGTGCATGTCAAAGCAAAAACCAAGCCATGAGGTCAAAGGAATTGTCTGTAGAGCTCCGAGACAGGATTGTGTTGAGGCACAGATCTGAGGAAGCGTACCAAAAAATGTCTGTAGCATTGAAGGTCCCCATGAACACTGTGGCATTCATCATTCTTAAATGTAGGAATTTTGGAACCACCAAGACTCTTCCTAGAGCTGGCCGCCGGCCAAACTGAGCAATCGGGGGAGAAGGGTCTTGGTCAGGGAGATAACCAAGAACCCGATGGTTACTCTAACAGAGCTCCAGAGTTCCTCTGTGGAGATGAGAGAACCTTCCAGAAGGACAACCATCTCTGCAGCACTCCACCAATCAGGCCTTTGAGGTAGACTGGCCAGACGGAAGCCAGTCCTCAGTAAAAGGCACATGACAGCTCGCTTGGAGTTTGCAAAAAGACACCTAAAGACTGTCAGACCATGAGAAACAAGATTCCCTGGTCTGATGAACCCAAGATTGAACTCTTTGGCCTGACTGCCAAGTGTCACGTGTGAAGGAAACCTGGCACCATCCATACGGTGAAGCATGGTGGTGGCAGACTCATGCTGTGGGGATGTTTTTCAGCGGCAGGGACTGGGAGACTAGCCAGGATCAAGGTGAAGATGAATGGTGCAAAATACAGAGAGATCATTGATGAAAACCTGCTCCAGAGCGCTCATGAACTCAGACTGGAGCGAAGGTTCACCTTCCACAGGACAACGACCCTGAGCACACAGCCAAGACATTGCAGGAGTGGCTTTGGGAAACGTCTCTGAATGTCCTTGAGTGGCCCAGCCAGAGCCCGGACTTGAACCTGATTGAACATCTCTGAAGAGACCTGAAAATAGCTGTGCAGCAACGCTCCCCATCCAACCTGACAAAGCTTGAAAGGATCCGCAGAGAAGAATGGGAGAAACTCCCCAAATACAGGTGTGCCAAGCTTGTAGCGTCATAGCCAAGAAGACTCGAGCCTGTAATCGCTGCCAATGTTGCTTCAACAAAGTACTGAATATTGGGTTTAAATACTTATGTAAATGTGATATTTCAGTTGAATTTTTTTTATACATTTGCAAAAATGTCTACAAACTTGTCTTGTCATTATTGGGTATGCAGATTGATGAGGGGGGGGGTAAACTATGTATTACATTTTAGAATAAGGCTGTGACTGTAGGAGCGAAACTCATGCCAATGATTACATTTCCAGTATTCAGACTGACCACTTTGAAGCATTGAGACAGTAAAAAGTATATAACGAATAAGACATATGTGAGCAGAATATCTGCTGAGCTCAGATAAATGGACAGAGCTAGATAAACATAGTTGACCATTAGACGACAGTAAAAACATATTGTCAGCAGAAAAGACATATGGAATTCATCACCAGACATGTAGAAATTGCATGTCAGCAGGAAAGGTACATGAAGCTGATAACCAAACATGTAGAAACAGGATGTCAGCAGAAAATGTAACAAAGAAACCATGGTTGTACTGATCTAGGATCATCGGAGAATAACTAATACTGGAGACATATGTATACAATAAATGTATGATTTTTTTGTATCAAGATAATGGTGGCGCAAGCCCAAGGGGACTTATTCATATACATACAAGGGACTGACTATATGTGTTATGTTAAGAAGGAAAACTAGACAGAGCTCTGTGATGAGAAAGGGGGGTTGTTCCATGGAATTGCTTCGCTCTGTTACTTTGTAATGAAGTCTAATTGAATTTACGAGTTCCGGTATCTGTGAAATATTTTGAGTCAATATTCCACAACATAAAGTAACAAAATGTGGAAAAAGTCAAAGGGTCTGAATACTTTCCGAAAGCCCTGTATACAGACTATACTACCTTACAGGACATTTACTATACACTTTCTTTTTACAGTAACTGTATACAGACTACACTACCTTACAGGACATTTACTATACACTTTCTTTTTACAGTAACTGTATACAGACTACTCTACCTTAAAGGACGTTTACTATACACTTTCTTTTTACAGTAATTGTATACAGACTACACTACCTTACAGGACGTTTACTATACACTTTCTTTTTACAGTAACTGTATACAGACTACACTACCTTACAGGACGTTTACTATACACTTTCTTTTTACAGTAACTGTATACAGACTACTCTACCTTAAAGGACGTTTACTATACACTTTCTTTTTACAGTAATTGTATACAGACTACACTACCTTACAGGACGTTTACTATACACTTTCTTTTTACAGTAACTGTATACAGACTACTCTACCTTACAGGACATTTACTATACACTTTCTTTTTACAGCAACTGTATACAGACTACTCTACCTTAAAGGACGTTTACTATACACTTTCTTTTTACAGTAACTGTATACAGACTACACTACCTTACAGAACGTTTACTATACACTTTCTTTTTACAGTAACTGTATACAGACTATACTACCTTACAGGACATTTACTATACACTTTCTTTTTACAGTAACTGTATACAGACTATACTACCTTACAGGACGTTTACTATACACTTTCTTTTTACAGTAACTGTATACAGACTATACTACCTTACAGGACGTTTACTATACACTTTCTTTTTACAGTAACCGTATACATTTTACAGTAATATCCCTTTCATACACATACCAAAATCCCACTAATTTACCATGCCTGCATTCTTATACCAGCTTTTAGTTTTTCTAACCAGGTAACATTTTTATGTAAGTAAAGTACATGTCGGATAAAAAAATGTCAAGACAGGCTTGATGGAGACAGCTAATTTGTCGGTAAACTTTCCAAATGTCGACAAAACAAAATACTCTAGACAAGATGGGATCGTTGTTTGTCAAATTAATTACGTGAGAAATGGCAGTGGAAACTCTTATGTGCAAATATTGATATAATAACCATCATAGGGAAGTAAACTTGGAGTCACGTGATGACATGGTGTTTGGTCCTCCTCCTACGACTCAGAAAAGCATGTCGTTTATTAGGCTACAGATGAAATAAGTTATGATGAACTTTACAGGGTGGTGAAAGTGTAAGGTGATGAGCTTCATGCTCTTTTCCAATAAATATCGAGGGTCTTATTCTGGTGACATGATGATCAATTCTTGGATGCCGTTTGACAAACAAAAATGCTCTTTTGTCAATAAGAATCTCACCATGTAGACACTGTATCTGCGACAGAGCGTACATGCCAATACCTGAGTGGGTACATCAATACCTGAGTGGGTACATCAATACCTGAGTGGGTACATCAATACCTGAGTGGGTACATCAATACCTGAGTGGGTACATGCCAATACCTGAGTGGGTACATGCCAATACCTGAGTGGGTACATTCGTTATATAACTCAACATGTTTAGTGACAAAACCATCAGAGTTGAAAATGCAATCGAAACCCATTTAACTTGTATGTTTTATTCTGTACGTGGTAATTTAACTACAAAAGTCATTTTTATGTGCCTTCCATTCTAACACACAGCCTTTTATCAGCAACAAGTCAATTTGATGGAAACATGCCAGGCGGGAAAATGTGCATATTTTGTCACGTGCATTTTAGACTATTCACGTCTTTCTCCAGTCGAATGGAAACCTAGCTTATGAAAGGTGTAGAAAGCTTGGACAATAAAAAACACATAAAGTCCTAGTCATGGTTCCTGCATTTTCACAGAGCCTGTAAACAAAAGACAGGAATCTGTGTGAATGTTTCTCTTTGCTTTTTTTGCAGGTAAATGAATTAACACGGAATTGTTTAACTCCTCCCTAATTTGAAATTCAAACAGCCCCCATGGTTTAAAAACACTCTCCACCCCTCGGATTTTGCCAGTTACCCACTGATATGTATAAAGGGGTATACCTGCAAGAAAGTGGTAAATAAATGCTTGGTGGGGTTAGCTCGGCCGCATCTCTCCTCTCACTTCAGGTCTCCATGTCTTTCAGCCAGAGACATGTAGCACTCCTTCAGGCTGTCCACAAACACCTTCAGTCCACACTGTCTCCGCCTCCTTTTCATGGCCTCTGTGCTCCTGCGTCTCTCCTTTCTCTCTCGTCCCTGCTGTTTCCAACTGTTCAACCTCTCCCCTCCCTCCGTGGTCCCTCTGTTCTCCTCCGTTCTCTCTTTCTCCTCCACCGTTTCCCCTCCTGGCTTCTTCTTCTTTCTCCTCTGATGCCGATGGGTTGTGTGCTGTCCTTGTGAACTCCTCTGGACGTTGAGAAACCAGACCATTGACAACACAATAATAATATGGTCAATAAATATCTATGGTCAGGAATAATACAGTGATTAGATGTAAAGGAGAGAATCTGAACATGCATCAGAAAGACATTATGTAAGTGTAGTTGGTTTAATAGTTGTAAGTGTAGTTGGTTTAATAGTTGTAAGTGTAGTTGGTTTAATAGTTGGTAACGTTAGTTCTACTATGAATGGATCTCACCTGTTTTCTAGGACAGTAGTGGCCCAGTGAGCACAGGATTTCTCTCTTGAGCCTCTCTAGCTTAAAGAGCCTAATGAGTCTGGTATGGCTACACATCATGTTGTAAATAAACTGTCTTTCCTACAAAAACAATGTGACCAGAGCAATGATTTAGATGGAAGGAAGTCAAGAGTAGATTTTTCGAAGAAACGGTGGATTGTTCAGAATATTGTAAATACTCACGTTATCCTTCTCACATTCAGGCATTTCACCTGTGCAGCTTTTATGAGACTCTTTTAATGATTCAGTGAGGTTGTTCTCCTAGGAGTGAGAGAAGAGATCTCAGTTTAACACAGTTTAAAATCCATAAACTATTTATCTCAATGGCAAAATGAAAACTCATTGTCCATCATGTTACTTACAAGCTTCTGAAGGAGCAGGGAGATGACAAACTCGTAGTCTTCAGCGATCTCTCTCATGGTCCGGTTGCTGTCACAAGACAACACCAGAGGTAGCAGCATGAGAGAAAAGACAGAGGTGCCAAGGAGATGCTGTGTGTGTGTGTGTGTGTGTGTGTGTGGGTGTGAGAGAGAGACATACAGACAGAGAGAGAGAGAGAGACATACAGAGAGAGAGAGACAGAAAGGTGTACAAAAATCAGTCTTGAAGCATTATTCACACCAGTTAAAATAAGACGTTTTTGTCTTGACCTATTCAGACTTTACCGATCCAGTTGAGTGCCATTGAGTTATTTTTTTCCCCAAGGGATCTCTGGTCTGGCAGTAGCCTAGTCTACTGTGGAACTACAGAAGGATGGTCGCATGTTTTATGAATTCACGTTTTCTGAAGTATAAAAAAAATGACATGCTATTCTATAAAATAATTTCTCCGTAATTAATGTTACATGATTGAGCTAATCATGTAAATGTAATTAACTAGAGAGTCAGGGCGCCACAAAATAATATTTATAGAGCTGTTATCTTCCGAATAAACTCTTAAAGACCTAGTAATATTTTACATCAATAGCAGTCAATATTAATCATCTTAATTCAGTCTCATCTGAAAGTTGTAAATTCTTGGTTATCTGCAAGAAAGAACCCTGGCTAACAAGTTGAATCAGCAATACAAAATGGTGTTTAATTATTTATTTACTAAATACCTAACTAATCACACAGAATTACACGTACAGATAATTAATCAACTTGATTACAAATTCCGTCATAAAGGAAAACGTCCCTGGCGGGCGGAACAGATATGACAGCTGGTTACACAAAAGAAAAGGGGCTGGGTTTGAGTGAAAGAGCGGGAAGACTGAGGAACAAAGGGTGAAGCTGTGCTATCGTCAATACAGTATCTTATGCATTCTAAATTACCGCCCATTTGGAAAAGGAAAATGCAATAAATATTTACTCTGAGCTGCGCTTCGGTAGGTTGGTGATAGATGGAAGGCCGTGTTGCCCAACCGAGTCCTTTGAAGAATGTCTCTGGTTGTCAATTGGATACGTTGTAGTAACGTCGTTGTGTGATAGACGGGATACTCTGTCTGTTCCTTCCAAACCTGCGTTTGCATCTGCTGTTGCCAACTCAACAGCTAGGAGGTATCACTTCTGTTGTGAATAAGAGTTCAAAGTTCATACCATTCACAACCAAAGCTTACGCTGATGTTGGCTTCGTTCTGTAGTTATTATCTGAACCATTCTGACATCGGACCGTCGTCCTCACGTCCCCGGAACAGGAGATTACATTGTCGTCAAGGCTTTATATAGGAAGGAAGGGAGAGGAGGGCGTGTTTGAAAAGTTTTATAGCCCATGTCCCTTCACAGGGGCGGGCCACTGATTGAGCATAGCCCTACCTTATGAAAACCCAAATCTCACATTTTAGAAGCTAAAATCACATTTCATCCCATCACGAATAATCTCATATTCAAACATTTAAATTGAACAACAATGTCACGACTTCTACCGAAGGTAACTCCCCTCCTTGTTCAGGCGGCGCTCGGCGTCGCCGGTCCACTAGTCGCTACCGATCCCTTTTTCTTTTTCTGGTTGTTTTGTCTGTGTTCCTTTTCACACCTGGTTTTCAATTGCTTTGATTTCTGTGGGTATATAGGGCACCTGTTACCTGCCGTAATTCATGCAGGATTAGACTTGTGTGTATTGCGCTCGATTGTATTTGATGTTTGTTGTTTTTTCTCCGTGTGTTTGCACGAGTTTCTGATTATTCGAGAGCCTAATTTTGGGATTTTTGTCTGTGCCGTTTCGTATTGGTGGACTATATTATTAAACACGCTTCTCAGACATCCCTGCTCTCCTGCGCCTGACTCCTACACCTCTCACCAAGACGCATGTTATTACAAACAATTCCATGTGAATCTGATAACTCTGATGTATAGACTTTCCACTGTAGAGTTTATGTCATCTTATCATTGATGAGAATGTCTCAGATGACAACCGAACTGACATCATATTCATTAAGTACCACCGCATATGTTCAATTGGTCGGATTACCAGAATATAGTTCATTTCCCCCCACCTTCTGATGTTCCCATAATCTCTATGTTAACCAAGGGTTTTGCAAATGTAACATCAGTAGGGTGGAGAGAGGAAAAAGGGGGGAAGAGGTATTTATGACTGTCATAAACCTACCCCCAGGCCAACCTCATGACAACACCTTTGTTTCCAGCTTCAGTTTGAAGTTATTGTGTTAGCTGTGTTGTTGGCTAGCTCCTCTGAACAACACTGTCCTGACAAGAGAGCACATTTTCTATGCCAGGTGAAATCTCACATCATTAACTCTTTGTTATGGATGTATCAAAACTAGAAAACAGCTTAAACAAACGCAAATGCAGCAACTCTGTTGTTATTCTGGCTGCACTGTTAGACATGACTGTAAGTTAGCCATAGTTGGCTAGCTAGGCAGCAAAGGATAAGAACGTTGCCAGCCAGTCTGGCAATAGAGCATTTAGAATGAACAATTGGATTGTGTCCATAGATACAGATTAAATTGACAACAACTGGCAACAACTCATGTCTCTGGCAACCGGACCAATAGAACTAACAACGAGCCGGCTTGGGCAGTAACCCTAGACTTGGGTCAGGACTATATCTTGTGGAAGGATGAAATAGTATGAATAAATTAATCAAAATAAAGTTTTTACTGAAAATATGTAAATCATTTACATTTTAGTCATTTAGCAGAAGCTCTTATCCATATGGCCAATATGCCAAGCCCAAGGGCTGGTCTTATGCACGACGTAGCACAGAGCCGTGGTATATTGGCCATATATCATAAACCCCCGAGGTACCTTATTGCTATTATAAAGTGGTAACCACTGTAATTAGAGCAGTAAAAATAAATGTTTTGTCATACCCGTGGTATACGCGCTGATATACTACGAATGTCAGCCAATCAGCATTGATTATATTATGGTGTTTATAATTCTGTACGTCATAACTGAACTTTGGCTAGATATGCAGTCGTCTATTGTTTCTAACCCTACCATTTGTATGTAGGCTACTTGGTTCATATTCCCAAAAAGATGCCACTCCCACCACATTTACAACAGTTGTCATAAGTTGTAGTGTTTCTCACTGAAACCCCTTTTGTACATTCTTAGCTACAAGCCTAAAATTCTCCAGCCTTGTGTCTCTATCAACCTCCCTGCATGGCTGGCGGACAGCAATTTATGACCTTTAAAGGCCCAGTGCAGTCAAAAAAGGTAATATCCTGTGTTATATAGTGGGGGTGCAAGCTTGAACCGTCACTGTACATACACTCACACACTCTCACAGTTACACACACACACACATTATAGATAATGTATTATAGATTATAGTATTATAGATAATGACCAACTTCTTGTAGCAGGCGTTATAGACAATGACCAACTTCTTGTAGCAGGCGTTATAGACAATGACCAACTTCTTGTAGCAGGCATTATAGACAATGACCAACTTCTTGTAGCAGGCGTTATAGACAATGACCAACTTCTTGTAGCAGGCATTATAGACAATGACCAACTTCTTGTAGCAGGCATTATAGACAATGACCAACTTCTTGTAGCAGGTATTATAGATAATGACCAACTTCTTGTAGCAGGCATTATAGACAATGACCAACTTCTTGTAGCAGGTATTATAGACAATGACCAACTTCTTGTAGCAGGCGTTATAGACAATGACCAACTTCTTGTAGCAGGCATTATAGACAATGACCAACTTCTTGTAGCAGGCGTTATAGACAATGACCAACTTCTTGTAGCAGGTATTATAGACAATGACCAACTTCTTGTAGCAGGCGTTATAGACAATGACCAACTTCTTGTAGCAGGTATTATAGACAATGACCAACTTCTTGTAGCAGGTATTATAGACAATGACCAACTTCTTGTAGCAGGCGTTATAGACAATGACCAACTTCTTGTAGCAGGCGTTATAGACAATGACCAACTTCTTGTAGCAGGCATTATAGACAATGACCAACTTCTTGTAGCAGGCATTATAGACAATGACCAACTTCTTGTAGCAGGCGTTATAGACAATGACCAACTTCTTGTAGCAGGCGTTATAGACAATGACCAACTTCTTGTAGCAGGTATTATAGACAATGACCAACTTCTTGTAGCAGGTATTATAGACAATGACCAACTTCTTGTAGCAGGTATTATAGACAATGACCAACTTCTTGTAGCAGGCATTATAGACAATGACCAACTTCTTGTAGCAGGCGTTATAGACAATGACCAACTTCTTGTAGCAGGCGTTATAGACAATGACCAACTTCTTGTAGCAGGTATTATAGACAATGACCAACTTCTTGTAGCAGGTATTATAGACAATGACCAACTTCTTGTAGCAGGCATTATAGATAATGACCAACTTCTTGTAGCAGGCATTATAGATAATGACCAACTTCTTGTAGCAGGTATTATAGACAATGACCAACTTCTTGTAGCAGGCATTATAGACAATGACCAACTTCTTGTAGCAGGCGTTATAGACAATGACCAACTTCTTGTAGCAGGCATTATAGACAATGACCAACTTCTTGTAGCAGGTATTATAGACAATGACCAACTTCTTGTAGCAGGTGTTATAGACAATGACCAACTTCTTGTAGCAGGCGTTATAGACAATGACCAACTTCTTGTAGCAGGCGTTATAGACAATGACCAACTTCTTGTAGCAGGTATTATAGACAATGACCAACTTCTTGTAGCAGGTGTTATAGACAATGACCAACTTCTTGTAGCAGGCGTTAGACAATGAACACAGCTCTCAAACAATCTCTCAAGCCAATGTGCTAGTGAGTAGCTAGCTTATCTTTAAATATAAAGTCTACTTGGATCTATTCTGAATAAAAATATAAAAATGCAACATGCAACAATTTAAAAGATTTTACTGAGTTACATTTGATATAAGGAAATCAGTAAATTTAAATAAATTCATTAGGCCTGATTCTATGAATTTCACATGACAGGGAATACAGATATGCATCTGTTGGTCACAGATACCTTAGAAAAAAAGGTAGGGTGCGTGGATCAGAAAAACATTCAGTATCTGGTGTGACCACCCGTTTCCAATTGTAGAGCAACACATCTCCTTTACATAGAGTTGATCAGGCTGTTGATTGTGGCCTGTGGAATGTTGTCCCACTCCTCTTCAATGGCTGTGAGAATTTGCTGGATATTGGCTGGAACTGGAACACGCTGTTGTACACGTTGATCCAGAGCATCCCAAACATGCTCAATGGGTGACATGTCTGGTGAGTATGCAGGCCATGGAAGAAGTTTTCAGCTTCCAGGAACTGTGTACAGATATTTGTGACATGGGGCCGTGCATTATCGTGCTGAAACATGAGGTGATAGTGGCAGATGAATGGCGCGCCAATGGGCCTCAGGATCTCGTCAAGGTTTCTCTGTCCATTTAAATTGCCATCGATAAAATGCAATTGTGTTCATTGTCTGTAGCTTATGCCTGCCCATACCATAACCCCACTGCCACCATGGGGCACTGTTTTCACAACGTTGACATCAGCAAACCACTCACCCACACGAAGCCATTCACATGGTCTACGGTTATGTGGTCGATTGGACATACTGCCAAATTCTCTGAAGTGACTTTGGACGTGGCTTATTGTAGAGAAATGAACATTAAATTCACTGGCAACAGGTCTGGTGGACATTCCTGCAGTCAGCATGCCAGTTGCACGCTCCCTCGAAACTTGAATCTGTGGCATTGTGTTGTGTGACAAAACTGCACATTTTAGAGTGGCCTTTCATTTTCCCAAGGTGCACCTGAGTAATGATCATCAAGATGCTTATTTCACAGAATGAGAACAAGTTGCCAATTCCTGACAAATTAGTCTTTGTATGCACATTGCATATTTCTAAATCACAGACTAGACATCTGGCACATGACAGTCTGTGGCGAAAATGCTGCTAGCGGTAGCGCAGTGCCGCGCGCGACAGAAACTGAGCCTTAATCTTCCACAATCATGTTCATTGATACTCTTGTTTTTGTAGGGTCTGCTCTGTTCTACATTTTGGGAGTTGAGATATATAAAAAGGGTATTTCTAGAAAGGTTGTGCTCTCATCTATTACAGTAAAATATTGTTTAAATATTGTCACACCTACCATATGACCGATTCTGTAGGACCAAACCTTAAATGCAAATAGCGAGTTCCAACTGCTTGTTGTCTGTCAGAGAAGAAGAAGCTATCTTTCGCTGTTGTTGTTGTGACTGGCAGGGGGAGGGGCTTTGTTTGTGTGTGTGTGTGTGTGTGTGGGAAGGTGCACAGTCCACACAGTACAGAAGGAGGAGGGGCTTGGTGTCTGTGGAGTGGGAAGGTGCACAGTGCACACAGCACAGAAGGGGGGCTTGGTGTCTGTGGAGTGGGAAGTTGCACACAGCACAGAAGGAGGAGGGGCTTGGTGTCTGTGGAGTGGGAAGGTGCACACAGCACAGAAGGAGGAGGGGCTTGGTGTCTGTGGAGTGGGAAGGTGCACACAGCACAGAAGGAGGAGGGGCTTGGTGTCTGTGGAGTGGGAAGGTGCACACAGTACAGAAGGAGGAGGGGCTTGGTGTCTGTGGAGTGGGAAGGTGCACAGTGCACACAGCACAGAAGGGGGAGGGGCTTGGTGTCTGTGGAGTGGGAAGGTGCACACAGCACAGAAGGAGGAGGGGCTTGGTGTCTGTGGAGTGGGAAGGTGCACACAGTACAGAAGGAGGAGGGGCTTGGTGTCTGTGGAGTGGGAAGGTGCACACAGTACAGAAGGAGGAGGGGCTTGGTGTCTGTGGAGTGGGAAGGTGCACACAGTACAGAAGGGGGAGGGGCTTGGTGTCTGTGGAGTGGGAAGGTGCACACAGTACAGAAGGAGGAGGGGCTTGGTGTCTGTGGAGTGGGAAGGTGCACACAGCACAGAAGGAGGAGGGGCTTGGTGTCTGTGGAGTGGGAAGGTGCACACAGTACAGAAGGAGGAGGTGCTTGGTGTCTTTGGAGTGGGAAGGTGCACACAGTACAGAAGGAGGAGGGGCTTGGTGTCTGTGGAGTGGGAAGGTGCACAGTGCACACAGTACAGAAGGGGGAGGGGCTTGGTGTCTGTGGAGTGGGAAGGTGCACACAGTACAGAAGGAGGAGGGGCTTGGTGTCTGTGGAGTGGGAAGGTGCACAGTGCACACAGTACAGAAGGGGGAGGGGCTTGGTGTCTGTGGAGTGGGAAGGTGCACAGTGCACACAGTACAGAAGGAGGAGGGGCTTGGTGTCTGTGGAGTAGGAAGGTGCACAGTGCACACAGTACAGAAGGGGGAGGGGCTTGGTGTCTGTGGAGTGGGAAGGTGCACACAGTACAGAAGGAGGAGGGGCTTGGTGTCTGTGGAGTGGGAAGGTGCACAGTGCACACAGTACAGAAGGAGCAAAAGAGACAAGACGAAGAACAACAAAAAACGCTAATTAAAAAAATATATTTTTACGATAAAGGCATTTGGAACATCGTGCTAAAATATTAATTGAATTATTTAGATATCGCCCAGCCCTAGTTCCAAACCGCTCTGCCAATAACAGCAATGGTTTTCAGTTTCCCACTTCTATCTTGAGAAATTGCTCTTCGCTAAGTTGCTATTTTTGTTAACTTTTGACCATTTTACAATTACAGTAAGGTACATTCTTGTTATCCAGAAATAATTTGATATTGAGATAAAAACAGCTGCATTGGACCTTTAACTGACTCCAATAGCTTTCACTCTCCATCCTGTGGATTACAGAAAGCGCTGCAGTAGCCTTGTGGACTCGCTAACTAGGGGCTATGTCCCAATTATCTCCATCCTCCCAATGTGTGCACTTGTTCCCTTCACTTCTCTGATTTGAAAGGAAATGACTGGTATAAGAAATATGGTGGAAACTCCCACAATCCCATGCCTCCGATGCACCAATGCTTCTCGATTTGTGGGAAGTAGGCTAGTGCACAAGGGTAGCCCTACACTTCAGGCTAAAGGAGATAGTTTTGGGAGGCACACAGTTTCCATCCGCTAGCACCCCCCTGTCAGATAAGCATAGCAACGGGAAGTAGGGGTGCTGAGGCGTTGCTCTGAAATAAATAAATAACAAATCCCCACCAAATTAGTGCACTAGGTCTATATTACTCCTGTATGAGCGGAGAAAAATACAAAGTACTTTTGGTTTGCCTGTTTTGCACTTTATTTCGACATTAATACGCATCACATATCAGTTTGCAATGTAACAATGTTACAAAAAATGGAGTTAATAAAACCGCATACAAACGTGGTCTCTTTCTGGAGTAAATAAGCTCCAAAATGCCGGTGTTTCAGCCTGGCTCAGTGCTTTCTGTGGTGATGGGTCAGCAAGCGGAAAATACGGAGGGATTGGTAATGTTCTCCTAGCTGCGCCGTGATTGGCTCAGTGTTTTGTCACTTATGGGGACACTACGTCACCGCCAAGTTTAAGGGTATAGCTCGAAAATTTAATCCCATTGCGTGCTGCCATAAAGTTACATTAGAAGTGCCCATCCAAGAAGACTCAAGGTCATTGGCCACAGATAAAATTACGTCAAATCACATCTACTGTAGCTTTGATTGGACTACTTTCAAATTCTTAGCTAGCAGTCATCATCATGAATCAAGTTGACAATCTGCTGGCAAATCCTTTTTAATCCTTGTCATATGAAGACAAAAATAATGAAGAGAAATTTGAGATAAAACGTATCTGGGGTCATCGGCCATTGGACATAAACATTACGCAACAAGTTGGAAATCGCAAATTCAACAATGAGTGGATTTGAAGGAATATTTGGCTAACTACAAGCATTGCAAAGCAGTCCCTAGCCTGCTATTCCGTGGAGTGTCTGTGTGATCCCAAGTCTGGGATTAAGGGTCTCTTTTCCAAGCATAATCATAATGATAAACGTTCAACATTGGTTATGCTGATTAGTACCACGCTCAAAACAACTGTTAACTCGGAACTGCGAAATCTGACTTCATTGAGTTCAAGACAACTGGGAACTGGGGAAAAATATGTTTTGAACGGTCATCCAACTCAGAATTGTACATCTGGAACTCGGATGTCTTTCTAGAGCTACGACCTGAAGATCACTGATGTCCTCATGATTCGACCGTGTTTTTTTCCGAGCTCCCAGTTGTCTTGAAAGCACCATAAATCCAAAGAATGTCAGACTTTGATGACAAAGTTGGATGACTAAATTTGCCCACAAAGGACCACTCTCCTGTTCAAGTGAGTAGAGCACGACAAGGTGAGTCCAAAATGGTCTTGTATGCTGCTGCATAAATGATGTAATATGCAAGGCAAAGATATATTGTAGCTAAGAAAGTAAAACTATGTACAGTACCAATTCAAGGACACACCTACCACCTATTAAGAAGGAAATAACTTCCACAAATTAACTTTTAACAAGGCACACCTGTTAATTGAAATGCATTCCAAGTGACTGCCTCATGAAACTGGTTGAGAGAATGCCAAGAGTGTACAAAGCTGTCATCAAAACAAAGGATGGCTACTTTGAAGTATCTAAAATCTAAAATATATTTTGATTTGTTTAACACTTTTTTGGTTACTACATGATTTCGTATGTGTTATTTCATAGTTTTGATGTCTTCACTATTATAGTAAAAATAAAGACAATAACAATAACAATAAAGACAATAACAACCATTGAATGAGTAAGTGTGTCCAAACTTTAGACTGGTACTGTATGTTGGTACTGTATGTTGTGTATTAAGCTGTTAGTAGCCCGTGTGCCTCACGCTAATAATTTGGTCTATTTTCTCCTCCTAATTTTGCCTTCTGTTCTGACTTTGTGGTGTATGTGTAGCCTATAAACCTGTTTTAGATAAATGTAATCATCAAATATTGTAAGAGCTTTCATTGTCTGCTTATTTGCTACCCTTTATTTATTCTATGGTTCTGACTTGGTGTCCAGGGAGAATACTGTAAGAACGGCCCATGTTCTGAATTCTGTCACCGTACATTTCAAAAGTGCTGACCAAATAGTTATACTGACTATGTCCGTCCTAGCTCGCTCATGAATGTCTTAATTGAAATTACGGATTGCCTCTTATCCGCTTGTCGTACAAACTATGGCATAAGGGAACGACTCAATTTCCAGTAGAAACCCCATTTGTTTAAGCAAGTCAGCCATATCAGCTATATTTTTTAAAAGGCAGTAACTGAGGCTGAATGAACTGTTTAGCTGCCAGACAAGGCTCCGCTGATAGCCAGGTATAGCTGTGGTAAAGTGTTGGGACTGCTGTTGGGACTCTGCTGTTGGGACAGCTTCATGTAGGCCCTAACAGCTTGTGGGCACACTTTTTCACCATTAG
This sequence comes from Oncorhynchus keta, assembly GCF_023373465.1. Lineage (NCBI taxonomy): Eukaryota > Metazoa > Chordata > Actinopteri > Salmoniformes > Salmonidae > Oncorhynchus > Oncorhynchus keta. The sequence continues at coordinate 12,676,412 of NC_068424.1, forward strand.
TGCAATTATTGTATTGATTAGTGTTGTGTTGTGTAGTGGCTTTGCTGGCATGCATCCCACATTTCTGCTTTTGTTTGCCCCACAAAGATTTACATAAAGTGCATTAATTTCTAATTTCTATTGTAATGGGAATTTTCATGTTTGTGCATAACTAATTTCTGTGTTCTTTTCATGTGTTGTTCTATAAACCAATTTCTGTGTTCATGCAAGTGGTTGACTGAATAAATCCTCCTCTTTTCAGTAGATTCAATTTGGCAGTACGCACAGACCTTGTTTTGAGAACAAACAAAAGATGTCTCAGTTTCAAGATCTCAACTTAGAGAGGAGAAGCCTCACGGTGTTGGTCTGTCACATGTTATGAAACAGTATTGGTTGGTCACATGAATGAAACAAAATGGTAATGATTCATTAATATATATATATATATAGCCGTATATAAGCCGTATATAAGCCAACTGCTGGGTCTGCTCCGGGATTAGTGGGTTGGAACCTCTCCAGTGCGCTGACAATAAACAATGATTCACTTAAGATTAACTTTAATTAATTTTATTAATTAAATTAATTATTTTGGCAAAGGAGAAATGTGCACTAACGGGGATGTAAACAAATTTGTGCACAAAATTAAAGAGAAATAAGAATTTTCAGCATATGGAAAACTTCTGGGATCGTTTTTTCAGCTTTTTCCATGGGACCAATACTTTACATGTTGTGTTTATATATTTGTTCAATATATATATACAGTCGTGGCCAAAAGTTTTGAGAATGGCACAAATATGACTTTTCACAAAGTCTGCTGCCTCAGTCTGTATGACGACAATTTGCATATACTCCAGAATGTTATGAAGAGTGAGTGATCAGATGAATTGCAATTCATTGCAAAGCCCCTCTTTGCCATGCAAATGAACTGAATCCCCCAAAACACATGTCCACTGCATTTCAACCCTGCCACAAAAGGACCAGCTGACATCATGCCAGTGATTCTCTCGTTAACACAGGTGTGAGTGTTGAAGTGGACAAGGCTGGAGATCACTCAGCCTGGAAGCTTCAAAAGGAGGCTTGGAATCATTGTTCTTCCTCTGTCAACCATTGTTACCTGCAAGGAAACATGTGCCGTCATCATTGCTTTGCATAAAAAGGGCTTCACAGGCAAGGATATTGCTGCCAGTAAGATTGCACCTAAATCAACCATTTATCGGATCATCAAGAACTTCAAGGAGAGAGGTTCAAATGTTGTGAGGGCGATCAAGAAAGTCCAGCAAGAGCCAGGACCGTCTCCTAAAGTTGATTCAGTTGTGGGATCGGGGCACCAACAGTACAGAGCTTGCTAAGGAATGGCAGCAGGCAGGTATGAGTGCATCTGCACGCTCAGTAAGGCAAAGACTTTTGGAGGGTGGCCTGGTGTCAAGAAGGGCAGTAAAGAAGCCACTTCTCTCCAGGAAAAACATCAGGGACAGACTGATATTCTGCAAAAGGTACAGGGATTGGACTGCTGAGGACTGGGGTAAAGTCATTTTCTCTGATGAATCCCCTTTCTGATTGTTTGGGGCATCCTGAAAAAAGCTTGTCCGGAGAAGAAAAGGTGAGCGCAACCATCAGTCCTGTGTCATGCCAACAGTAAAGCATCCTGAGACCATTCATGTGTGGGGTTACTTCTCAGCCAAGGGAGTGGGTTCACTCACAATTTTGCCAAAGAACACAGCCATGAATAAAAAATGGTACCAACACATCCTTGAGAGCAACTTCTCCCAACCATCCAGGAACAGTTTGGTGAAGAACAATGCCTTTTCCAGCATGATGGAGCACCTTGCCATAAGGCAAAAGTGATAACTAAATGGCTCGGGGAACAAAACATCGATATTGTGGGTCCATGGCCAGGAATCTCCCCAGACCTTAATCCCATTGAGAACTTGTGGTCAATCCTCAAGAGGCAGGTGGACAAACAAAACCCCGCAAATTCTGACAAACTCCAAGCATTGATCATGCAAGAAAGGGCTGCCATCAGTCAGGATGTGGCCCAGAAGTTAATTGACAGCATGCCAGGGCGAATTGCAGAGGTCTTGAAAAAGAAGGGTCAACACTGCAAATATTGACTCTTTGCATCAACTTCATGTATAATTGTCAATAAAAGCCTTTGACACTTACGAAATATTTGTTATTATACTTTCCGAATTCCAAAAATATCTAAAGACACTGAAGCAGCAAACTATGTGGAAATTAATATTTGTGTCATTCTCAAAACTTTTGGCCACGAAGTGATATAGATATAAATATATATATATACAGTTGAAGTCGGAAGTTTACATTCACCTTAGGCAAATGCATTTAAACTCAAATTTTCACAACTCCTTTAATCCTAGTAAAAATTCCCTGTTTTATGCCAGTTAAGATCACCACTTTATTTTAAGAATGTGAAATATCAGAATAATAGTAGAGAGAATGATTTATTTCAGCTTTCATTTATTTCATCACATTCCCAGTGGGTCAGAAGTTTACATACACTCAATTAGTATTTGGTAGCATTGCCTTTAAATTGTTTAACTTTGATCAAATTTTTCATGTAGCCTTCCACAAGCTTCCAACAATAAGTTGGGTGAATTTTGGACCATTCCTCCTGACAGAGCTGGTGTCAGGTTTGTAGCCCTCCTTGCTCACACACGCGTCTTCAGTTCTGCCCACACATTTTCTATGGGACTGAGGTCAAGGGCTTTGTCATGGCCACTCCAATACCTTTACTTGGTTGTCCTCAAGCCATTTTGCCACAACTTTGGAAGTATGTTTGGGTCATTGTCCATTTGGAAGACCCAAGCTTTAACATCCTGACTGATGTCTGGAGATGTTGCTTTAATATATCCACATAGTTTTCTCCCTCATGATGCCATCTACTTTGTGAAGTGCACCAGTCCCTCCTGCAGCAAAGAACCCCCACAACATGATGCTGTCACCCCGGCGCTTCACGGTTGGGATGGTGTTCTTCGGCTTGCAAGCGTCCCCCTTTTCCCTCCAAACATAACGATGGTCATTATGGCCAAACAGTTTTATTTTTGTTTCATCAGACCAGAGTACATTTCTTCCAAAAGTATGATCTTTGTCCCCATGTGCAGTTGCAAACTGAAGTCTGGCTTTCTTATGGCGGTTTTGGAGCAGTAGCTTCTTCCTTGCTGAGCAGCCTTTCAGGTTATGTCAAACTAGGACTCATTTTACTGTGGATAAAGATACTTTTGTACCTGTTTCCTCAAGCATCTTCACAAGGTCCTTTGCTGCTGTTCTGGGATTGATTTGCACTTCTCGCACCAAAGTACGTTCATCTCTAGGAGACAGAATGTGTTTCCTTCCTGAGCGGTATGATGGCTGTGTGGTCCCATGGTGTTTATTCTTGCGTACAATTATTTGTACTGATGAACGTGGTACCTTCAGGCATTTGGACATTTTTCCCAAGGATGAACCAGACTTGTGGGGGTCTACAATTTTGTCCTGAGGTCTTAGCTGCTTTCTTTTGATTTTCCCATGATGTCAAGCAAAGAGGCACTGAGGTTGAAGGTAGGCCTTGAAATACATCCACAGGTATACCTCCAAATGACTCAAATGCCCTCAATTAGCCTATCAGAAGCTCCTAAAGCCATTACATAATTTTCTGGAATTTTCCAAGCTGTTTAAAGGCACAGTCAACTTAGAGTGTGTATACTTCTGACCCACTGGAATTGTGATACAGTGAATTATAAGTTAAATAATCTGTCTGTAAACAATTGTTGGAAAAAGTACTTGTGTCATGCACAAAATAGATGTGCTAACCGACTTGCCAAAACTATAGTTTGTTAACAAGAACTCCAACCTAAGTGTATGTAAACTTCCGACTTCGACTGTATATACAGCGGGGCAAAAAAGTATTTAGTCAGCCACCAATTGTGCAAGTTCTCCCACTTAAAAATATGAGAGGCCTGTAATTTTCATCATAGGTACAATTCAACTAAGACAGACAAAATGAGAAAAGAAAATGCAGAAATTCACATTGTAGGATTTTTAATTAACTTATTTGCAAATTATGGTGGAAAATAAGTATTTGGTCACCTACAAACAAGCAAGATTTCTGGCTCTCACAGACCTGTAACTTCTTCTTTAAGAGGCTCCTCTGTCCTCCACTCGTTACCTGTATTAATGGCACCTGTTTGAACTTGTTATCAGTATAAATGACACATGTCCACAACCTCAAACAGTCACACTCCAATATGGCCAAGACCAAATAGTTGTCAAAGGACACCAGAAACAAAATTGTAGACCTGCACCAGGCTGGGAAGACTGAATCTGCAATAGGTAAGCAGCTTGGTTTGAAGAAATCAACTGTGGGAGCAATTATTAGGAAATGGAAGACATAAAAGATCACTTATAAAATCACTCGATCTGGGGCTCCACGCAAGATCTCACCCCGTGGTGTCAAAATGATCACAAGAACGGTGAGCAAAAATCCCAGAACCACACGGGGGGACCTAGTGAATGACCTGCAGAGAGCTGGGACCAAAGTAACAAAGCTTACAATCAGTAACACACTACGCCGTCAGGGACTCAAATCCTGCAGTGCCAGACGTGTCCCTCTGCTTAAGCCAGTACATGTCCAGGCCCGTCTGAAGTTTGCTAGAGAGCATTTGGATAATCCAGAAGAAGATTGGGAGAATGTCATATGGTCAGACGAAACCAAAATATAACCTTTTGGTAAAAACTCAACTCGTCGTTTTTGGAGGACAAAGAATGCTGAGTTGCATCCAAAGAACACCATACCTACTGTGAAGCATGGGGTGGAAACATCATGCATTGGGGCTGTTTTTCTGCAAAGGGACCAGGACGACTGATCCGTGTAAAGGAAAGAATGAATGGGGCCATGTGTCGTGAGATTTTGAGTGAAAACCTCCTTCCATCAGCAAGGGCATTGAAGATGAAACGTGAGTGGGTCTTTCAGCATGACAATGATCCCAAACACACCGCCCGGGCAATGAAGGAGTGGCTTCGTAAGAAGCATTTCAAGGTCCTGGAGTGGCCTAGCCAGTCTCCAGATCTGACCCCCATAGAAAGGAGGGAGGTGAAAGTCCATGTTGCCCAGCAACAGCCCCAAAACATCACTGCTCTAGAGTAGATCTGCATGGAGGAATGGGCCAAAATACCAGCAACAGTGTGTGAAAACCTTGTGAAGACTTACAGAACACGTTTGACCTCTGTCATTGCCAACAAAGGGTATATAACAAAGTATAAACTTTTGTTATTGACCAAATACTTATTTTCCACCATAATTTGCAAATAAATTCATAAAAAATCCTACAATGTGATTTTCTGGATTTTTTCCCCTCATTTTGTCTGTCATAGTTGAAGTGTACCTATGATAAATATTACAGGCCTCTCTCATCTTTTTAAGTGGGAGAACTTGCACAATTGGTGGCTGACTAAATACTTTTTTGCCCCGCTGTATCTGAGATTCTTCAAAGTAGCCACCCTTTTTGTAGGGGTTTCCACTTAATTTAGTATATGTCTTCATTTAAAACATTGTTTTTATAAACTAATAGCTTTAATTTGACACCCAATTTACCACGCTTCTATGAACTTCACATGTTGTTGGGTCCTTTTAGATGGACATGTCCCTAGCTTGCTAGATTTCTTTCTCCAGAGACCACCAAAGAAAAAGATTGGATCTTTTTTTCCCCCACAGTATCAACTCTTTCCAACACAAACGGAATAGATTCAATCAGAATGTCAAAGACCATGTTTACATACATGCCAATATCCTTTTATTATTCGGGATACTCAACTATTTTGTTTTTGAGTCGGCACATATAAACATCTTATCCCATTTACAATAACCCCAAAAAAGCTTGTAACCCGGTTATGAGAAACCCAGGTAAGATGCATGGTATATACTGATCTTAGACGGGATACAGTGGCATGTAACTATCTTATCCCGTTCACTGTTGTTTTTACGGTCTGCGCAGGCTCAGTTTCTCGTATCATGGGTGTTGTGTGATCATGTTTTCATCTGACTGTCAAACAAATCATTTCAAAAAGTAGAAACTAACTCAAGCAGTTTGATCCACCATAATAATTCCTCATTTATTTAGCGGATACACCGTACTGGACCTTAAAGCCTACTTGCTATTTTCACCCCAAATTTAGACAACTTTCTGCTTATAATTTGTGACATTTGGGAGGCCATTGTTTTGTCAACTATAGTTAGATATAAGCAGCCTCTCTTCTGTCATAACTTGGTGCCCCAGAAGACTAAATAAAGGAGTGCTCACCAGAAAAGGGGTGATAGAATGAATGCATTATTTTACTTCGCAAGTCAATTATATTAAGAACAAATTCCTATTTACAATGACGGCATACCTGGGAACTGCCTTGTTCAGATGTTTACCTTGTCAGCTCAGGGATTTGATCTACCAACCTTTCTCTTGCTGGCCCAATGCTCTAACCACTAGGCTACCTGCCACCCCATTAGTGGTTCAAGTTAACACCAATTCTAGTTAACACATCTAGTTAACACTTTTAAATGTGTCTATTTCTTTTAGGGACCAGGGAGAAATTGTGTAAGTCACACAGCCCTTATTTTAAGTGTTTCTGAAATCCCCCGTGGAAAAAATGAAAGGTGGAAAAACGATTGGAAACATTTCACTGTTTGACCGCTATGTTTATGGGGATTATGACTCATACTGTGGTAAGCTATTGCAGCTTTACCGCTGCGGGGCTCTATTTGGGACCAAATATTAAACTTTTGATCACTTTAAAACACTAAGTGAATTTGTCCAAATGCGTATGATATGACACCTTCAAATGGGGAACTAGATACAGTGCTTTCATTTCTAAACGGTAAAACAGATACCTTCGAATAACATGTGACATTCTGTACTATACTATAGCTTCCTATAAAACACATTTGCTCTCAAATCCAAAATACTGGAGTAGGCTATATCATCAAATTAAACGTTTTCGCTTCAATGTCCAATTAAAAACCGATGGGAACGTATAAAATGTTTACAAGGCGCGCGCATTACAACTATTCCTACTCCCGTCTCTCCATCCACGCGTACCAAGCCCCAAGCGCTGTGAGTGTGTCGCTGACGCTGCGCATGATATCACCAGAAACACCAATGCAGTCGACCTACCTGTAGCTTCGGTCCGCTCATACTCCAGCCAAGTGATAAACAAGCGCGACAACATTTGACGAGAGAATCGACACTGGGAGTTTTACTTGTCAAACCCTCCTGAAATCCGCCCATCGGGACGTCCCACACTGGGGGGAGACTGGGGCAAAGTAAGGGGAGTCCATTGCAACACCCGCAACTTCTCCAATCAGAAACCAGCTGGAGTGAAGTAACCAGCATATTTGCATGAAAAGTTAGTAAAATATCTCGCTATTTCCAATTTTTTCTTATACTCTCCTGAGCCTAATGGCCAATCATTTAAAGTAGAACAATGTTGTATCACTATATGTTGGCTAAACCTTGACATGATAGACATGTCAATGATGTTGTCCCTTGGAAGGAACATGAGGTTTTGTCATGAGTTTCAGGCCATTTTGTAAGTGTGTGTATGAGAGAGAGTGTTAGAGGCTGTGAGAGAGGGGGCATGCAGGTCTGTGTCTGTGACAGTGGAATGGCCTAATTAATGAATTAATGAATTAGTCATCTATCAGAGTTTGATGGCTGGGAACTGGTGCATCCTGGAAAACAGAACGTCAACAGGGTAACCATGGCAACCATTGCTTGACTTGGGCAGGAGCTCACCAGGGCTTTGCCTGGAAACCCAACATTGAATTGCACAGAATTCTTCATCAGGCAGAAATGAGTTTGAATAAGGAAAGTTTCCTCGCACAACCTCTACAAGCCAGAAGGTTGACAATATATTCACAGGAAAGTATCACATCAACTTTTCAATGCGCTGGTAATGCATTCCGATTTCTATCAATGAGATAGCACCTAAATATGAACTGTTCCACCACCCAAAATGAGTACAAACATGTATTTCAGTCCAAGTCAAGCACTGATGACAACAGTCTTCACATTCCAGGCTGAGGTTCCAGCATGATAACTCTTGTCCTCATTTGTAGGAGTTGACATTGGCAAGGCAGATCTAATTTCATGCAATGCACCCGTTTCCTTATTTATGTGTGCGGTATGTTGAATCTTAGGGGTGAGTCATGTAGCCTTGCTCCATTCCCTGAGCCAATAATAACAAGTTACAGGACCTTTCTCTGGGAACGAGCACGTTACGGCCTTTCATCATCTGTGAGTTTATCTATCACCCTGTTCAGTCCAAATCACTGCCCTTTTTCAGTAGGCGAAAGCAATATGATGGAAAACTGACTTGGGGTCAGGGTCATGGTCAATTTGAATTGAAGGTAGTCAATTCAGGACTTTCATTCAAAAATGAATACGTTCTCAATCAGCTGAAAACGAGAAGCTATTTATGTCAAAATTTAATTATTTCATCATCACTTCCTGAATGAACTGCCTTCAACGCCCTCAAACAGGGTTGGGGTCAATTCAGTCAGAGGGCTTGATAAACAGAGGGCTTGATAAACAGAGGGCTTGATAATCAGAGGGCTTGATAAACAGAGGGATTGATAAACAGAGGGCTTGATAAACAGAGGGCTTGATAATCAGAGGGCTTGATAATCAGAGGGATTGATAAACAGAGGGATTGATAATCAGAGGGCTTGATAAACAGAGGGCTTGATAAACAGAGGGCTTGATAAACAGAGGGCTTGATAATCAATTGATTAGTTGAACGTGTTCGTGTTGGGCTGGAACAAAAATGTGCATCTCTTGCGAACAGAAACACTTTTCAGTCCCTGAATTGGTTTGCCAATAATTAATTGGTCACCCCTGCTACCATATTCTCATGTCAGTGGTCATACTCGAAAGTGAAGTAAGGCAATTGTTTGAGAGTAATCAGACATCGATCCACTTTCCCTGATGTGACAAGTCGTGTGTAAATTAAAAGGGATTTGAAACAACTGTTGCCTTTGAGAGGATGTGGGTGTGGTGCACTATGCCTCAAATACAGCCAACAAGTTGGATCATTTCTGAGACAGAAGTCAGATTGAGGGAACCCTTGCCAGAGCTACCAGTATGTGCATTGCAACACAACGATACATTTAGTCATTGACAGATATACCGCTCTTGTGAGTAAGGTGCTTCACACACGATAAGCATCTTAGTCCTACAGAGTAGAGGGGGATGAGGTAAGGATGTTGATGGTGTTGAGTCAAAAGCATGTCTCTAATCAGTTGGAAATGTGAGATGTGTGTTTAAACCTGGCCTGGTTTAGGTCTTATCTGTCGGAAAGATATCAGTTTGTCTCTGTGAATGGTTTGTCCTCTGACAAATCAACTGTAAATTTCGGTGTTCCTCAAGGTTCTGTTTTAAGACCACTATTGTTTTCACTATATATTTTACCTCTTGGGGATGTTATTCGAAAACATAATGTAAACTTTCACTGCTATGCGGATGACACACAGCTGTACATTTCAATGAAACATGGTGAAGCCCCAAAATTGCCCTCGTTAGAAGCATGTGTTTCAGACATAAGGAAGTGGATGGCTGCAAACTTTCTACTATTAAACTCGGACAAAACAGAGATGCTTGTTCTAGGTCCCAAGAAACAAAGAGATCTTCTGTTGAATCTGACAATTAATCTTAATGGTTGTACAGTCGTCTCAAATAAAACTGTGAAGGACCTCGGCGTTACTCTGGACCCTGATCTCTCTTTTGAAGAACATATCAAGACCATTTTGAGGACAGCTTTTTTCCATCTACGTAACATTGCAAAAATCAGAAACTTTCTGTCCAAAAATGATGCAGAAAAATTAATCCATGCTTTTGTCACTTCTAGGTTAGACTACTGCAATTCTCTATTTTCCGACTACCCGGATAAAGCACTAAATAAACTTCAGTTAGTGCTAAATACGGCTGCTAGAATCCTGACTAGAACCAAAAATGTTGATCATATTACTCGAGTGCTAGCCTCTCTACACTGGCTTCCTGTCAAAGCAAGGGCTGATTTCAAGATTTTACTGCTAACCTACAAAGCATTACAAGGGCTTGCTCCTCCTCTCTGATTTGGTCCTGCCGTACATACCTACACGTACGCTACGGTCACAAGACGCAGGCCTCCTAATTGTCCCTAGAATTTCTAAGCAAACAGCTGGAGGCAGGGCTTTCTCCTATAGATCTCCATTTTTATGGAACGGTCTGCCTACTCATGTCAGAGACGCAAACTCGGTCTCAACCTTTAAGTCTTTACTAAAGACTCATCTCTTCAGTGGGTCATATGATTGAGTGTAGTCTGGCCCAGGAGTGGGAAGGTGAACGGAAAGGCTCTGGAGCAACGAACCGCCCTTGCTGTCTCTGCCTGGCCGGTTCCCCTCTTTCCACTGGGATTCTCTGCCTCTAACCCTGTTACGGGGGCTGAGTCACTGGCTTGCTGAGGCTCTCTCATGCCGTCCCTGGGGGGGGGGTGCGTCACCTGGGTGGGTTGATTCACTGTTGTGGTCGGCCTGTCTGGGTTGGCGTCCCCCCCCCTTGGGTTGTACCGTGGCGGAGATCTTTGTGGGCTATACTCGGCCTTGTCTCAGGATGGTAAGTTGGTGGTTGAAGATATCCCTCTAGTGGTGTGGGGGCTGTGCTTTGGCAAAGTGGTTGGGGTTATATCCTTCCTGTTTGGCCCTGTCCAGGGGTGTCCTCGGATGGGGCCACAGTGTCTCCTGACCCCTCCTGTCTCAGCCTCCAGTATTTATGCTGCAGTAGTTTATGTGTCGGGGGGCTAGGGTCAGTTTGTTATATCTGGAGTACTTCTCCTGTCCTATTCGGTGTCCTGTGTGAATCTAAGTGTGCGTTCTCTAATTCTCTCCTCTCTTGCTTTCTCTCTCTCGGAGGACCTGAGCCCTAGGACCATGCCCCAGGACTACCTGACATGATGACTCCTTGCTGTCCCCAGTCCACCTGGCCATGCTGCTACTCCAGTTTCAACTGGCCTGGGCCCTAGGACCATGTCCCAGGACTAGCTGACATGATGACTCCTTGCTGTCCCCAGTCCACCTGGCCATGCTGCTGCTCCAGTTTCAACTGTTCTGCCTTACTATTATTCAACCATGCTGGTCATTTATGAACATTTGAACATCTTGGCCACGTTCTGTTATAATCTCCACCCGGCACAGCCAGAAGAGGACTGGCCACCCCACATATGCTCTCTCTAATTCTCTCTTTCTTTCTCTCTCTCGGAGGACCTGAGCCCTAGGACCGTGTCCCAGGACTACCTGACATGATGGCTCCTTGCTGTCCCCAGTCCAACTGACTGTGCTGCTGCTCCAGTTTCAACTGTTCTGCCTTATTATTATTCGACCATGCTGGTCATTTATGAACATTTGAACATCTTGGTCATGTTCTGTTATAATCTCTACCCGGCACAGCCAGAAGAGGACTGGCCACCCCACATAGCCCGGTTCCTCTCTAGGTTTCTTCCTAGGTTTTGGCCTTTCTAGGGTGTTTTTCCTAGCCACCGTGCTTTTACACCTGCATTGTTTGCTGTTTGGGGTTTTAGGCTGGGTTTCTGTACAGCACTTTGAGATATCAGCTGATGTACGAAGGGCTATATAAATACATTTGATTTGATTTTGATTTGATTTAAACTGTGTGTGTGATGAGATTTCCTCATACTTCATCAGCCCTCCACAGCTCCAGGAAGTCTAGAGCTAAAGTAAACAGTTCCCTCCCTTCGTTTGAAACATGCCAACATATTAACACAAGCGCAGTGGAGGATTTAGGTAAAGGCCACATGGGCAGCCACCCAGGGCGGCATCTTGCCAAGGGCAGCCACCCAGGGCGGCATCTTGCCGAGGGCAGCCACCCAGGGCGGCATCTTGCCGAGGGCAGCCACCCAGGGCGGCATCTTGCCGAGGGCAGCCACCCAGGGCGGCATCTTGCCGAGGGCAGCCACCCAGGGCGGCATCTTGCCGAGGGCAGCCACCCAGGGCGGCATCTTGCCGAGGGCAGCCACCCAAGGCGGAATCTTGCCGAGGGCGGCACAGGGTGCCCGCATTAAACAATTATAATGATAATAATAGAAAAATACATTCGGAATGGTGACATTTGCGCGATCGGTTTGCTATTGCATGTCACGTCAATGATATCATGTCACCGTGTGGGACTGTGGGTCAATTAACCTTGTCGGAGTGGTGGCCCTGATTCTAGTTTGTGAGCTAGACAGGCTACTGCCTGGGAAGGTCTCCCAGTCAGAAGTACAAGATGGGGAGGGGGGCGGGGGGGAAAGTTGACCTCAGGTCTCTGATAGAGGAATTCTAAATTCCTATGTGTTTTATAGCCAAAACCAGATTCACACTCGTTCTAATTCATTAATGAGGTGTAAGTTCATTAATTATGCATGAAGTAGATCGAGACCAGTCTTAAAAGCCAAAGGTAACAGCGTTTATTTCAAGAGAGTACTAAACGCATACACACATTTCCACAGGTTATAAACTGAAAATGACATCATCAGTTTCTCACACTCTCTCCGATTCTCACAAGAGCCCATTGTTTTTAGGTCTGGAACTCTTCTTCTACTCCCCTCATAAAACTACATTCCAAACTGTCTAAAATATATACTTTTCTCCACTAATGGAACACAACCCAAACATTCTTATCTGTCTGGAAAGCTGTAGCATCTCTCCCCCTTAATTAAACCCGCAAGGTACAGACAATTAATTCATTTTCCTTACATTTTCAGTAACAGCTTAAGCAAGAGCCCATACATTTCATATCATAACATAATAGTATCAGAATAAATGGTTTTAATCAATAATGTATACATAATTAATAATTTCAACTATAATTTCCTCTAACAGTCTCCCAGTCA
>NC_068424.1:12691799-12769299 GCF_023373465.1 Oncorhynchus keta
TTAGGTTAGGGTTAGTAGCAGGTTAGGTTAGGGTTAGTAGCAGGTTAGGGTTAGGGTTAGTAGCAGGTTAGGTTAGGGTTAGTAGCAGGTTAGGGCTGGGGTTAGTAGCAGGTTAGGTTAGGGTTAGTAGCAGGTTAGGGCTGGGGTTAGTAGCAGGTTAGGTTAGGGTTAGTAGCAGGTTAGGGTTAGGGTTAGTAGCAGGTTAGGTTAGGGTTAGTAGCAGGTTAGGGCTGGGGTTAGTAGCAGGTTAGGTTAGGGTTAGTAGCAGGTTAGGGCTAGGGTTAGTAGCAGGTTAGGTTAGGGTTAGTAGCAGGTTAGGGCTAGGGTTAGGAGCTAGTTAGTTGAAATGTTACTGATAGTCTGTAGAGCTTCTACATGGGTGGACTATCCAAATAAAGTGTTACCAAGTTTTGTACTAAAAGTTGTGAAAATGTACCACATACATGCAGCAAAGTGCAAAACAAATCTGGAAAGCGTACTGTAAGCTGGATATATGGAATTTCCATAGATTTCAGATTCAGAGATTCAGAGTGTTTAATAGTCACATGTACAGGGTTGCAGGTGTGACTGTAGGGTACCGTGTTTAATAGTTACATGAACAGGGTTGCAGGTGTGACTGTAGGTTACCGTGTTTAATAGTTACATGAACAGGGTTGCAGGTGTGACTGTAGGTTACCGTGTTTAATAGTTACATGAACAGGGTTGCAGGTGTGACTGTAGGTTACCGTGTTTAATAGTCACATGTACAGGGTTGCAGGTGTGACTGTAGGGTACCGTGTTTAATAGTCACATGTACAGGGTTGCAGGTGTGACTGTAGGGTACCGTGTTTAATAGTCACATGTACAGGGTTGCAGGTGTGACTGTAGGGTACAGTGTTTAATAGTCACATGTACAGGGTTGCAGGTGTGACTGTAGGGTACCGTGTTTAATAGTCACATGTACAGGGTTGCAGGTGTGATTGTAGGGTACAGTGTTTAATAGTCACATGTACAGGGTTGCAGGTGTGACTGTAGGGTACAGTGTTTAATAGTCACATGTACAGGGTTGCAGGTGTGACTGTAGGGTACCGTGTTTAATAGTTACATGTACAGGGTTGCAGGTGTGACTGTAGGGTACCGTGTTTAATAGTTACATGTCCAGGGTTGCAGGTGTAATTGCAGGGTACAGTGAAAATCTTAGGCCTTGAGCTCTAACATGCAGGACTAAGTGAAAACAACAACAACAACAATATAAATATAACTATATACATTTGAAGTTAGCCAAATAAATTTCAATTCAGTTTTTCACAATTCCTGACATTTAATCAGAGTAAATATTCTCTGTTTTAGGTCAGTTAGGATGTCAGGTCTGTTAGGACGTTTTACTGTGGATAAAGATACCTTTGTACCTGTTTCCTACAGCATCTTCACAAGGTCTTTTGCTGTTGTTCTGGGATTGATTTGCACTTTTCGAACCAAAGTACGTTCATCTCTAGGAGACTGAACACGTCTCCTTCCTGAGCGGTATGACAGCTGTGTGGTCCCATGGTGTTTATACTTGTATACTATTGTTTATACAGATGAACGTGGTACCTTCAGGCATTTGGAAATTGCTCCTAAGGATGAAGAAGACTTGTGGAGATCTACAAATAATTTTTGAGGTCTTGGCTGATTTCTTTAGATTTGTCCATGATGTCAAGCAAAGAGGCACTGCGTTTGAAGGTAGGCCTTGAAATACATCCACAGGTACACCTCCAATTGACTCAAATGATGTCAATTAGCCTATCAGAAGCTTCTAAAGTCAACTTTATTTATATAGCCTTTCTTACACCAGCTGATATATCAAAGCAGTGGAGTTCCCGTAACATGTGATGCAGCCCGACCGTATGCTCTCGATGGTGCTCGAACACTGGGGACAGGACACATTCATTCTGCATCCTGAGGTTGAAGAGCTGCTGTCATGGGTTCTTCGCAACGGTGTCCATGTGGTTAGAACATTTCAGCTTCTCTGAGATGTGTATACCACAGGCTCGTTGATGAGGAAGGGGGCGTGTCCAGCCTGGTTCCTCCTGAAGTCGACAGTCAGCTCCTTTGTTTTGCTAACGTTGAGGGAGAGGTTGTTTACCTGGCACCACAATGTCCCTACCTCCTCCCCGTAGGCTGTCTCATCGTTGTTGGCAATCAGTCCTACTACTGTCGTGTCGTCAGCGAACTTGATGATGCAGCTGAAACTGTATGAGGCCACGCAGTTGTGGGTATACATTACATTTACATTTACATTTAAGTCAATTAGCAGACGCTCTTATCCAGAGCGACTTACAAATTGGTGCATTCACCTTATGACATCCAGTGGAACAGCCATTTTACAATAGTGCATCTAAATCTTTTAAGGGGGGTGAGAAGGATTACTTTATCCTATCCTAGGTATTCCTTAAAGAGGTGGGGTTTCAGGTGTCTCCGGAAGGTGGTGATTGACTCCGCTGTCCTGGCGTCGTGAGGGAGTGTGTTCCACCATTGGGGAGCCAGAGCAGCGAACAGTTTTGACTGGGCTGAGCGGGAACTGTACTTCCTCAGTGGTAGGGAGGCGAGCAGGCCAGAGGTGGATGAACGCAGTGCCCTTGTTTGGGTGTAGGGCCTGATCAGAGCCTGGAGGTACTGAGGTGCCGTTCCCCTCACAGCTCCGTAGGCAAGCACCATGGTCTTGTAGCGGATGCGAGCTTCAACTGGAAGCCAGTGGAGAGAGCGGAGGAGCGGGGTGACGTGAGAGAACTTGGGAAGGTTGAACACCAGACGGGCTGCGGCGTTCTGGATGAGTTGTAGGGGTTTAATGGCACAGGCAGGGAGCCCAGCCAACAGCGAGTTGCAGTAATCCAGACGGTATACAGGGAGTACAGTAGGGGACTGAGGACACACCCTTGTGGACCGTGTTGAGGATCAGTGTCGAGGCGGTAATGTTGTCTACCTTCACCACCTGGTGGCGGCCCGTCAGGAAGTCCAGGACCCAGTTGCATAGGGAGGAGTTCAGACGCAGGGCCGTGAGCTTTGTGAAGATCTTATAGGGCACTATGTTATTGAAGGCCGAGCTGTAGACGATTAACAGCATCCTCACCTATGCATTACTTTTGTCCAGGTGGGTAATGTGCAGTGTGATGGCGATTAAGACTTTGTGCCACTTGTCCTATTCAATTTGATATTTACACTAGACCTTCTGTAGCTCAGTTGGTAGAGCATGGTGCTTGTAACGCCAGGGTAGTGGGTTCGATTCCCGGGACCACCCATACGTAGAATGTATGCACACATGACTGTAAGTCGCTTTGGATAAAAGCGTCTGCTAAATGGCATATATTATTATATTATTATTATTACCTGGGTAAGGTGAACGTGGTCAAATATGTAAACTACTTTCACGTTTGGGACTATTCCAATGGTTTCATCGTACTGAGCAAAGTAAGTCGAGGGCAGCTCAAGGATTTGAAAGTATTTTACCGATGCAGTGAATTTTCAGGTTCAAAAGCACCACCTATTGGCCATTATATATGTATATATATATATACACTGCTCAAAAAATAAAGGGAACACTAAAATAACACATCCTAGATCTCAATGACTGAAATATTATTATTAAAACTTTTTTCTTTACATAGTTGAATGTGCTGACAACAAAATCACACAAAAATTATCAATGGAAATCAAATTTATCAACCCATGGAGGTCTGGATTTGGAGTCACACTCAAAATGAAAGTGATGAAATGTAATGTCCTTCGATGTAATGTCCTTAAAACAAGTCAAAATGAGGCTCAGTAGTGTGTGTGGCCTCCACGTGCCTGTATGACCTCCCTACAACGCCTGGGCATGCTCCTGATGAGGTGGCGGATGGTCTCCTGAGGGATCTCCTCCCAGACCTGGACTGAAGCATCCGCCAACTCCTGGACAGTCTGTGGTGCAATGTGGCGTTGGTGGATGGAGCGAGACATGATTTCCCAGATGTGCTCAATTGGATTCAGGTCTAGGGAACGGGCGGGCCAGTCCATAGCATCAATGCCTTCCTCTTACATGAACTGCTGACACACTCCAGCCACATGAGGTCTAGCATTGTCTTGCATTAGGAGGAACCCAGGGCCAACCGCACCAGCATATGGTCTCACAAGGGGTCTGAGGATCTCATATCGGTACCTAATGGCAGTCAGGCTACCTCTGGCGAGCACATGGAGGGCTGTGCGGCCCCGCAAAGAAATTCCACCCCACACCATGACTGACCCACCGCCAAACCGGTCATGCTGGAGGGAGCAAAACGTTCTCCACGGCATCTCCAGACTCTGTCACGTCTGTCACATGTGCTCAGTGTGAACTTGCTTTCATCTGTGAAGAGCACAGGGCGCCAGTGGCGAATTTGCCAATCTTGGTGTTCTTTGGCAAATGCCCATCTGTGGACGTCGGGCCCTCATACCACCCTCATGGAGTCTGTTTCTGACCATTTGAGCAGACACATGCACATTTGTGGCCTTTTTGCAGGGCTCTGGCAGTGCTCCTCCTGCACAAAGGCGGAGGTAGTGGTCCTGATGCTGGGTTGTTGCCCTCCTACGGCCTCCTCCACATCTCCTGATGTACTGGCCTGTCTCCTGGTAGCGCCTCTATGCTCTGGACACTACGCTGACAGACACAGCAAACCTTCTTGCCACAGCTCACATTGATGTGCCATCCGGGATGAGTTGCACTACCTGAGCCACTTGTGTGGGTTGTAGACTCCATCTCATACTACACTAGAGTGAAAGCTCCGCCAGCATTCAAAAGTGACCAAAACATCAGCCAGGAAGCATAGGAACTGAGAAGTGGTCTGTGGTCACCACCTGCAGAACCACTCCTTTATTGGGGGCGTCTTGCTAATTGCCTATAATTTCCACCTGTTGTCTATTCCATTTGCTCAGCAGCATGTGAAATGTATTGTCAATCAGGGTTGCTTCCTACGTGGACAGTTTGATTTCACAGAAGTGCGATTGACTTGGAGTTACATTGTGTTGTTTAAGTGTTCCCTTTATTTTTTTGAGCAGTGTATCTCTCTCTCTCTCTCTCTCAATTCAATTCAATTCAATTCAAGGGCTTTATTGGCATGGGAAACATGTGTTAACATTGCCAAAGCAAGTGAGGTAGACAACATACAAAGTGAAAAACAACAAAAATTAACAGTAAACATTACACATACAACAGTTTCAAAACAGTAAAGACATTACAAATGTCATATTATATATATATATACATACATATACATATATATATACACATATATATATATACATACATACATATACACAATGTACAAATAATTAAAGGACACAAGATAAAATAAATAAGCATAAATATGGGTTGTATTTACAATGGTGTTTGTTCTTCACTGGTTGCCCTTTTCTCGTGGCAACAGGTCACAAATCTTGCTGCTTTGATGGCACACTGTGGAATTTCACCCAGTAGATACTCTCTCTCTCTCTCTCTCTCTCTCTCTCTCTCTCTCTCTCTCTCTCTCTCTCTCTCTCTCTCTCTCTCTCTCTCTCTCTCTCTCTCTCTCTCTCTCTCTCTCTCTCTCTCTCTCTCTCTCTCTCTCTCTCTCTCTCTCTCTCTCTCTCTCTCTCTCTCTCTCTCTCTCTCTCTCTCTCTCTCTCTCTCTCTCTCTCTCTCTCTCTCTCTCTCTCTCTCTCTCGACAGTTGACTCCAGAGAGATTAGGTTACAGTGTTCCCATGAGAAGAAGCAGTGTAGGTGTACAGACATGCTATCTCATAGCCTTGCCTCATTGAGATGTCCATCAGCAGTGCTGTGAAGCTTAATGGCCCCCCTGTGAAAGGTTGGGGTCAAGACCATGTCAACTAGCATATCCATTCATCACGCCTGTTGAGTCTCCAGCCATCTCACTATCTTGCACCCTATTCCCCATACAGTGCACCACTTTTAGCCAGAGCCACATAACGCTGCTATTTGATATTGGAGTTTGTTTTACTGGGTTGATTGGTGTCAGTGGCACCACTGTCATGTTCCTGTGATTATAGCAATGCCCAGCTAGTATATTTGGTTCCTTGGAAGTTGTGGGATTCTAGGTTTTACATTGATTCTGGGAATGAAGCCAGTAGTTTCCTTTCAGGTAAGATTGAAAAAAAATGTAAACGTTCTGAAAATTTTACTTGTTCTGGGAACGTAAATGTTTTTAATCGCAGGGAGGTTCTGAGAACGTTTTACTATGGTTCCAGGAGGGTTCTAAGAACATTTTACTATGGTTCCCTGAAAGATTTCCTGGAAGGTTTTATTAAATCCCAAATCAAATCAAATTGTATTTGTCACATACACATGGTTAGCAGATGTTAGTGCGAGTGTAGCGAAATGCTTGTGCTTCTAGTTCCGACAATGCAGTAATAACCAACAAGTAATCTAACTAACAATTCCAAAACTACTGTCTTATACAGTGTAAGGGGATAAAGAATATGTACATAAGATATATGAATGAGTGATGGTACAGAGCGGCATAGGCAAGATACAGTAGATGGTATTGTGTGCAGTATATACATATGAGATGAGTATGTAAACAAAGTGGCATAGTTAAAGTGGCTAGTGATACATGTATTACATAAGGATGCAGTAGATGATATTAGAGTACAGTATATACGTATACATATGAGATGAATAATGTAGGGTATGTAAACATTATATTAGGTAGCATTGTTTAAAGTGGCTCGTGATATATTTTACATCATTTCCCATCAATTCTCATTATTAAAGTGGCTGGAGTTGAGTTTAACAGTCTGATGGCCTTGAGATAGAAGCTGTTTTTCAGTCTCTCGGTCCCAGCTTTGATGCACCTGTACTGACCTCGCCTTCTGGATGATAGCGGGGTGAACAGGCAGTGGCTCGGGTGGTTGTTGTCCTCGATGATCTTTATGGCCTTCCTGTGACATCGGGTGGTGTAGGTGTCCTAGAGGGCAGGTAGTTTGCCCCCGGTGATGCATTGTGCAGACCTCACTACCCTCTGGAGAGCCTTACGGTTGTGGGCGGAGCAGTTGCCGTACCAGGCGGTGATACAGCCCGACAGGATGCTCTCGATTATGCATCTGTAGAAGTTTGTGAGTGCTTTTGGTGACAAGCCAAATTTCTTCAGCCTCCTGAGGTTGAAGAGGCGCTGCTGCGCCTTCATCACGATGCTGTCTGTGTGGGTGGACCAATTCAGTTTGTCTGTGATGTGTATGCCGAGGAACTTAAAACTTACTACCCTCTCCACTACTGTTCCATCGATGTGGATAGGGGGGTGTTCCCTCTGCCTTTTCCTGAAGTCCACAATCATCTCCTTAGTTTTGTTGACGTTGAGTGTGAGGTTATTTTCCTGACACCACACTCCGAGGGCCCTCACCTCCTCCCTATAGGCAGCCTCGTCGTTGTTGGTAATCAAGCCTACCACTGTTGTGTCGTCCGCAAACTTTATGATTGAGTTGGAGGCATGCGTGGCCACGCAGGGAGTACAGGAGAGGGCTCAGAACGCACCCTTGTGGGGCCCCAGTGTTGAGGATCAGCGGGGTGGAGATGTTGTTGCCTACCCTCACCACCTGGGGGCGGCCCGTCAGGAAGTCCAGTACCCAGTTGCACAGGGCGGGGTCGAGACCCAGGGTCTCGAGCTTGATGACGAGCTTGGAGGGCACTATGGTGTTAAATGCCGAGCTGTAGTCGATGAACAGCATTCTCACATAGGTATTCCTCTTGTCCAGATGGGTTCGGGCAGTGTGCAGTGTGGTTGAGATTGCATCATCTGTGGACCTATTTGGGCGGTAAGCAAATTGGAGTGGGTCTAGGGTGTCAGGTAGGGTGGAGGTGATATGGTCCTTGACTAGTCTCTCAAAGCACTTCATGATGACGGAAGTGAGTGCTAGGGGGCGGTAGTCGTTTAGCTCAGTTACCTTAGCTTTCTTGGGAACAGGAAAAATGGTGGCCCTCTTGAAGCATGTGGGAACAACAGACTGGGATAGGGATTGATTGAATATGTCCGTAAACACACCAGCCAGCTGGTCTGCGCATGCTCTGAGAGCGCGGCTGGGGATGCCGTCTGGGCCTGCAGCCTTGCGAGGGTTGACACGTTTAAATGTTTTCCTCACGTCGGCTGCAGTGAAGGAGAATGGAAATGATAGGTTATTCAAAGGGAATTAAATAGCGTTCCGAGAACATGATTCAATATGACTTAATAAACACTGCTAGCTTAATTTGGGTTAACTGCTTTTAACTCTAAGCACAGATAGGACATATGGAAATTAATTTGCTTTGGTATTAATCATGCAAGCACAATTTCTTTGCGCAGTGAGATTTTTGTAACTCATGCAACGCTGTTCATTGTAGTCTGTTCAAACAGACCCCATTTCAAAGGAAACAGGCACTTATTAAGATCCAAACAGTGGGTGCTGCCAACATACCTGAACACACTTAACAAAGTGGAGGATAGAGAGTTTTGTTGATGCTTAGAACGGACTGTATACGTTTTCAAATAACATCCGTTATTTTAATAGAACCATGAGGAAACTTGTAGGAAACGTTATGCTGAAGTACTGAAATTCCCACAGAAGAATGTTTTTTCTTAACTTTCTAGGAACAATTTGAGAACATTACTTTAAATAGAACCACGAGGAAACCTGTAGGAAACGTTACGCTGAAGGACTGGACGTTTCAGAACGTTATGTGCTAGCTGGGTGTTCTCCTTTCAATTAAACATTTTATGAGGATGTCACTAACTGACCTGATGTTATTTCTCAAAGTGTGAATTCCTACAGTGTGTGTGTGTTTAAAATAGCTGACTCTTACAGCCAAGGGAGGAGACAGGAAGGCTGGCTTGCAAAAAGGTCTTCAAGTGCAGAATAGTTTATTTACAAGTCCAGTGAAAGGATGACGAAAGACAAAAAAATGACACGTAGGCTTAAAATCCCAACAGGAAATTGACTTGCTTACAGATCTTAGCTGAATAAACTTTTCAAGACAATTACACAGCTACATACAAATGCCAAGGTGGCATAGCCCAAAGAAGCATGTGCATTAGGCCTATAGCCTGTCGCTTCCACAGCCTGCTTAAATACAATAACGGCTATATTTTCTTAAACCTCATAACAGGAAAGTATCTCAATGATATAAAAAAATGAATACATAATAACGTATTTGATTCTGTACACGGATTGATCGTATTTCCAGTTGTACAGTATATTTCCAATCCAAACTGCATCAACACTGAGCCTTTCATCCAAAATATAGACATTTCATCTCCATCTTTACCATCTCAATTTAAACGTTTACTGTGCTTTCTATGCACTTTGAGATTATTTTCTGTAATGAAAAGCGCTAAACTAGTTCAATGTATTATTATTATTGACCTTCAGTATTGATATAAATCAATACAGAGACACAATAACAATCATAATGTAATAGCAGTTAAATACAGTGTTCATAGAATGCTCTGGCAGAAAGGATGGAAAACTCTCTACGGCTCTGGACCCAGTTCCCCAAAAGCATCTTAAGGCTCAATGGTTCTAACAATGAATTTAGCCTTAAGATGCTTTTGTGAAACCAGGCTCCAGTCTTCCAATGAAGTCACACCAGTAACTGCGCACCTCTGGACAAGGATTCCGCTTGGCAGAGCGGATCAGAACCAGGAGCTAACCGTGGGTATCAAATGTTTGTTAGACAGCTAAACAACGACAACAAATACTTGCCACCGGCTGTCTGAATAAATGTAGGCTACGGAGGTAACTTCCACCTCTGTTTCCTCCTGAGGTGTAGTACCATCTCTCTGTTTCCTCCTGAGGCGTAGTACCATCTCTCTGTTTCCTCCTGAGGTGTCGTGCCACCTCTCTGTTTCCCCCTGAGGTGTAGTACCATCTCTCTGTTTCCTCCTGAGGCGTAGTACCACCTCTCTGTTTCCTCCTGAGGTGTAGTGCCACCTCTGTTTCCTCCTGAGGTGTAGTGAGTTAATATTGATAAACACTAAAACAAATGGACCATTAATTGTCTATGCAGAGGTTTAAATCGCACATTACACAGTATCAATGAATCTAAGCTTTAGTCCAGCCCACCCCCCACCCAACATATAAAATGTATTTAGTCACTCTGTGTTTTCATAATTTTTCTTCATTTCACAAAAGGCTGAATTTATCTCACCGGAGAAAGCATCTGAGTGAGCGAAACAGCGCTCCCCTTTCTCTTTACGTGTAGGCCATCTAGTTGATGCAGTCTGGTCAAAAAGAGAATGACATTTTTGCCACCTGTAGAATTGAATGCAAGGGAAGCCAGCGAGCATTTGGCCTCCTTTGATAAAAACAAGTATAAAATAATAGCCAATCAGCGAGTGAGCTAAACTGAGTGAGCTCAACTGTGAATGGCCTTGGTGCACCAAAAAAAAGTGTAAAGGGAAGCCAGTTTGAATTTGGCTTCAGTCCTATCATATTGCATCGAGATAAATATGTAAATGACAGAAACAACTTGAATTGTTGCATCTCATTGTGTTGTTGTCCTCCGGCAGCTAATAAGATAGCTAAAATTGTCCCTTTCCTAAATTAGCCATGGATGGAGATGGGGATTTGGACTTGTGGTTTTACTTAATTCTCTGTACTGGTCAATGATTATACAGTGCCTTGCGAAAGTATTCGCCCCCCTTGAACTTTGCGACCTTTTGCCACATTTCAGGCATCAAACATAAAGATGTAAAACTGTATTTTTTTGTGAAGAATCAACAACAAGTGGGACACAATCATGAAGTGGAACGACATTTATTGGAGATTTCAAACTTTTTTAACAAATCAAAAGCTGAAAAATTGGGCGTGCAAAATTATTCAGCCCCTTTACTTTCAGTGAGGATCTCTGAATGATCTAATGTTGACCTAAATGACTAATGATGATAAATACAATCCACCTGTGTGTAATCAAGTCTCCGTATAAATGCACCTGCACTGTGATAGTCTCAGAGGTCTGTTAAAAGCGCAGAGAGCATCATGAAGAACAAGGAACACACCAGGCAGGTCCGAGATACTGTTGTAAAGAAGTTTAAAGCCGGATTTGGATACAAAAAGATTTCCCAAGCTTTAAACATCCCAAGGAGCACTGTGCAAGCGATAATATTGAAATGGAAGGAGTATCAGACCACTGCAAATCTACCAAGACCTGGCCGTCCCTCTAAACTTTCAGCTCATACAAGGAGAAAACTGATCAGAGATGCAGCCAAGAGGCCCATGATCACTCTGGATGAACTGCAGATGGAGTCTGCAAAAGACCCGAGACTGGGACGGAGATTTGTCTTCCAACAAGACAATGATCCAAAACATAAAGCAAAATCTACAATGGAATGGTTCAAAAATAAACATATCCAGGTGTTAGAATGGCCAAGTCAAAGTCCAGACCTGAATCCAATCGAGAATCTGTGGAAAGAACTGAAAACTGCTGTTCACAAATGCTCTCCATCCAACCTCACTGAGCTCGAGCTGTTTTGCAAGGAGGAATGGGAAAAAGTGTCAGTCTCTCGATGTGCAAAACTGATAGAGACATACCCCAAGCGACTTACAGCTGTAATCGCAGCAAAAGGTGGCGCTACAAAGTATTAACTTAAGGGGTCTGAATCATTTTGCGCGCCCAATTTTTCAGTTTTTTATTTGTTAAAAAAGTTTGAAATATCCAATAAATGTCATTCCACTTCATGATTGTGTCCCACTTGTTGTTGATTCTTCACAAAAAAAATACAGTTTTATATCTTTATGTTTGAAGCCTGAAATGAGGCAAAAGCTCGCAAAGTTCAAGGGGGCCGAATACTTTCGCATATGTTGAGTGCAGGGAAGCATGCTGTTAGCCAGCATGCCAGCTTAGTGGAGTCTGTCACTAGCACAGTCAGTGTAGTCAGCTCAGCTATCCCCATTATCTGTGCCTCGATCTAGGTTGGGCAAAACTAAACATGGCGGTGTTCGCCTTAGCAATCTCACTGGAATAAATACCTCCTCCATTCCTGTCATTATTGAAAGAGATTGTGATATCTCACATCTCAAAATAGGGCTACTTAATGTTAGATCCCTCACTTCCAAGGCAGTTATAGTCAATGAGCTAATTACTGATCATAATCTTGATATGATTGGCCTGACTGAAACATGGCTTAAGCCTGATGAATTTACTGTGTTATATGATGCCTATCCTCCTGGTTACACTAGTGACCATATCCTCCGCGCATCCCGCAAAAGCGGAGGTGTTGTTAACATTTACAATAGCAAATTTCAATTTACACAAAAAACGGTTGAGTTTTCGTCTTTTGAGCTTCTAGTCATGAAATCTATGCAGTCTACTCAATCACTTTTTATAGCTACTGTTTACAGGCCTCCTGGGCCACATACAGAGTTCCTCACTGAGTTCCCTGAATTCCTATTGGACCTTGTAGTCATAGCAGATAATGTTCAACATTTTGGTGACTTTAATATTCACATTTAAAAGTCCACAGACCCACTCCAAAAGGCTTTCAGAGCCATCATCGACTCAGTGGATTTTGTCCAACATGTCCCCGGACCTACTCACTGACCGTCATATTCTGGACTTAGTTTTGTCCCGTTGAATAAATGTTGTGGATCTTAATGTTTTTCCTCATAATCCTGGACCACCATTTTATTACGTTTGCAATCACAACAAATATTCCGCTCAGACCCCAACCAAGGATAATCAAAAGCTGTGCTATAAATTCTCAGACAACCCAAAGATTCCTAGATGACCTTCCAGACTCCTTCCACCTACCCAAGGACATCAGAGTACAAAAATCAGTTAACCACCGACTGAGGAACTCAATGTAACCTTGCTCAATACCCTAGATGCAGTCGAACCCCTAAAAACGAAAAAAAAATTGTCATAAGAAACTAGGTCCCTGGTATACAGAAAATACCCGATGCAAGCTTCCAGAAAATTGGAACGGAAATGGAGCTACACTAAACTGGAAGTCTTCCGACAAGCTTGGAAAGACAGTACCGGAGCTCTTCTGCTGCTCGATCATCCTATTTTTCCAACTTAATTGAGGAGAATAAGAACAATCCAAAATGTATTTTTGATAGTGTCACAAAGCTAACTAAAAAGCAGCATTCCTAAAGAGAGGATGGCTCTCACGTCAGCAGTGATACATTCATGAACATCTTTGACGAAAAGATCATGTTCATTAGAAAGTAAATGACGGACTCCTCTTTAAATCTGCGTATTTCTCCAAAGCTCAGTTCTCCTGAGTCTGCACAACACTGCCAGGACCTAGGATCAAGAGAGACACTCAAGTTTTTTAATACTATATCTCTTGACACATTCATGAAAATAGTCATGGCCTCAAAACCTTCAAGCTGCATACTAATGAAAAAGTGGCACTGAGTTAGCAATGGATTCATGTTTCAGCATTGTCTCAATTTATTAACTAGGCAAGTCCTCTTTAATTTCCTCTTTTAACATCTTTAACTTTCTGCATTTTTACACAATAATCATTTAACTATTTCTGTCAATTGTTTGTAGTTCTGGAAGCGATGCTTCTCTCAAAGCCTGAAGATGGCGCTCTTTATACATGTGAGCCTCTCAACCTGGACGCCTGTGTGTGTTTGCGTGTGTGTGTGTGTGTGTGTGTGTGTGTGTGTGTGTGTGTGTGTGTGTGTGTGTGTGTGTGTGTGTGTGTGTGTGTGTGTGTGTGTGTGTGTGTGTTTGCGTGTGTGTGTGTGTGTTTGCGCGTGTGCGTGTGTATTAGCTACAGACCGGGCGAGCTGCCTTGCCTGCCTCTCCAGCGCTCTTGCCTCCCGTTGCTGTGCATCGCTCCAGTCTATTGCTTTGTAGTCTAACACCGCTTCGCCGCTTCCTCCTCTCCCCGCCTATGCCTCTCCCTCTCCCGGTCAGCATCCAGCGAATGGTCCGTCCACCCCCTGACCACCTGCAGGGAACGGTGAGAGAGTAGCTCCGTTCTGAGCACACTGCGGACTGCTGAAAGCTGCCAAAGGAAGACGTGGATATAAGTGCCGTTGTTGACGTTACCGGGGATTGTATTTTGGTAAGTGCAAAGTCATCCCGCTTTACAGTGTTTTAGTTTCCCTCCCTCATCCTCTTCCATCTTGTCACACAGTGAGGAGCGGGAGATGAGATGCTCTAGCCTGGCAGAGGACCAATATGAGCCAGGGTGTTTTCAATGCGTACCGTTATGCAGTTGCAGATCGTGCATGAATCCTATTTTTACGCAGTTGAAGCGGCTATATGGAGTAGTTTAAAGATGAAAGAGGCTCGTTATAAACGCTAAGTTGATAATAGAATAACTTGTAAATAAGAATTTCTTCTTAACTGACTTACCTAGTTTAATAAAGGTAAAATGAAAATAGGTTTATAGACAGTCATGTAGATTACATTAGGAACCGTGGTCATGAGGGAAGCCGTTAAATTCTGACGGTGTTGAGCTCGCTCACCCTAGACTATTTTGCGCGTGTGGATTTGGCTCGAGTTCAGTATACCGACTGACCCACATTTAGTTTACCGTTAACGTCGCGTGAGGCATATATAGAGAGAGAGACCAAATGTAAACAATAGCAGATTCACACATAGCAGTATAACCGTTTGATATTGTTCTACAATGAATACTGTTTTTTTAAGTAGCCTAACATACGTTGGAGATTAATCAAAATCTAAAACAAAACAATGCATCTGCGTGGAAACAGAAGGAAAGAGATGGATGGTGTTTGGGGTATTGATAAAACCAGGGAGAAATGTGAATTCTCCCATTCTCCGTTTCTCACACTCCTGTCTTGGTTTAATCGATAGCTGTGGCGGGCGTAAGGGAGGGGTTTGCATGGGCAGTATTTTGACTTTGGGATGGAGAAGAGGAAGAGGGTGGGGGTATTGTTCGGAATTTCCATCTGTGCATAGATGTGTACCCAGGAGCATTTTTTTTGGTAAGATACCTCTGGTTAACCAATTTCAAATTATATTCTTAGTGTATTATTTAAGTACCAACAGCAAGAACAAATTTGGCAACACCGACAAAGCTCTTTGTCGAACCTCAAAAGTGTCCATCAACTCAAAGTCCAGTTTCTCACACACACAAACACACTAGGGCACTGAGCTGAATCACTCCTCTTTTGATTTAGATTTTGATATAACCTTTATTTAACTAGGTAAGTATATATATATATGCCACTTAGCAGACGCTTTTATCCAAAGCGACTTACAGTCAGTCATGTGTGCATACATTCTACGTATGGGTGGTCCCGGGAATCGAACCCACTACCCTGGCGTTACAAGCGCCATGCTCTACCAACTGTGCTACAGAAGGACCAGAGCAAGTCAAGAGCAAATTCGTATTTACAATGTTGGCCTACCAAGAGGCAAAAGATCGCCTGCGGGAATGGGGGCTGGGATAAAACTAAATAAAGTAGAAGACAGTAGGAGACACCAGAACATTACGTAACGAGAGCTCTAAGACAACAACACAACATGGTAGCAACACAATCTGACAACACAACATGACAACACAACATGGTAGCAACAAACAACATGACAACCCAACTTGGTAGCAGCACAACATGACAACACAGCATGGTAGCAACACAACAACACAGCATGGTAGCAACACAACATGACAACAGAGCATGGTAGCAACACAACATGACAACACAACATGACAACACAACATGACAACCCAACTTGGTAGCAACACAACATGACAACACAGCATGGTAGCAACACAACAACACAGCATGGTAGCAACACAGCATGGTAGCAGCACAACATGACAACACAGCATGGTAGCAGCACAACATGACAACACAGCATGGTAGCAGCACAACAACACAGCATGGTAGCAACACAGCATGGTAGCAGCACAACATGACAACACAGCATGGTAGCAGCACAACATGACAACAGAGCATGGTAGCATCACAACATACCAACAACCATTGTTGGCACAGACAACAGCACAAAGGACAAAAAGGTAGAGGCAGCAATACATGACGTGACACAGCCACAACTGTCAGTAAGAGTGTCCATGATTGAGTCTTGAATGGAGAGATGGAGATAAAACTGTCCAGTTTGAGTGTTTTTTTAAGCTCATTCCAGTCGCTAGCCGCAGTGAACTGAAAAGAGGAGCGACCCAGGGATGTGTGTGCTTTGGGGACCTTTAATGTGACTGGCAGAACAGGTGTTGTATGTGGAGGATGAGGGCTGCAGTAGATATCTCAGATAGGGGGGAGTGAGGCCTAAGAGGGTTTTATAAATAAGCATTAACCAGTGGGTCTTGTGACAGGTATACAGAGATGTCCAGTTTACAGAGGAGTATAGAGTGCAGTGATGTGTCCTATAAGGAGCATTGGTGGCAAATCTGATGGCCGAATGGTAAAGAACATCTAGCCGCTCGAGAGCACCCTTACCTGCCAATCTATAAATTACGTCTAGCATGGGTAGGATGGTCATCTGAATCAGGGTTAGTTTGGCAGCTGGGGTGAGAGAGGAGTGATTATGATTGAGGAAACCAAGTCTAGAGACAACATTAACCTGCAGCTTGGATACAGTGCTTTCGGGAAAACAGATTTTAGACATTTTTGCTAATGTATTGATTACAAAAAACTGATATCACATTTACGTAAGTATTCAGACCATTTACTCAGTACTTTGTTGAAGCACCTTTGGCAGTGATTACAACCTTGAGTTTTATTGGGCATAACGCTATAAGCCTGGCACACCTGTATTTAGGGAGATTCTCCCATTCTTCTCTGTAGATTGTCTCAAGCTCTGTCAGGTTGGATGGGGAGACTTGAACCCGAAGCCACTCCTGCGTTGTCTTGGCTGTGTGCTTATGGTTGTTATCCTGTTGATTTTCAATAAGGATCTCTCTGTACTTTGCTCCGTTCATCTTTCCCTCAATCATGACGAGTCTCCCAGTCCCTGCCGCTGAAAAACATCCTCACAGCATGATGCTACAATTACCATGCTTCACCTTAGGGATGGTGCCAGGTTTCCTCCAGCATTCAGGCCAAAGTGTTCAATCTTGGTTTCATCAGACCAGAGAATCTTGTTTCTCATGTTCTAAGAGTTGTTTAGGTGCCTTTTGGCAAACTCCAAGTGGGCTGTCATGTGCCTTTTACTGAGGAGTGGCTTCCGTCTGGCCATTCAACCATAAAGGCTTGATTGGTGGAGTGCTGCAGAGATCCTTCTGGAAGGTTCTCCCATCTCTACAGAGGAACTCTGGGGCTCTGTCAGACTGACCATCGGGTTCTTGGTCACCCACCTGACCAAGGCCCTTCTCCTCTGATTGCTCAGCTCTAGGAAGAGTCTTGATTGTTCTAAATTCTTCCATGTGAGATTGATGGAGGCCACCGTGTTCTTAGGAACCTTCAATGCTTCAGAATTGTTTTAGTACCCTTCCCAGATCTGTGCCTTGACACAATCCTGTCTTGGATTTCTGCAGACAGTTCCTTAGACCTCATGGCTTGGTTTTTGCTCTGACATCCACTGTCAACTGACCTTATACAGTGGGGCAAAAACAGTATTTAGTCAGCCACCAATTGTGCAAGTTCTCCCACTTAAAAAGATGAGAGAGGCCTGTAATTTTCATCATATATACAGTTAAACTATGACAAACAAAATGAGAAAATTATTTGCAGATTATGGTGGAAAATAAGTATTTGGTCAATAACAAAAGTTTCTCAATACTTTGTTATATACCCTTTGTTGGTAATGACAGAGGTCAAACGTGTTCTGTAAGTCTTCAAAAGGTTTTCACACACTGTTGCTGGTATTTTTGCCCATTCCTCCATGCAGATCTGCTGTAGAGCAGTGATGTTTTGGGGCTGTTGCTGGGCAACACGGACTTTCAACTCCCTCCAAAGATTTTCTATGGGGTTGAGATCTGGAGACTGGCTAGGCTACTACAGGATCTTGAAGGACCGCCTTCGTTGCCCGGGCGGTGTGTTTGGGATCATTGTCATGCTGAAAGACCCAGCCACGTTTCATCTTCAATGCCCTTGCTGATGGAAGGAGGTTTTCACTCAAAATCTCAAGATACATGGCCCCATTCATTCTGTCCTTTACATGGATCAGTCGTCCTGGTCCCTTTGCAGAAAAACAACCCCAAAGCATGATGTTTCCACCCCCATGCTTCACAGTAGGTATGGTGTTCTTTGGATGCAACTCAGCATTCTTTGTCCTCCAAACACGACGAGTTGAGTTTTTACCAAAAAGTTATATTTTGGTTTCATCTGACCATATGACATTCTTCAAATCTTCTTCTGGATCATCCAAATGCTCTCTAGCAAACTTCAGACGGGCCTGGACATGTACTGTCTTAAGCAGGGGGACACTTCTGGCACTGTAGGATTTGAGTCCCTTGCGGCGTAGTGTGTTACTGATGATAGGCTTTTTTACTTTGGTCCCAGCTCTCTGCAGGTCATTCACTAGGTCCCCCCGTGTGGTTCTGGGATTTTTGCTCACCGTTCTTGTGATCATTTTGACACCACGGGGTGAGATCTTGCGTGGAGCCCCAGATCGAGGGAGATTATCCGTGGTCTTGTATGTCTTCCATTTCCTAATAATTGCTCCCATAGTTGATTTCTTCAAACCAAGCTGCTTACCTATTGCGGATTCAGTCTTCCCAGCCTGGTGCAGGTCTACAATTTTGTTTCTGGTGTCCTTTGACAGCTCTTTGGTCTTAGCCATAGTGGAGTTTGGAGTGTGACTGTTTGAGGTTGTGGACAGGTGTCTTTTATACTGATAACAAGTTCAAACAGGTGCCATTAATACAGGTAACGAGTGCAGGACAGAGGAGCCTCTTAAAGAAGAAGTTACAGGTCTGGGAGAGCCAGAAATCTTGCTTGTTTGTAGGTGACCAAATACTTATTTTGCACCATAATTTGCAATAAATTAATAAAACATCCTACAGTGTGATTTTATGGATTTTTTCTCATTTTGTCTGTCATAGTTGAAGTGTACCTATGATGAAAATTACAGGCCTCTCATATTTTTAAGTGGGAGAACTTGCATAATTGGTGGCTGACTAAATAATTTTTTTGCCCCACTGTATAGACAGGTGTTTGCCTTTACAAATCATGTCCAATCAATTTAATTTACCACAGGTGGATTCCAATCAAGTTTGTAGAACCATCTCAAGGATGATCAATGGAAACAGGATGCACCTGAGCTCAATTTCGAGTATCTTAGAAAAGGGTCTGAATTCTTATGTACATTTCTGTTTTTTAGTTAAAAAAATGAAGAAAAAAAATAGTCTAAAAACACCTTTTGATTTGTCATTATGGGGTATTGTGTGTAGATTGATGAAGACAAAAATATATTTTATCAATTTTAGAATAAGGCTGTAACGTAACAAAATGTGGAAAAGTCAAGGAGTCTGAATACTTCCCAAATGCACTGTTTGTGCTGAGAGAAAGACAGTGTACCCATACTCCCAAACATGAGGTGACTACCTCAAGCTCTAAACCCTCAGAGGTAGTAATCACACCGGTGGGGGCAATTCTTCTTACCAAACCACGTTACCTTTGTTTTGGAGGTGTTCAGACCAAGGTTAAGGGCAGATAAAAGCTTGCTGGACACTAAGAAAGCTTTGCGTTTAACACAACATCTGGGGAGGGGCCAGCTATGTATAAGACTATTATCTGCATATGAATGGGTGATAGCTTCCTACTGCCTGAGCTATGTCATTGATGTAAATTGAGAAATTGTGGGGCCTAGAATCGAGCCTTGGGGTACTCACTTGGTGACAGGCAGTGGCTTAGACAGCAGATGTTCTGAATTTACACATTGCACTCTTTGAATGAGGTAGTTAGCAAACCTTGCCCAAAAATCATTCAGAGACACCAAGAATCCTTAGCAGACCCACAGGAATGCCATGGTCTACCGTATCAAAGGCTTTGGCCAAGTCAATAAAAATAGCAGCACAACATTGCTTAGAATAAAGTGTAATGGTGACATAATTTTGGATCTTTAAGGTTGCATAGACACATCCATAACCTGAGCAGAAACCAGATTGCATACCAGAGAGAATACTATAGACATCAAGAAAGCCAGTCAGTTGATTATTGTCAGTGTTTTCCAACATGTTTTATAACAGGGCAAGATATAAATTGACCTACAACAGTTAGGATCAGCTTGATCTCCCACTTGAAATAAAGGATGCGCCTTGGCTGCCTTCCAAGCACTGGGAAACTCCCCAGAGAGCAGAGGCAGGCTCAGCGATAATAGGAGCTGCAACCTTAAAAAGGAAAGAGTCTACACCAGGGCTGCCCAACCCTCTTCCTGGAGATCTACTGTCCTATGGGTTTTTAGTCCAACCCTCTTCCTGGAGCTCTACCGTCCTGTGGGTTTTCAGTCCAACCCTCTTCCTGGAGATCTACCGTCCTATGGGTTTTCAGTCCAACCCTCTTCCTGGAGATCTACCGTCCTATGGGTTTTCAGTCCAACCCTCTTCCTGGAGATCTACCGTCCTATGGGTTTTCAGTCCAACCCTCTTCCTGGAGATCTACCGTCCTATGGGTTTTCAGTCCAACCCTCTTCCTGGAGATCTACCGTCCTGTGGGTCTATCCAAATTTACTCTGGGCACCTTATTAATCCAAGCTACTCAATACTGCCCCCAGCCATAAAAAGTTATTCAAACGATGGGCTATATGTTTTGATTTTTAATACATTCTAAGGCTGTATGATGCAACTAATGATATAAAAAAGTTGCATGAGCTCTGCTTTGTTTTATGTGCAGGCTGTACACACTTCATCAGTCTCTCATTTACAATTTTACAAGCACTTGATAATGCCTCAAATTTCCCAACGCCATCCCCTTTGTGTGGCCATAATGCCCTCTAAAAAATCTATGCCTTTTTCAGCCAATGGCCATTGTGCCCTTGGGCTGAATATAATAATTATAATTCCCTTCTCCCTGTGTGCTGCGTGCTCCAAAGCATCACTAACTCGCATGGCTCTCCATCATGTGACTTTCTCACAGGCTACAAGACAGACACATCGGGGATGCAACTGCGCGCGTCCTTATCCAATTCCGAAGTGTATATTGAAGATATTGGAAGAACTGTCAACAGTTACTTTTTGTCGGCCAACAAGATTAGTAGGCCTAACAAACAGCAAAAGCACTATCCTATGTCAATCTACTAACACACATAGTACAAACATTGACCTATTCTGTGCGAGAAATACATTTTCCAGACATAGTCTGGGACAGTTGTGGGATACGATAGATCCCAAATTAATACAACCACAAGCATCCCCCCCAAAAAATTACGCAATGAGGCTGACATAGCAGATCAGAACATTTAGCTTAAAATGTTTATAAACTATTAGGCTATTTCTTGACATTATAAGTGCAGCAATGTGCACATGGTAGCAGGCTATAAGTGTGAATGTTCCATATCAAAAGTGACCATCAATGTGATTCTGCTTGTAATGCTTTTATTATAAAGGTGCATTTTATATGGTGAAAATGATCTTCCCCAAACTTGAAACTCACACACTGCTTATGTCTGCCAGTTAGGCTCTACACCCCTTGTAAAGCAGATGAATGTGTTTCATTTTAAGAAGTTATTAGGCCACTTAAGTTGTGATGCAAACCATAGCAAAACATATAGGCCTATGGGCTAGGCTACATGAGGTGTGCGACTATAATTAGAAAAAGTCGCATTTTTTAATTTTTTAAAATTTATTTCACCTTTATTTAACCAGGTCGGCCAGTTGAGAACAAGTTCTCATTTACAACTGTGACCTGGCCAAGATAAAGCAAAGCAGCGCGACACAAACAACAACACAGAGTTACACATGGAATAAACAAGCGTACAGTCAATAACACAATAGAGAAAAAAAGAGTCTATATACAGTGTGTGCAAATGGTGTGAGGAGGTAAGGCCATAAATAGGCCATAGTAGCGAAGTAATTACAGTTTAGCAGATTAACACTGGAGTGATAGATGAGCAGATGATGATGAGCAAGTAGAAATACTGGTGTGCAAAAGAGCAAAAATAAAATAAAAACAATATGGGGATGAGGTAGGTAGATTGGTTGGGCTATTTACAGATGGGCTATGTACAGCTGCAGTGATCGGTTAGCTGATGTTTAAAGTTAGGCATCATTCACAAGTGATAATATATACTTCACAGGTGATAGGCTAACATTGTCACCTATCACACTATTCTTGCAGGTAGGCGATACTCCTGTTGTAAAGAGAATCAATGTGCTTAATATTAGGACAGTTGAGATGTAAATATAGTAGGTCTAGCCTATAGAAAGCTGATGGGATCCTCCTCTGTTTTCTCCTGAAATTGCATAGACTATAGAAATGTTGCACAACATGAGCTCGTGGGCTCTCATGAAGTGCTTGATTAGATTTTTGATCACATTTGCATTTATGTCAGAGTGATTAGAGGGACAATAGAGTGCTGAGTACCAGGCAGTTAGCAAGTTTGGTAGGTTACTAATGACCATCAGCAGCATCAGAGCTTGGAGAAGCCATGTGGAATTCGACTGCCTTCTTGACTCGTGACTGCTGGTGTGGAAGTAATATGGTCATCATAACAGCCCTATCTGACCCAGATTTTTTGGGGGGGGTCAAGTTTAACGTACTCCTTTAGCACCTCAGACTCAGTGAGTGCCTGCAGATAGAAGCTGTGTAGTGGGGCATGGGGAAAATGGGAGGAACTAGTTGTATTAGTATGGCCGGGAAATGAGGAAGTGTTGGACGGGCAAGGTGGAAAATAGGAATTCTGACTAAATGAAGTGGTGAGTAAAGAGCTCAACCATGTGCTCCTTGTCAGTAACAACCACATCAACATTAAGGGACATGTGCTCCTTGTCAG
This sequence comes from Oncorhynchus keta, assembly GCF_023373465.1. Lineage (NCBI taxonomy): Eukaryota > Metazoa > Chordata > Actinopteri > Salmoniformes > Salmonidae > Oncorhynchus > Oncorhynchus keta. The sequence continues at coordinate 12,714,614 of NC_068424.1, forward strand.
TAACAACCACATCAACATTAAGGGACATGTGCTCCTTGTCAGTAACAACCACATCAACATTAAGGGACATGTGCTCCTTGTCAGTAACAACCACATCAACATTAAGGGACATGTGCTCCTTGTCAGTAACAACCACATCAACATTAAGGTACATGTGCTCCTTTTCAGTAACAACCACATCACCATTAAGGTACATGTGCTCCTTTTCAGTAACAACCACATCACCATTAAGGTACATGTGCTCATTTTCAGTAACAACCACATCAACATTAAGGGACATGTGCTCCTTGTCAGTAACAACCACATCAACATTAAGGGACATGTGCTCCTTGTCAGTAACAACCACATCAACATTAAGGGACATGTGCTCCTTGTCAGTAACAACCACATCAACATTAAGGGACATGTGCTCCTTGTCAGTAACAACCACATCAACATTAAGGGACACGTGCTCCTTGTCAGTAACAACCACATCAACATTAAGGGACACGTGCTCCTTGTCAGTAACAACCACATCAACATTAAGGGACATGTGCTCCTTGTCAGTAACAACCACATCAACATTAAGGGACATGTGCTCCTTGTCAGTAACAACCACATCAACATTAAGGGACATGTGCTCCTTGTCAGTAACAACCACATCAACATTAAGGGACATGTGCTCCTTGTCAGTAACAACCACATCAACATTAAGGGACATGTGCTCCTTGTCAGTAACAACCACATCAACATTAAGGGACATGTGCTCCTTTTCAGTAACAACCACATCAACATTAAGGTACATGTGCTCCTTTTCAGTAACAACCACATCAACATTAAGGGACATGTGCTCATTGTCAGTAACAAACACATCAACATTAAGGGACATGTGCTCCTTGTCAGTAACAACCACATCAACATTAAGGGACATGTGCTCCTTGTCAGTAACAACCACATCAACATTAAGGGACATGTGCTCCTTGTCAGTAACAACCACATCAACATTAAGGGACATGTGCTCCTTGTCAGTAACAACCACATCAACATTAAGGGACATGTGCTCCTTGTCAGTAACAACCACATCAACATTAAGGGACATGTGCTCCTTGTCAGTAACAACCACATCAACATTAAGGTACATGTGCTCCTTTTCAGTAACAACCACATCAACATTAAGGTACATGTGCTCATTTTCAGTAACAACCACATCAACATTAAGGGACATGTGCTCCTTGTCAGTAACAACCACATCAACATTAAGGGACATGTGCTCCTTGTCAGTAACAACCACATCAACATTAAGGGACATGTGCTCCTTGTCAGTAACAACCACATCAACATTAAGGGACATGTGCTCCTTGTCAGTAACAACCACATCAACATTAAGGGACATGTGCTCCTTGTCAGTAACAACCACATCAACATTAAGGTACATGTGCTCCTTTTCAGTAACAACCACATCAACATTAAGGTACATGTGCTCCTTGTCAGTAACAACCACATCAACATTAAGGGACATGTGCTCCTTGTCAGTAACAACCACATCAACATTAAGGGACATGTGCTCCTTGTCAGTAACAACCACATCAACATTAAGGGACATGTGCTCCTTGTCAGTAACAACCACATCAACATTAAGGGACATGTGCTCCTTGTCAGTAACAACCACATCAACATTAAGGGACATGTGCTCCTTGTCAGTAACAACCACATCAACATTAAGGGACATGTGCTCCTTGTCAGTAACAACCACATCAACATTAAGGGACATGTGCTCCTTGTCAGTAACAACCACATCAACATTAAGGGACACGTGCTCCTTGTCAGTAACAACCACATCAACATTAAGGTACATGTGCTCCTTTTCAGTAACAACCACATCAACATTAAGGTACATGTGCTCCTTTTCAGTAACAACCACATCAACATTAAGGGACATGTGCTCATTGTCAGTAACAACCACATCAACATTAAGGGACATGTGCTCCTTGTCAGTAACAACCACATCAACATTAAGGGACATGTGCTCCTTGTCAGTAACAACCACATCAACATTAAGGGACATGTGCTCCTTGTCAGTAACAACCACATCAACATTAAGGGACATGTGCTCCTTGTCAGTAACAACCACATCAACATTAAGGGACATGTGCTCCTTGTCAGTAACAACCACATCAACATTAAGGTACATGTGCTCCTTTCAGTAACAAACATCACATCAACATTAAGGGACATGTGCTCCTTTCAGTAACAACCACATCAACATTAAGGGACATGTGCTCATTTTCAGTAACAACCACATCAACATTAAGGGACATGTGCTCCTTGTCAGTAACAACCACATCAACATTAAGGGACATGTGCTCCTTGTCAGTAACAACCACATCAACATTAAGGGACATGTGCTCCTTGTCAGTAACAACCACATCAACATTAAGGGACATGTGCTCCTTGTCAGTAACAACCACATCAACATTAAGGGACATGTGCTCCTTGTCAGTAACAACCACATCAACATTAAGGGACATGTGCTCCTTGTCAGTAACAACCACATCAACATTAAATGTGCTCCTTGTCAGTAACAACCACATCAACATTAAGGGACATGTGCTCCTTGTCAGTAACAACCACATCAACATTAAGGGACATGTGCTCCTTGTCAGTAACAACCACATCAACATTAAGGGACATGTGCTCCTTGTCAGTAACAACCACATCAACATTAATGTGGGACATGTGCTCCTTGTCAGTAACAACCACATCAACATTAAGGGACATGTGCTCCTTGTCAGTAACAACCACATCAACATTAAGGGACATGTGCTCCTTGTCAGTAACAACCACATCAACATTAAGGGACATGTGCTCCTTGTCAGTAACAACCACATCAACATTAAGGGACATGTGCTCCTTGTCAGTAACAACCACATCAACATTAAGGGACATTAAGGGACATGTGCTCCTTGTCAGTAACAACCACATCAACATTAAGGGACATGTGCTCCTTGTCAGTAACAACCACATCAACATTAAGGGACATGTGCATCAACATTAAGGGACATTGTCAGTAACAACCACATCAACATTAAGGGACATGTGCTCCTTGTCAGTAACAACCACATCAACATTAAGGGACATGTGCTCCTTGTCAGTAACAACCACATCAACATTAAGGGACATGTGCTCCTTGTCAGTAACAACCACATCAACATTAAGGGACATGTGCTCCTTGTCAGTAACAACCACATCAACATTAAGGGACATGTGCTCCTTGTCAGTAACAACCACATCAACATTAAGGGACATGTGCTCCTTGTCAGTAACAACCACATCAACATTAAGGGACATGTGCTCCTTGTCAGTAACAACCACATCAACATTAAGGGACATGTGCTCCTTGTCAGTAACAACCACATCAACATTAAGGGACATGTGCTCCTTTTCAGTAACAACCACATCAACATTAAGGTACATGTGCTCCTTTTCAGTAACAACCACATCAACATTAAGGGACATGTGCTCATTTTCAGTAACAACCACATCAACATTAAGGGACATGTGCTCCTTGTCAGTAACAACCACATCAACATTAAGGGACATGTGCTCCTTGTCAGTAACAACCACATCAACATTAAGGGACATGTGCTCCTTGTCAGTAACAACCACATCAACATTAAGGGACATGTGCTCCTTGTCAGTAACAACCACATCAACATTAAGGGACATGTGCTCCTTGTCAGTAACAACCACATCAACATTAAGGGACATGTGCTCCTTGTCAGTAACAACCACATCAACATTAAGGGACATGTGCTCCTTGTCAGTAACAACCACATCAACATTAAGGGACATGTGCTCCTTGTCAGTAACAACCACATCAACATTAAGGGACATGTGCTCCTTGTCAGTAACAACCACATCAACATTAAGGGACATGTGCTCCTTGTCAGTAACAACCACATCAACATTAAGGGACATGTGCTCCTTGTCAGTAACAACCACATCAACATTAAGGGACATGTGCTCCTTGTCAGTAACAACCACATCAACATTAAGGGACATGTGCTCCTTGTCAGTAACAACCACATCAACATTACATGTGGGACATGTGCTCCTTGTCAGTAACAACCACATCAACATTAAGGGACATGTGCTCCTTGTCACCACATCAACATTAACAACCACATCAACATTAAGGGACATGTGCTCCTTGTCAGTAACAACCACATCAACATTAAGGGACATGTGCTCCTTGTCAGTAACAACCACATCAACATTAAGGGACATGTGCTCCTTGTCAGTAACAACCACATCAACATTAAGGGACATGTGCTCCTTGTCAGTAACAACCACATCAACATTAAGGGACATGTGCCCTTGTCAGTAACAACCACATCAACATTAAGGGACATGTGCTCCTTGTCAGTAACAACCACATCAACATTAAGGGACATGTGCTCCTTGTCAGTAACAACCACATCAACATTAAGGGACATGTGCTCCTTGTCAGTAACAACCACATCAACATTAAGGGACATGTGCTCCTTGTCAGTAACAACCACATCAACATTAAGGGACATGTGCTCCTTGTCAGTAACAACCACATCAACATTAAGGGACATGTGCTCCTTGTCAGTAACAACCACATCAACATTAAGGGACATGTGCTCCTTGTCAGTAACAACCACATCAACATTAAGGGACATGGGCAACTGTGAGGAGGAGGGTTTATTCTCCAGGTCTTTCACCAATTTCCAGAACTTCTTGGGGTTAGACCCACAGAAAGAGAACTGCTCCTTAAAGTAACTAACTTTGGCCTTCCGGATACCCTGAGTGCACTTTTTTTCTTCATTTGCCTGAACGACAGCCAGTCAGCCTGAGTACTTGTGTGCCAAGCTTTTTGCCAAATGTTGTTCCCGAGGTTTAGTAACTCTGCCAGATTACGGTCGAACCAGGAGCTGAAGCTGTTTTTAAATATCTTTATTGGGGCAGAGCAGATCAAGCTGATTGTATACCAATTTACAAAGGCCAGGTCATGAAGGAAGGCTTGCTCATTAAAGTTTTTCGGAAACGTCTATGACAAATCAAGACAGGTTGTTTAACTGAGCAGCCATTATGAACACAGGCTGTAAAACCGTGATAACTAAGTTCATTACAGAACACACCAGGAGAGAGCAGGTAGGGTACAGGTCGGTGCTGATGGTAGACGATAACATCCAGCAACAGTCAACAAAGAGTCATTTGAAAGCTTAATGCTTAAAACCAGCAAATCAAATTGTTTGGGGACAGACTTGTTGGAGACAACTGAGTACTGAAGTTGTTCCTTGGTAAGTCTTACCGAAAAAGGTTATAACCAGAAAGGTTAACATCCGTTTTCAGAACACTCTTTCTGAACCGTGTCTCAGTAATGACCAACACATCTGGATTGGAGTTGTGAACCCACACTTTCAATTGATCAATTTTAGGTAATAAGCTTCTAGTGTTAATGTGCTGAAAACTAAGGCTTTTACGAGAGGAAATCAGTGAAGCAGATATCAGAGCACAAGTCAGAATTGGGGCTTACAAATTTCCAGATCTCATCAGCAGCAATACAATCAGGACACGGCAGAGGACAGCGAGAGCTCTGCCGTGTTGATGTTTTATGACATTTGACTGTGCATCAGATGGCAACAAAATCATATTGTACAGCGATTTCATCGGGTAACATGTATACCTAACCGGCAAGAGGGGGTTAGAATAGGATGGGAGGCCAATAATCCGTGTAACCGATAGCAAGTCAGAGTCACGATTGTGGGAACAAACATTGCCTGTCACATGGTCGGGCAACCGAGCAAAGTTCATAGTCAACAACGAGAGCAGGATGTAAAATGTATATAGGTCCAGAATGGTAGGGTTTGTGGGAAATAAGTAAGGAACATATATTTTTTAAAGATATGTATACACTACCGTTCAAAAGGTCAGGTCACTTAGAAATGTTCTTGTTTTCCATGGAAACATACATGAAATGAGTTGCAAAATGAATAGGAAATACAGTCAAGACGTTGACAAGGTTATAAATAATGATTTTTAATTAAAATAATAATTGTGTCCTTCAAACTTTGCTTTCGACAAAGAATCTTGCAATTGCAGCCTTGCAGGCCTTTGGCATTCTAGTTGTCAATTTGTTGAGGTAATATGAAGAGATTTCACCCCATGCTTCCTGAAGCACTTCCCACAAGTTGGATTGGCTTGATTGGCACTTCTTAAGTACCATACGGTCAAGCTAATCCCACAACAGCTCAATAGGGTTGAGATCCGGTGACTGTGCAGGCCACTCCATTATAGACAGAATACCAGCTGACTGCTTCTTCCCTCAATCGTTCTTGCATAGTTTGGAGCTGTGCTTTGAGTCATTGTCCTGTTGCAGGAGGAAATTAGCTCCAATTAAGTGCCATCCACAGGGTATGGCATGGCATGGCGTTGCAAAAATGAAGTGATAGCCTTCCTTCTTCAAGATCCATTTTACCCTGTGCAAATCTCCCACTTTACCACCACCAAAGCACCCCAGACCATCACATTGCCTCCACCATTTTAGACAGATGGCGTCAAGCACTCCTCCAGCATCTTTTCATTTTTTCTGCATCTCACAAATGTTCTTCTTTGTAATCCGAACACCTCAAACTTAGATTTGTCTGTACATAACACTTTTTTCCAATCTTCCTCTGTCCTGTGTCTGTGTTCTTTTGCCCATCTCAATCTCTTCTCTTTATTGGCCAGTCTGAGATATGGCTTTTTCTTTGCATCTCTGCCTAGAAGGCCTGCAGCCCAGAGTCACCTCTTCACTGTTGACGTTGAGACTGGTGTTTTGCGGGTACTATTTAACCTGTCTAGGAACTAGCGGAACCCCTCACCAACAGCCAATGAAATTGCAGGGCGCCAAATTCAAATCAACAGAAATCTCAAAATTCAAATTTCTCAAACATACAAGTATTAAACACCATTTTAAAGATACATTCTCGTTAATCCAACCACAGAGTCCGATTTCAAAAAAGCTTTTTGGCGAAAGCAGAACATATCATTACGTTTGGTCAGCAGCTAGTCACAGAAAGCATACAGCGATTTTCCAACCAAAGAGAGGAGTCACAAAAAGCAGAAATAGAGATAAAATGAATCACTAACCTTTGATATTCTTCATCAGATGACACCCCCGGGACAACATATTACACAATACATGTATGTTTTGTTCGATAAAGTTCATATTTATATCCAAAATCCTCTGTTTACATTTGGCTTTGCCTCCAAAACATCCCGTGAATTTGCACAGAGCCACATCATTTTACAGAAATACTCATAACAAACATTGATAAAAGATACAAGTGTCATTCACAGAATTAAAGATATGCTTCTCCTTAATGCAACCACTGTGTCAGATTATTATTATTTTTTACAGAAAAAGCAAACCATGCAATAATCTGAGTACGGCGCTCAGAGACCAACACAACCCAAAAAGATATCCGTCATGTTGAGGTCAACAGAAGTCAGAAATAGAAATATTCACTTACCTCGAAAAATGTGCTTTTCTTTCACAAACGAGGACATTTCTAAGTGAAACGGAAGTCTATATATTTACCCTAAAAATATATGAGGGATTGGAAATGATGCAGACAATTACAACGATGGAAGCTACAATCTATCCACAAAATGAAAGCTGATCTACCCCCTAAAAAATGTAAAAAGAGCGCAGGAGTCATGCAGCAAAAAGCACAAAGCGCAAGAAAAATACAATGGCAACGAAATAACATCCAGTAGGCTATAAAAGACTGAGATAAAATACATAGATAGTAGGCCTATGCTAGTTCATTTAAGTGTTTCTGAATAAAGCTCACATAAGAGTCACAAGTTAATTAGCCTACATAAAATTTGGATCAGTCCAATGTCTGCGGTGTGTGCATGTATGGAGTGAAAGCTCGGGAGAGAGGGGGGAGTGTGAAGGGGGTACCTGTACCAGATAGGGGGATACAGGCCAGGGAGAGAGGGGGGAGTGTGAAGGGGGTACCTGCACCAGATAGGGGAGACAGGCCAGGGGAGAGGGGGGGGAGTGTGAAGGGGGCACCTGTACCAGATAGGGGGAGACAGGCCAGGGAGAGAGGGGGGAGTGTGAAGGGGGTACCTGTACCAGATAGGGGGAGACAGGCCAGGGAGAGAGGGGGGAGTGTGAAGGGGGTACCTGTACCAGATAGGGGAGACAGGCCAGGGACAGAGGGGGGAGTGTGAAAGGGGTACCTGTACCAGATAGGGGAGACAGGCCAGGGAGAGAGGGGGGGAGTGTGAAGGGGGTACCTGCACCAGATAGGGGAGACAGGCCAGGGAGAGAGGGGGGAGTGTGAAGGGGGCACCTGTACCAGATAGGGGGAGACAGGCCAGGGAGAGAGGGGGGAGTGTGAAGGGGGTACCTGTACCAGATAGGGGAGACAGGCCAGGGAGAGAGGGGGCGGGGGGGTGTGGAGGGGGTACCTGTACCAGATAGGGGAGACAGGCCAGGGAGAGAGGGGGGAGTGTGAAGGGGGTACCTGTACCAGATAGGGGGATACAGGCCAGGGAGAGAGGGGGGAGTGTGAAGGGGGTACCTGCACCAGATAGGGGGAGACAGGCCAGGCAGAGAGGGGGGAGTGTGAAGGGGGTACCTGTACCAGATAGGGGAGACAGGCCAGGGACAGAGGGGGGTGTGAAGGGGGTACCTGTACCAGATAGGGGGAGACAGGCCAGGGAGAGAGGGGGAGTGTGAAAGGGGTACCTGTACCAGATAAGGGGAGACAGGCCAAGGAGAGAGGGGGAGTGTGAAGGGGGTACCTGTACCAGATAGGGGGAGACAGGCTAGGCGGGAGGCTGAGTAGGAGAGGAAAGCTCGGGAGAGAGGGAGACAGGGAGGAGTGTGATGAGAGTACTTGTACCAGACAGGAGGAGACAGGGAGGAGTGTGAAGGGAGTACCTGTACCAGACAGGTGGAGACAGGGAGGAGTGTGACAGGAGTACCTGTACCAGACAGGTGGAGACAGGGAGGCGTGTGACAGGAGTACCTGTACCAGACAGGTGGAGACAGGGAGGAGTGTGACAGGAGTACCTGTACCAGACAGGTGGAGACAGGGAGGCGTGTGACAGGAGTACCTGTACCAGACAGGGGGAGACAGGGAGGAGTGTGACAGGAGTACCTGTACCAGACAGGTGGAGACAGGGAGGAGTGTGACAGGAGTACCTGTACCAGACAGGTGGAGACAGGGAGGACCTGTACCAGACAGGGGGAGACATGGAGTACCTGTACCAGACAGGGGGAAACAGGGAGGAGTGTGACAGGAGTACCTGTACCAGACAGGGGGAGACAGGGAGGAGTGTGACAGGAGTACCTGTACCAGACAGGTGGAGACAGGGAGGAGTGTGATGGGAGTACCTGTACCAGACAGGGGGAGACAGGGAGTACCTGTACCAGACAGGGGGAGACAGGGAGGAGTGTGACAGGAGTACCTGTACCAGACAGGGGGAGACAGGGAGGAGTGTGACAGGAGTACCTGTACCAGACAGGGGGAGACAGGGAGGAGTGTGATGAGAGTACCTGTACCAGACAGGTGGAGACAGGGAGGAGTGTGACAGGAGTACCTGTACCAGACAGGTGGAGACAGGGAGGAGTGTGACAGGAGTACCTGTACCAGACAGGTGGAGACAGGGAGGAGTGTGACAGGAGTACCTGTACCAGACAGGTGGAGACAGGGAGGAGTGTGACAGGAGTACCTGTACCAGACAGGGGGAGACAGGGAGGAGTGTGACAGGAGTACCTGTACCAGACAGGTGGAGACAGGGAGGAGTGTGACAGGAGTACCTGTACCAGACAGGTGGAGACAGGGAGGAGTGTGACAGGAGTACCTGTACCAGACAGGTGGAGACAGGGAGGACCTGTACCAGACAGGGGGAGACAGGGAGTACCTGTACCAGACAGGGGGAAACAGGGAGGAGTGTGACAGGAGTACCTGTACCAGACAGGGGGAGACAGGGAGGAGTGTGACAGGAGTACCTGTACCAGACAGGGGGAGACAGGGAGGAGTGTGACAGGAGTACCTGTACCAGACAGGGGGAGACAGGGAGGAGTGTGACAGGAGTACCTGTACCAGACAGGGGGAGACAGGGAGGAGTGTGATGAGAGTACCTGTACCAGACAGGTGGAGACAGGGAGGAGTGTGACAGGAGTACCTGTACCAGACAGGTGGAGACAGGGAGGAGTGTGACAGGAGTACCTGTACCAGACAGGAGGAGACAGGGAGGAGTGTGACAGGAGTACCTGTACCAGACAGGGGGAGACAGGGAGGAGTGTGACAGGAGTACCTGTACCAGACAGGGGGAGACAGGGAGGAGTGTGACAGGAGTACCTGTACCAGACAGGGGGAGACAGGGAGGAGTGTGATGAGAGTACCTGTACCAGACAGGTGGAGACAGGGAGGAGTGTGACAGGAGTACCTGTACCAGACAGGTGGAGACAGGGAGGAGTGTGACAGGAGTACCTGTACCAGACAGGAGGAGACAGGGAGGAGTGTGACAGGAGTACCTGTACCAGACAGGTGGAGACAGGGAGGAGTGTGACAGGAGTACCTGTACCAGACAGGTGGAGACAGGGAGGACCTGTACCAGACAGGGGGAGACAGGGAGTACCTGTACCAGACAGGGGGAAACAGGGAGGAGTGTGACAGGAGTACCTGTACCAGACAGGGGGAGACAGGGAGGAGTGTGACAGGAGTACCTGTACCAGACAGGTGGAGACAGGGAGGAGTGTGACAGGAGTACCTGTACCAGACAGGGGGAGACAGGGAGTACCTGTACCAGACAGGGGGAAACAGGGAGGAGTGTGACAGGAGTACCTGTACCAGACAGGGGGAGACAGGGAGGAGTGTGACAGGAGTACCTGTACCAGACAGGGGGAGACAGGGAGGAGTGTGACAGGAGTACCTGTAGCAGACAGGTGGAGACAGGGAGGAGTGTGACAGGAGTACCTGTACCAGACAGGTGGAGACAGGGAGGAGTGTGACAGGAGTACCTGTACCAGACAGGGGGAGACAGGGAGGAGTGTGACAGGAGTACCTGTAGCAGACAGGTGGAGACAGGGAGTACCTGTACCAGACAGGGGGAGACAGGGAGTACCTGTACCAGACAGGTGGAGACAGGGAGGAGTGTGACAGGAGTACCTGTACCAGACAGGGGGAGACAGGGAGGAGTGTGACAGGAGTACCTGTAGCAGACAGGTGCAGACAGGGAGGAGTGTGACAGGAGTACCTGTAGCAGACGGGCGGAGACAGGGAGGAGTGTGACAGGAGTACCTGTACCAGACAGGGGGAGACAGGGAGGAGTGTGACAGGAGTACCTGTACCAGACAGGGGGAGACAGGGAGGAGTGTGACAGGAGTACCTGTACCAGACAGGGGGAGACAGGGAGGAGTGTGACAGGAGTACCTGTACCAGACAGGTGGAGACAGGGAGGACCTGTACCAGACAGGGGGAAACAGGGAGGAGTGTGACAGGAGTACCTGTACCAGACAGGTGGAGACAGGGAGGAGTGTGACAGGAGTACCTGTACCAGACAGGGGGAGACAGGGAGGAGTGTGATGAGAGTACCTGTACCAGACAGGGGAGACAGGGAGGAGTGTGAAGGGAGTACCTGTACCAGACAGGGGGAGACAGGGAGGAGTGTGATGAGAGTACCTGTACCAGACAGGGGGAGACAGGGAGGAGTGTGATGAGAGTACCTGTACCAGACAGGGGGAGACAGGAAGGAGTGTGACAGGAGTACCTGTACCAGACAGGGGGAGACAGGGAGGAGTATGACAGGAGTACCTGTACCAGACAGGGGGAGACAGGGAGGAGTGTGACAGGAGTACCTGTACCAGACAGGTGGAGACAGGGAGGAGTGTGACAGGAGTACCTGTACCAGACAGGGGGAGACAGGGAGGAGTGTGACAGGAGTACCTGTAGCAGACAGGTGGAGACAGGGAGTACCTGTACCAGACAGGGGGAGACAGGGAGTACCTGTACCAGACAGGTGGAGACAGGGAGGAGTGTGACAGGAGTACCTGTACCAGACAGGGGGAGACAGGGAGGAGTGTGACAGGAGTACCTGTAGCAGACAGGTGCAGACAGGGAGGAGTGTGACAGGAGTACCTGTAGCAGACGGGCGGAGACAGGGAGGAGTGTGACAGGAGTACCTGTACCAGACAGGGGGAGACAGGGAGGAGTGTGACAGGAGTACCTGTACCAGACAGGGGGAGACAGGGAGGAGTGTGACAGGAGTACCTGTACCAGACAGGGGGAGACAGGGAGGAGTGTGACAGGAGTACCTGTACCAGACAGGTGGAGACAGGGAGGACCTGTACCAGACAGGGGGAAACAGGGAGGAGTGTGACAGGAGTACCTGTACCAGACAGGTGGAGACAGGGAGGAGTGTGACAGGAGTACCTGTACCAGACAGGGGGAGACAGGGAGGAGTGTGATGAGAGTACCTGTACCAGACAGGGGGAGACAGGGAGGAGTGTGAAGGGAGTACCTGTACCAGACAGGGGGAGACAGGGAGGAGTGTGATGAGAGTACCTGTACCAGACAGGGGGAGACAGGGAGGAGTGTGATGAGAGTACCTGTACCAGACAGGGGGAGACAGGAAGGAGTGTGACAGGAGTACCTGTACCAGACAGGGGGAGACAGGGAGGAGTATGACAGGAGTACCTGTACCAGACAGGGGGAGACAGGGAGGAGTGTGACAGGAGTACCTGTACCAGACAGGGGGAGACAGGGAGGACCTGTACCAGACAGGGGGAGACATGGAGTACCTGTACCAGACAGGGGGAGACAGGGAGGAGTGTGACAGGAGTACCTGTACCAGACAGGGGGAGACAGGGAGGAGTGTGATGAGAGTACCTGTACCAGACAGGTGGAGACAGGGAGGACCTGTACCAGACAGGGGGAGACAGGGAGGAGTGTGACAGGAGTACCTGTACCAGACAGGGGGAGACAGGGAGGAGTGTGATGAGAGTACCTGTACCAGACAGGGGGAGACATGGAGTACCTGTACCAGACAGGGGGAGACAGGGAGGAGTGTGACAGGAGTACCTGTACCAGACAGGGGGAGACAGGGAGGAGTGTGATGAGAGTACCTGTACCAGACAGGTGGAGACAGGGAGGACCTGTACCAGACAGGGGGAAACAGGGAGGAGTGTGACAGGAGTACCTGTACCAGACAGGGGGAGACAGGGAGGAGTGTGATGAGAGTACCTGTACCAGACAGGGGGAGACATGGAGTACCTGTACCAGACAGGGGGAGACAGGGAGGAGTGTGACAGGAGTACCTGTACCAGACAGGGGGAGACAGGGAGGAGTGTGATGAGAGTACCTGTACCAGACAGGTGGAGACAGGGAGGACCTGTACCAGACAGGGGGAAACAGGGAGGAGTGTGACAGGAGTACCTGTACCAGACAGGGGGAGACGGGGAGGAGTGTGACAGGAGTACCTGTACCAGACAGGGGGAGACAGGGAGGACCTGTACCAGACAGGGGGAAACAGGGAGGAGTGTGACAGGAGTACCTGTACCAGACAGGGGGAGACAGGGAGGAGTGTGACAGGAGTACCTGTACCAGACAGGGGGAGACAGGGAGGAGTGTGACAGGAGTACCTGTACCAGACAGGGGGAGACAGGGAGGAGTGTGACAGGAGTACCTGTACCAGACAGGTGGAGACAGGGAGGAGTGTGATGAGAGTACCTGTACCAGACAGGTGGAGACAGGGAGGACCTGTACCAGACAGGGGGAAACAGGGAGGAGTGTGACAGGAGTACCTGTACCAGACAGGGGGAGACAGGGAGGAGTGTGACAGGAGTACCTGTACCAGACAGGGGGAGACAGGGAGGAGTGTGACAGGAGTACCTGTACCAGACAGGGGGAGGCAGGGAGGAGTGTGACAGGAGTACCTGTACCAGACAGGGGGAGACAGGGAGGAGTGTGACAGGAGTACCTGTACCAGACAGGGGGAGACAGGGAGGACCTGTACCAGACAGGGGGAAACAGGGAGGAGTGTGACAGGAGTACCTGTACCAGACAGGGGAAGACAGGGAGGAGTGTGACAGGAGTACCTGTACCAGACAGGGGGAGACAGGGAGGAGTGTGATGAGAGTACCTGTACCAGACAGGGGGAGACAGGGAGGAGTGTGACAGGAGTACCTGTACCAGACAGGGGGAGACAGGGAGGAGTGTGACAGGAGTACCTGTACCAGACAGGGGGAGACAGGGAGGAGTGTGACAGGAGTACCTGTACCAGACAGGGGGAGACAGGGAGGAGTGTGATGAGAGTACCTGTACCAGACAGGGGGAGACAGGGAGGAGTGTGACAGGAGTACCTGTACCAGACAGGGGGAGACAGGGAGGAGTGTGACAGGAGTACCTGTACCAGACAGGGGGAGACAGGGAGGACCTGTACCAGACAGGTGGAGACAGGGAGGACCTGTACCAGACAGGGGGAAACAGGGAGGAGTGTGACAGGAGTACCTGTACCAGACAGGGGGAGACGGGGAGGAGTGTGACAGGAGTACCTGTACCAGACAGGGGGAGACAGGGAGGACCTGTACCAGACAGGGGGAAACAGGGAGGAGTGTGACAGGAGTACCTGTACCAGACAGGGGGAGACAGGGAGGAGTGTGACAGGAGTACCTGTACCAGACAGGGGGAGACAGGGAGGAGTGTGACAGGAGTACCTGTACCAGACAGGGGGAGACAGGGAGGAGTGTGACAGGAGTACCTGTACCAGACAGGGGGAGACAGGGAGGACCTGTACCAGACAGGGGGAAACAGGGAGGAGTGTGACAGGAGTACCTGTACCAGACAGGGGAAGACAGGGAGGAGTGTGACAGGAGTACCTGTACCAGACAGGGGGAGACAGGGAGGAGTGTGATGAGAGTACCTGTACCAGACAGGGGGAGACAGGGAGGAGTGTGACAGGAGTACCTGTACCAGACAGGGGGAGACAGGGAGGAGTGTGACAGGAGTACCTGTACCAGACAGGGGGAGACAGGGAGGAGTGTGACAGGAGTACCTGTACCAGACAGGGGAGACAGGAGGAGTGTGATGAGAGTACCTGTACCAGACAGGGGGAGACAGGGAGGAGTGTGACAGGAGTACCTGTACCAGACAGGGGGAGACAGGGAGGAGTGTGACAGGAGTACCTGTACCAGACAGGGGGAGACAGGGAGGACCTGTACCAGACAGGTGGAGACAGGGAGGACCTGTACCAGACAGGGGGAAACAGGGAGGAGTGTGACAGGAGTACCTGTACCAGACAGGGGGAGACGGGGAGGAGTGTGACAGGAGTACCTGTACCAGACAGGGGGAGACAGGGAGGACCTGTACCAGACAGGGGGAAACAGGGAGGAGTGTGACAGGAGTACCTGTACCAGACAGGGGGAGACAGGGAGGAGTGTGACAGGAGTACCTGTACCAGACAGGGGGAGACAGGGAGGACCTGTACCAGACAGGTGGAGACAGGGAGGACCTGTACCAGACAGGGGGAAACAGGGAGGAGTGTGACAGGAGTACCTGTACCAGACAGGGGGAGACGGGGAGGAGTGTGACAGGAGTACCTGTACCAGACAGGGGGAGACAGGGAGGACCTGTACCAGACAGGGGGAAACAGGGAGGAGTGTGACAGGAGTACCTGTACCAGACAGGGGGAGACAGGGAGGAGTGTGACAGGAGTACCTGTACCAGACAGGGGGAGACAGGGAGGAGTGTGACAGGAGTACCTGTACCAGACAGGTGGAGACAGGGAGGACCTGTACCAGACAGGGGAAACAGGGAGGAGTGTGACAGGAGTACCTGTACCAGACAGGGGGAGACAGGGAGGAGTGTGACAGGAGTACCTGTACCAGACAGGGGGAGACAGGGAGGAGTGTGATGAGAGTACCTGTACCAGACAGGTGGAGACAGGGAGGACCTGTACCAGACAGGGGGAGACAGGGAGGAGTGTGACAGGAGTACCTGTACCAGACAGGGGGAGACAGGGAGGAGTGTGATGAGAGTACCTGTACCAGACAGGGGGAGACATGGAGTACCTGTACCAGACAGGGGGAGACAGGGAGGAGTGTGACAGGAGTACCTGTACCAGACAGGGGGAGACAGGGTGGAGTGTGATGAGAGTACCTGTACCAGACAGGTGGAGACAGGGAGGACCTGTACCAGACAGGGGGAAACAGGGAGGAGTGTGACAGGAGTACCTGTACCAGACAGGGGGAGACGGGGAGGAGTGTGACAGGAGTACCTGTACCAGACAGGGGGAGACAGGGAGGACCTGTACCAGACAAGGGGAAACAGGGAGGAGTGTGACAGGAGTACCTGTACCAGACAGGGGGAGACAGGGAGGAGTGTGACAGGAGTACCTGTACCAGACAGGTGGAGACAGGGAGGAGTGTGATGAGAGTACCTGTACCAGACAGGTGGAGACAGGGAGGACCTGTACCAGACAGGGGGAGACAGGGAGGAGTGTGACAGGAGTACCTGTACCAGACAGGTGGAGACAGGGAGGAGTGTGATGAGAGTACCTGTACCAGACAGGTGGAGACAGGGAGGACCTGTACCAGACAGGGGGAAACAGGGAGGAGTGTGACAGGAGTACCTGTACCAGACAGGGGGAGACAGGGAGGAGTGTGACAGGAGTACCTGTACCAGACAGGGGGAGACAGGGAGGAGTGTGACAGGAGTACCTGTACCAGACAGGGGGAGGCAGGGAGGAGTGTGACAGGAGTACCTGTACCAGACAGGGGGAGACAGGGAGGAGTGTGACAGGAGTACCTGTACCAGACAGGGGGAGACAGGGAGGACCTGTACCAGACAGGGGGAAACAGGGAGGAGTGTGACAGGAGTACCTGTACCAGACAGGGGGAGACAGGGAGGAGTGTGACAGGAGTACCTGTACCAGACAGGGGGAGACAGGGAGGAGTGTGACAGGAGTACCTGTACCAGACAGGGGGAGACAGGGAGGAGTGTGACAGGAGTACCTGTACCAGACAGGGGGAGACAGGGAGGAGTGTGATGAGAGTACCTGTACCAGACAGGGGGAGACAGGGAGGAGTGTGACAGGAGTACCTGTACCAGACAGGGGGAGACAGGGAGGAGTGTGACAGGAGTACCTGTACCAGACAGGGGGAGACAGGGAGGACCTGTACCAGACAGGTGGAGACAGGGAGGACCTGTACCAGACAGGGGGAAACAGGGAGGAGTGTGACAGGAGTACCTGTACCAGACAGGGGGAGACGGGGAGGAGTGTGACAGGAGTACCTGTACCAGACAGGGGGAGACAGGGAGGACCTGTACCAGACAGGGGGAAACAGGGAGGAGTGTGACAGGAGTACCTGTACCAGACAGGGGGAGACAGGGAGGAGTGTGACAGGAGTACCTGTACCAGACAGGGGGAGACAGGGAGGAGTGTGACAGGAGTACCTGTACCAGACAGGGGGAGACAGGGAGGAGTGTGACAGGAGTACCTGTACCAGACAGGGGGAGACAGGGAGGAGTGTGACAGGAGTACCTGTACCAGACAGGTGGAGACAGGGAGGACCTGTACCAGACAGGGGGAAACAGGGAGGAGTGTGACAGGAGTACCTGTACCAGACAGGTGGAGACAGGGAGGACCTGTACCAGACAGGGGGAAACAGGGAGGAGTGTGACAGGAGTACCTGTACCAGACAGGGGGAGACAGGGAGGACCTGTACCAGACAGGGGGAAACAGGGAGGAGTGTGACAGGAGTACCTGTACCAGACAGGGGGAGACAGGGAGGAGTGTGACAGGAGTACCTGTACCAGACAGGGGGAGACAGGGAGGAGTGTGACAGGAGTACCTGTACCAGACAGGTGGAGACAGGGAGGAGTGTGATGAGAGTACCTGTACCAGACAGGGGGAGACAGGGAGGAGTGTGACAGGAGTACCTGTACCAGACAGGGGGAGACAGGGAGGACCTGTACCAGACAGGGGGAAACAGGGAGGAGTGTGACAGGAGTACCTGTACCAGACAGGGGGAGACAGGGAGGAGTGTGACAGGAGTACCTGTACCAGACAGGGGGAGACAGGGAGGAGTGTGACAGGAGTACCTGTACCAGACAGGGGAGACAGGGAGGAGTGTGTACCTGACCAGACAGGGGGAGACAGGGAGGAGGAGTACCTGTACCAGACAGGGGGAGACAGGGAGGAGTGTGATGAGAGTACCTGTACCAGACAGGGGAGACAGGGAGGAGTGTGACAGGAGTACCTGTACCAGACAGGGGGAGACAGGGAGGAGTGTGACAGGAGTACCTGTACCAGACAGGGGGAGACAGGGAGGAGTGTGACAGGAGTACCTGTACCAGACAGGGGGAGACAGGGAGGAGTGTGACAGGAGTACCTGTACCAGACAGGGGGAGACAGGGAGGAGTGTGACAGGAGTACCTGTACCAGACAGGGGGAGACAGGGAGGAGTGTGACAGGAGTACCTGTACCAGACAGGGGGAGACAGGGAGGAGTGTGACAGGAGTACCTGTACCAGACAGGGGAGACAGGGAGGAGTGTGACAGGAGTACCTGTACCAGACAGGGGAGACAGGTGACAGGGAGACAGGTGGAGGAGGAGTGTGATGAGAGTACCTGTACCAGACAGGTGGAGACAGGGAGGACCTGTACCAGACAGGGGGAAACAGGGAGGAGTGTGACAGGAGTACCTGTACCAGACAGGGGAGACAGGGAGGAGTGTGACAGGAGTACCTGTACCAGACAGGGGGAGACAGGGAGGAGTGTGACAGGAGTACCTGTACCAGACAGGGGGAGACAGGGAGGAGTGTGACAGGAGTACCTGTACCAGACAGGGGGAGACAGGGAGGAGTGTGACAGGAGTACCTGTACCAGACAGGGGGAGACAGGGAGGACCTGTACCAGACAGGGGGAAACAGGGAGGAGTGTGACAGGAGTACCTGTACCAGACAGGGGGAGACAGGGAGGAGTGTGACAGGAGTACCTGTACCAGACAGGGGGAGACAGGGAGGAGTGTGACAGGAGTACCTGTACCAGACAGGGGGAGACAGGGAGGAGTGTGACAGGAGTACCTGTACCAGACAGGTGGAGACAGGGAGGAGTGTGACAGGAGTACCTGTACCAGACAGGTGGAGACAGGGAGGAGTGTGACAGGAGTACCTGTACCAGACAGGGGGAGACAGGGAGGACCTGTACCAGACAGGGGGAAACAGGGAGGAGTGTGACAGGAGTACCTGTACCAGACAGGGGGAAACAGGGAGGAGTGTGACAGGAGTACCTGTACCAGACAGGGGGAGTCAGGGAGGAGTGTGACAGGAGTACCTGTACCAGACAGGGGGAGGCAGGGAGGAGTGTGACAGGAGTACCTGTACCAGACAGGGGGAGACAGGGAGGAGTGTGAAGGGAGTACCTGTACCAGACAGGTGCGTGGTGGGGCAGATAAAAGCTTAACGATAAACATTGGGCTAAGGAAAACCTCAAACGGCAGTACAAACATTACATTCCAAAGCCAGATCAAACAGAAAAAAAAATTGAAAAAAATGTAGCGTATTCGTCACATTGGTGTTCTCATTCTCACTTTCTTTCTCTATCTATCCAAACTCTTAATTTCCAAAAGATCACAATCTTTGTGCTGTATAAGTCATTAATGGGTGTGAAGTGCTTTGTCCTTCATTATGTGAGCATCTGTATGCTCAGTGAGGTGAATATATCCCTCTCTCTCTCTCTGCAAGGGGAGGGAAAGTGTTTTGTATTGAAGAAGGCAACCAATCTGTTCATCTCCCGGACCGGTAGCACACGACAGAAAGTTCACACTGTTCTAGAACGTTTACCTGGGAGTTAGTGTGTGTGTGTGTGTGTGTGTGTGTGTATATACAGTGCCGTGCGAAAGTATTCGGCCCCCTTGAACTTTGCGACCTTTTGCCACATTTCAGGCTTCAAACATAAAGATATAAAACTGTATTTTTTTGTGAAGAATCAACAACAAGTGGGACACAATCATGAAGTGGAACAACATTTATTGGATATTTCAAACTTTTTTAACAAAAATTAAAAACTGAAAAATTGGGCGTGCAAAATTATTCAGCCCCTTTACTTTCAGGGCAGCAAACTCTCTCCAGAAGTTCAGTGATGATCTCTGAATGATCCAATGTTGACCTAAATGACTAATGATGATAAATACAATCCACCTGTGTGTAATCAAGTCTCCGTATAAATGCACCTGCACTGTGATAGTCTCAGAGGTCTGTTAAAAGCGCAGAGAGCATCATGAAGAACAAGGAACACACCAGGCAGGTCCGAGATACTGTTGTGAAGAAGTTTAATGCCGGATTTGGATACATCATTTTTTCCCAAGCTTTAAACATCCCAAGGAGCACTGTGCAAGCGATAATATTGAAATGGGAGGAGTATCAGACCACTGCAAATCTACCAAGACCTGGCCGTCGCTCTAAACTTTCAGCTCATACAAGGAGAAGACTGATCAGAGATGCAGCCAAGAGGCCCATGATCACTCTGGATGAACTGCAGAGATCTACAGCTGAGGTGGGAGACTCTGTCCATAGGACAACAATCAGTCGTTTATTGCACAAATCTGGCCTTTATGGAAGAGTGGCAAGAAGAAAGCCATTTGTTAAAGATATCCATAAAAGTGTTGTTTAAAGTTTGCCACAAGCCACCTGGGAGACACACCAAACATGTGGAAGAAGGTGCTCTGGTCAGATGAAACCAAAATTGAACTTTTTGGCAACAATGCAAAACGTTATGTTTGGGGTAAAAGCAACACAGCTCATCACCCTGAACACCCTATCCCCACTGTCAAACATGGTGGTGGCAGCATCATGGTTTGGGCCTGCTTTTCTTCAGCAGGGACAGGGAAGATGGTTAAAATTGATGGGAAGATGGATGGAGCCAAATACATGACCATTCTGGAAGAAAACCTGATGGAGTCTGCTCTCCATCCAACCTCACTGAGCTCGAGCTGTTTTGCAAGGAGGAATGGGAAAAATTTCAGTCTCTCGATGTGCAAGACTGATAGAGACATACCCCAAGCGACTTACAGCTGTAATCGCAGCAAAAGGTGGCGCTACAAAGTATTAACTTAAGGGGGCTGAATAATTTTGCACGCCCAATTTTTTGGTTTTTGAATTGTTAAAAAAGTTAGAAATATCCAATAAATGTCGTTCCACTTCATGATTGTGTCCCACTTGTTGTTGATTCTTCACAAAAAAATACAGTTTTATATCTTTATGTTTGAAGCCTGAAATGTGGCAAAAGGTCGCAAAGTTCAAGGGGGCCGAATACTTTCGCAAGGCACTGTACATACAGATATATATATACATATATAATTCCATAATTAGTTGATGGTGGTAAAAAATGCTGTCTCAGGCACTGCTTCAGAATCTTCCATAGCTGTTGAATTGGGTTGAGGTTTGATGTTGTAGACCTGGTGGTGTTGTAGACCTGGTGGTGTTGTAGACCTGGTGGTCCAGGAGGTGTGGTGTTGTAGACCTGGAGGTGTTGTAGACCTGGAGATGTTGTAGACCTGGTGGTGTTGTAGACCTGGTGGTGTTGTAGACCTGGAGGTGTTGTAGACCTGGTGGTGTTGTAGACCTGGTGGTGTTGTAGACCTGGAGGTGTTGTAGACCTGGTGGTGTTGTAGACCTGGTGGTGTTGTAGACCTGGAGGTGTTGTAGACCTGGTGGTGTTGTAGACCTGGAGGTGTTGTAGACCTGGTGGTGTTGTAGACCTGGTGGTGTTGTAGACCTGGTGGTCCAGGAGGTGTGGTGTTGTAGACCTGGAGGTGTTGTAGACCTGGAGATGTTGTAGACCTGGTGGTGTTGTAGACCTGCTGGTCCAGGAGGTGTGGTGTTGTAGACCTGGTGGTGTTGTAGACCTGGAGGTGTTGTAGACCTGGAGGTGTTGTAGACCTGGTGGTGTTGTAGACCTGGAGGTGTTGTAGACCTGGTGGTGTTGTAGACCTGGTGGTGTTGTAGACCTGGTGGTGTTGTAGACCTGGTGGTGTTGTAGACCTGGTGGTGTTGTAGACCTGGAGGTGTTGTAGACCTGGTGGTGTTGTAGACCTGGAGGTGTTGTAGACCTGGTGGTGTTGTAGACCTGGAGGTGTTGTAGACCTGGAGGTGTTGTAGACCTGGTGGTGTTGTAGACCTGGAGGTGTTGTAGACCTGGTGGTGTTGTAGACCTGGTGGTGTTGTAGACCTGGTGGTGTTGTAGACCTGGAGGTGTTGTAGACCTGGTGGTGTTGTAGAACTGGTGGTGTTGTAGACCTGGAGGTGTTGTAGACCTGGAGGTGTTGTAGACCTGTGGCTGTGGTGAGTGTGGTCTCATCCAAAACAACAATATATGTCAGCCTGTAACGACCAAGGAACTGAAACAAGGAGCAGGTACAAGGAAAGGGTACAAGGAAAGGAGAGTTGAGAGAAGTTTGCTGTTGTCTGTCTCTCTAGAGGACAGCATCTCTTTCCCCTCCTAATGAGCCACTCTGCAGATTGGTTTTCCTCACTTCCTCCTCCCTCCTCCCTCATACATCCCTCCATTCAGGAGAAAGAGAGAGGGGTAGAGGGAGGCAGAGAGACATAAACAGAGACAGAGAGAGAGAGCGAGAGACACAGAGAGGCAGAGTAAAATGGTGAGAGAATGAAAGAGAGAGAATGGCAGAGAAATCACAACATGATGTGCAGTGCTATAATTATCATCATATATTCCAATGGTGGCTTTTTATCCAAATGGAGGGAGGCATTAGCATACAGACTAGGGCCTGGTGAAAGTGATACGTCTGTGGTGGCCGCACCATGTGCACAGTGTTTTTTGCCTGCCTGCCTGTCGCTCTCCCCGACGCAGCAGATTGGTAATTGGTTGGGCTAGCCAGGGCTCCCAAGGCTAATTGAGCATCAAAGAGAAGCCTTGCCTGTTGAGTGAAGATCATCATGATTTCCCCAGGCGTGAATAATCTATCCCAGAGTTACCCCTAACGTGGGGTGAGGAGGTGGGAGGGATGCGTGTTTGAGAGTGTGTGTGTGTGTGAGTGAGAGGTGGGTAGTAGAGGTTGACAATAGCTGTTATCTCATGTTGGACACACATTTCTAGCTTTGTCTTGCTGGGAGTTGGTTTTTCTGACTCTGCACTAAAATGATATGGTCTGCATTTTCCCCTCTATA
This sequence comes from Oncorhynchus keta, assembly GCF_023373465.1. Classification (NCBI taxonomy): domain Eukaryota; kingdom Metazoa; phylum Chordata; class Actinopteri; order Salmoniformes; family Salmonidae; genus Oncorhynchus; species Oncorhynchus keta. Next base: position 12,737,814 of record NC_068424.1, read on the forward strand.
CCATCATATTACCCTGGGGTTGTAAGGTGTCTACACACACAACATTGATGTATTGTAAGTGGCCGGCCACGGAACACAATGTATTCTGTGTGTGCATCACAGCTGTTTAAATATACATGTCCATGTAGCTATTTAGACTGGAGCTAGTAGACTGGAGCTAGTCGACTGGAGCTAGCTAGACTGGAGCTAGTAGACTGGAGCTAGCTAGACTGGAGCTAGTAGACTGGAGCTTGTAGACTGGAGGTAACTAGACTGGAGCTAGTAGACTGGAGCTAGCTAGACTGGAGCTAGTAGACTGGAGCTTGTAGACTGGAGGTAACTAGACTGGAGCTAACTAGACTGGGGGTAACTAGACTGGAGCTAGTAGACTGGAGGTAACTAGACTGGAGCTAGTAGACTGGAGCTAGTAGACTGGAGCTAGTAGACTGGAGGTAACTAGACTGGAGCTAGTAGACTGGAGCTAGTAGACTGGAGCTAGCTAGACTGGAGCTAGCTAGACTGGAGCTAGTAGACGGGAGCTAGTAGACTGGAGGTAACTAGACTGGAGCTAGTAGACTGGAGCTAGTATACTGGAGCTAGCTAGACTGGAGCTAGCTAGACTGGAGGTAACCAGACTGGAGCTAGTAGACTGGAGGTAACCAGACTGGAGCTAGCTAGACTGGAGCTAGTAGACTGGAGCTAACTAGACTGGAGCTAGCTAGACTGGAGCTAGTAGACTGGAGGTAATCAGACTGGAGCTAGCTAGACTGGGGGTAACTAGACTGGAGCTAGCTAGACTGGAGCAAATTAGACTGGAGCTAGCTAGACTGGAGCTAGTAGACTGAAGCTAGCTAGACTGGAGGTAACCAGACTGGAGCTAGATATACTGGAGCTAGCTAGACTGGAGCTAGTAGACTGGAGCTAGATATACTGGAGCTAACTAAACTGGAGCGAGCTAGACTGGAGGTAATCCGACTGGAAGTAACCGGACTGGAGCTTGTAGACTGGAGCTAGTAGACTGGAGCTAACTAGACTGGAGGTGTTGTAGACCTGATGGTCCAGGAGGTGTGGTGTTGTAGACCTGGTGGTGTTGTAAACCTGGTGGTGTTGTAGACCTGGTGGTCCAGGAGGTTTGATGTTGTAGACCTGGTGGTTAGTCTGTAAACTCTCCTTGCAGACTCACATTAAGCATCTCCAATTAAAAATTAAATCCAGTATCTGCTTCCTATTTCTCAACAAAGAATCTTTCACTCATGCTGCCAAACATACCCTCGTAAAACGGACCATCCTACTGGTCCTTGACTTCGGCGATGTCATTTACAAAATAGCCTCCAACACTCTACTCAGCAAATTGGATGCAGTCTATCACAGTGCCATCCGTTTTGTCGCCAAAGCCCCATATACCACCCACCACTGCGACCTGTATGCTCGTTGGCTGGCCCTCACTTCATATTCGTCGCCAAACCCACTGGCTCCAGGTCATCTATAAGTCTTTGCTAGGTAAAGCCCCGCCTTATCTCAGCTCACTGGTCACCATAGCAGCACCCACCTGTAGCACGTGCTCCAGCAGGTATATTTCACTGGTCACCCCCAAAGCCAATTTCTCCTTTGGCCGCCTCTCCTTCCAGTTCTCTGCTGCCAATGACTGGAACGAATTGCAAAAATCACTGAAGCTGGAGACTCAAATCTCCCTCACTAACTTTTAGCACCAGCTGTCAGAGCAGCTCAGATTTTTTATTTATTTTTTATTTTACTAGGCAAGTCAGTTAAGAACAAATTCTTATTTTCAATGACGGCCTAGGAACAGTGGGTTAACTGCCTGTTCAGGGGCAGAATGACAGATTTGTACCTTGTCAGCTCGGGGATTTGAACTTGCAACCTTGCAGTTCATAGCCCATCTGTAAATAGCTCATCCAACTACCTTATCCCTATACGTTCTTTTGCACCCCCAGTATCTTTACTTGCACATTCATCTTCTGCACATCTATCACTCCAGTCTTCATCACTGCAGTCTCTATCACTCCAGTGTTTAATTACTAAATTCTAATTATTTTGCCACTATGGCCTATTTATTGCCTTACCTCCCTTATCTTACCTAATTTGCACACACTGCATATTTTTCTATTGTATTATTGACTGTATGTTTTGTTTATTCCATGTGTAACTCTGTGTTGTTGTTTGTGTCACACGCTTTGCTTTATCTTGGCCAGGTCGCAGTTGTAAATGAGAACTTGTTCTCAACTGGCCTACCTGGTTAAATAAAGGTGAAATAATAAATAAAATTAAAAAAATATATATATATATATGATTCTCCTGTGGAGAGAGCGAGAGACAGAGAGAGCGAGAGATGGCGGAAAATTACATTAGACATAATATGTCTTCAGAAGTGGAGAGGTGTGTTTGTTTATGGTTGTGTGTTTGAGAAGCTGTACCATTGTACTTTCCTTTTGACTGGTCAAGTGGGAAATTATGTGGGAGAAACGGTATAAATGCACTTGTGGGAAGATGCGTTTCTGTCTTCATTATCAATGTCTGTGTGGCATCTGTGATATGCATCTGCACCTGTGATCTGCCCCTGTGATCTGCACCTGTGAGAATACGTTTTTCTTTCTGTCTCAGGTTTATAAATAATTTCCTCTCTTCAGTCCAGGTGATGGGATTGTTGTTTATAGCCTATTTCACTGGTAGTTACTCTATAAAGCCTATATGAAGATGTGTTTGTGAGCCAGTATAATGGCTAGCGAGTCATCAGTTATCAGGCCCTTCACATCAGTGGTTTTATCTGCTGTATCAGTAGCACTCATATTTGTGTAATCTCTGTATCATCTCTGTATCATCTCTATATCATCTCTATATCATCTCTGCCTCGCTGGCTACTACCTGTCAAAAGGGTTGGGAAGGTTACTTTCTAAATGTAATCGTTTACAGTTCCTAGTTATCTGTCCAATATTGTAATCCTTGACGTCATTTTGAATTACCCAAACTCAGTAACGTAATCTGATTACTTTTAGTTACTTTTATATTACTTTCTCCTTAAACAGTGTTAGAAGAAGATTAAAATTAATATTACCAATTGAACAAAAGGATTGCAGGATGAAGAATTTACAGAGCTGGCCATAGAGGGATGTTGCATGTTACTTTACAGGTTATGTATGCTTCTTCTAACGCTTTGCTTTTTACTTCAATACTAATAATACGATTAGGCTATGTATCTTCATTAAAAAACAAACTTTGTCAGATTTCCAGTCATTCCAATTGATTTGATCTTCAATAATAGGACTTGGAACGATAGATTATCCAAATTGTTTTACCTCAGCACAACCCAAAAACAAAGGATTAATTAGCCTACACCGTTGGACATTTTGTTGTAATTAAAAATATATATATATTTTTTTAAACCTTTATTTAATTAGGCAAAGTCAGTTAAAGAACAAATTCGTATTTACAGTGATGGCCTACCAAAAGGCAAAAGGCCTCCTGCGGGGACGGGGCCTGGGATTAAACATTTAAATAGAAATATAGGACAAAACACACATCACGACAAGAGAGACACCACAACACTACATAAAGAGAGACCTAAGACAACAACACAACATAGCAGCAGCACAAAACATGGTACAATCGGCGCTCCTAGTGGCCAGGGACTTTAATGCAGGCAAACTTAAATTCGTTTTACCAAATTTTTACCAGCATGTCACATGCGCAACTAGAAAAAAAAATTACTCCACACATAGAGATCCATACAAAGCTCTCCCCCACCCTCCATTTGGCAAATCTGACCATAATTCTATCCTCCTGATTCCGGTTTACAAGTAAAACTCAAGCAGGAAATACCAGTGACTCGCTCAACATGAAAGTGGTCAGATGATGCGGATGCTACACTACAGGACTGTTTTGCTAGAACAGACTGGAATATGTTCTGGGATTCATCCAGTGGCATTGAAGAGTACACCATCTCAAGTCATCGGCTTCATCAATAAGTGCATCGACAATGTTGTCCCCACAGTGACCGTACGTACATATCCCAACCAGAAGCCATGGATTACAGGCAACATCAGCATCGAGCTAAATTCTAGAGCTGCCGCTTTCATGGAGCCAGAGACTAATCCGGACACTTATAAGAAATCCCGCTATGCCCTCAAGACAAACCATCAAACAAGCAAATTGTCAATACAGGATTAATATTGAATCCGACTACACCGGCTCTGACACTCGTCGGATGTGGCTTGAAAACTATTACAGACTACAAAGGGGAACCCAGACTCGAACTGCCCAGTGACGGGAGCCTACCAAACGAGCTAAATTCCTTTTATGCTCACTTCGAGGCAAGCAACACTGAAGTATGCACGAGAGCACCAGCTGTTCTGGATGACTGTGTGATAACGCTCTCAGTAGCTGATGTGAACAAAACCTTTAAACAGGTCAACATTCACAAAGCCGCTGGGCCAGACGGATTACCAGGACATGTACTCAAAGCATGACCGGACCAACTGGCTAGTGTCTTCACTGACATCTTCAACCTCTCCCTGACTGAGTCTGTAATACCCACATGTTTCAAGCAGACCACCATAGTCACTATGCCCAAGGAAGCGAAGGTAACCTACGTAAATGATTACCGCCCTGTAGCACTCAAGTCGGTAGCGATGAAGTGCTTTGAAATTGCTGTTCAACAGCATCCTCCCGGACACCCTAGACCCACTCCAATTCACATCCCACACCAACAGATCCACAGATGACGCAATCTCAATTGCACTCCACACTGCCCTTTCCCACCTGGACAAAAGGAACACCTATGTGAGAATGCTGTTCATTGACTACAGCTCAGCGTAGTGCCCACAAACCTCATCACTAAGCTAAGAACTCTGGGACTAAACACCTCCCTCTACAACTGGATCCGGGACTTCCTGACGAGCCGCCCCCCAGGTCATAAGAGTAGGCAACAACACGTCTCCCACGCTGATCCTTAACACTGGGGCCACTCAGGGGTGGATACTTAGTCCCCTCCTGTACTCCCTGCTCACCCACGGCTGCATGGCCAAACATGACTCCAACACCATGATTAAGTTTGCTGACGACACAACATTGCTAGGCCTGATCACCAAGAATGATGAGACGGCCTATAGGGAGGAGGTCAGGGAACTGGCAGTGTGGTGTTAGCACAGCAACCTCTCTCTGAATGTGAGCTACACAGAGCTGATCTTGGACTACAGGAAAAGGCGGGTTGAACAGGCCCCCATTAACCTCAAAGGGGTTGTGGTGGAGCGGTTGTGGTGTCCACATCACCAACAAACTATCATGGTCCAAACATATCAAGACAATCGTGAAGAGGGCACAACAAAACTTTTTCCCCCTCAGGAGACTGAAAAGATTTGGCATGGGTCCCCAGATCCTCAAAAGGTTCTACAGCTGCACCATCGAGAGCATCCGGACCATTTGCCTCAACGCCTGGTATGGCAACTGCTCGGCATCTGAACGTTAGGCGCTACAGAGGGTAGCGCGTACAGCCCAGTACATCACTGGGGCCAAGCTTCCTGCCATCCAGGATCTATATACTAGGCGGTGTCAGAGGAAAGCCCATAAAATTGTCAGAGACTACAGTCAACCAAGTCATAGAGTGTTTTCTCTGCTACCGTACGGCAAGAGCTACCAGAGCGCCAAGTCTAGTACCCAAAGTCTCCTCAACAGCTTCTACCCCCTAGCCATAAGACTGCTGAACAATTAATAAAATCGCCACATTGACCCCCCTCCCTTTTGTACACTTCTGCGACTCACTGTTTATTATCTATGCATAGTCACTTCACCCCTACCTACATGTACAAATGACCCCTCAAATAACCTCTACCCCGCACACTGACTCGGTACCAGTACCCACTGTATATAGCCTCGTTCTTCTTCTTTTTTTTTTTTTTACATTAATTGGTCTATTTGGTAAATATTTTCTTAACTCTTCTTGAACTGCACTGTTGGTTAAGGGCTTGTAAGTAAGCATTTCACAGTAAGGTCTACACTTGTTGTATTTGGCGTGTGTGACAAATAAAGTTACATTTGTATTGAAAGGGCAAGAACGAAGAGATAACAATGCATCACGCGAAGCAGCCACAACTGTCAGTAAGATTGTCCGTGATTGAGTCTTTGAATGAAGAGATGGAGATAAAACTGTCCAGTTTGAGTGTTTGCTGCTGCTCATTTCATTCGCTAGCTGCAGCAAATTGAAAAGAGGAGCGACCCAGGGATGTGTGTGCTTTGGGGACCTTTAACAGAATGTGACTGGCAGACCGGGTGTTGTATGTGGAGGATGATGGCTGCAGTAGGTATCTCAGATAGGGGGGAGTGAGGTCTAAGAGAGTTTTATAAATAAGCATCAACCAGTGGGTCTTGCGACAGGTATACAGAGATGTCCAGTTTACAGAGAAGTATAGAGTGCAGTGATGTGTCCTATAAGGAGCATTGGTGTAACATCTGATGGCCGAATGGTAAAGAACATCTAACAGCTCGAGAGCACCCTTACCTGCCAATCTATAAATGACGTGTCTGTAATCTAGCATGGGTAAGATGGTCATCTGAATCAGGGTTAGTTTGGCAGCTGGGGTGAAAGAGGAGTGATTACGATAGAGGAAACAACGTCAAGATTTAACCTGCAGCTTTGATATGTGCTGAGAGAAGGACAGTGTACTGTCTAACCATACTCCCAAGTACTTGTATGAGGTGACTATCTCAAGCCTCTAAACCCTCAGAGGTAGTAATCACACCTGTGTGGAGAGGGGCATTCATCTTACCAAACCACATGATCTTTGTTTTGGAGGTGTTCAGAACAAGGTTAAGGACAGAGCTTGTTGGATACTAAGAAATCTTTGTCATAGAGCATTTAACACAAACTTCGGGGAGGGCCCAGCTGAGTATAGGACTGTATCATCTGCATATAAATGGGTGAGAGAGCTTCCTACTGCCTGAGCTATGTTGTTGATATAAGTTGGTAAGAGCATGGGGCCTAGGAGCCTTGGGGTACTCCCTTGGTGACAGGCAGTGTCTGAGACAGCAGATGTTCTGACTTCATACACTGCACTCTTTGAGAGAGGTAGTTAGCAAACCAGGCCAAAGACCCCTCAGAGACACCAATACTTCTTAGTCAGCCCACAAGAATGGAATGGTCTACCGTATTAAAAGCTTTGGCCAAGTCAATAAAAGTAGCAGCACAACATTGTGTTAGAATCAAGGGTAATGGTGACATCATTGAAGTCCTTTAAGGTTGCAGTGACACATCCATAACCTGAGCAGAAACCAGATTGCATACCAGAGAGAATACCAGAGAGACATCGAGAAAGTTGATTATTGGCAAGTTTTTCCAACACTTTTGATAAACAGGGAAAAATATGAATTGGCATATAACAATTAGGATCAGCTTGATCTCTCCCTTTAAATTGAAGGGTGCACTGTGGCTGCATTTCAAGCACTGGGAACCTCACCAGAAAGGAGAGACAGGTTGAAACGGTCAGAGATGGGCTTGGTGATGACAGGGGCAGCCACTTTAAAGAAGAAAGGGTCTAAACCATCTGACCCAGATGTTTTTTGAGGGGGAAAGTTTAAAGAGCTCCTTTAGCACCTCGGACTCAAGCGATCGCATGCAGGGAGAAACTTTGTAGCAGGGGAAAAGGAGGGAGGATCATTGGGGCGAGTCGCATTAGAAGGAGTGGGAGATGAGGAAATGTTGGACGGGCAAGGAGGCATGGCTGAGTCAAAATAGGAATTCTGACTTAATGAAGTGGTGATTAAAGAGCTCAGCCATGTGCTCCTGGTCAGTAACAACCACGTCATCGACATTAAGGGACATTGGCAGCTGTGAGGAGGAGGGTTTATTCTCCTTAATGTAACTAACTTTGACGAGAGTCAGTCAGCCTGAGTGTGCATGTGCCGAGACTTTCACCAAATGCAATTCTTGAGGTGGAGTAACTGCAAGATCATGGTCAAACCAGGAGCTGAAGCTCTTTTTAATTCTCATTTTCTTTATGGGGGTGTGTTTGTTAATAATACCGCAGAAAATATCAAAAAAGAAGGTTCAAGCATCTTCAACTGAGGGGATCAAGCTGATTCTATATCAATTTACAGAGGCCAGGTCATGAAGGAAGGCTTGCTCATTAAAGTTTTTTAGCAAGCATCTAGGACAAATCAGGACTGGTCGTTTCACTGAGCAGCCATTCCGAACACAGGCTGTAAAACAGTGATCACTAAGGTCATTACAGAAAACACCAGACTGATACCTATCAGGATTATTTGTGATGATAACATCAAGAAGAGTAGCCTTTTCTGGCTGTTTGGAGTAATACCTTGTGGGATTGGTAATAATCTGAGAAAGATTTAGGGAGTCCCATTGCTTTATGGACTTGGTCAGGTGGTTTAAGCATGTCCCTGTTTAGGTCACCTAGCAGGACAAATTCAGACTTAGTGTAAGGGACCAGGAGAGAGCTTAGGGCAGGTAGGTGAAGGACGATAACACCCAGAAACAGTAAACAAATAGCTATTTGAAAGCTCTTTAATGCTTAAAACCAGCTAATCCAAATGTTTGGGGACAGACTTTGTGGAGATAACCGAGCACTGAAGGTTTTCCTTGGTAATGATTGCCACTCCACCACCTTTGGAAGATCTGTCTTGCCGAAAAAGGTTATAACCAGAAAGGTTAACATCAGTGTTCAAAACACTCTTCCTTAATCTTAGAAATACCCATCCCTGATCCGGGAGAATTGTCATCAACTACACTAATTAGCATAGCACAACGGTCAAAAAATATTACTAGAAAATATTCATATTCATGAAATCACAAGTGAAATATAGTGAAACACAGCTTAGCCTTTTGTTAATCACCCTGTCATCTCAGATTTTGAAATTGTGCTTTACAGCCAAAGCAAGACAAGCGTTTTTGTAAGTTTATCGATAGCCTAGCATACCATTATGTCCAGCAAGCAACAGGAAGCTTGGTCACGAAAATCAGAAGAGCAATCAAATTAAATCGTTTACCTTTGATGAGCTTCGGATGTTTTCACTCACGAGATTCCCAGAGAGTCAGAGTCCCGAGTGTGGGAACAAACATAGTCTGTCCCACGGTTGGGTGAACAAGCATGTTCATAGTCAACAAAGCATGCAGGAGTCATGAGGCAAATAGTATAAAGCACAAGAAAACAATATATTGACTTGGGGCTAGCCATTGTAAGTTCAGAGTCACTCTCTCCAACAGTGCACGTGTGCTGGAGGAGAATGAGGGTGTGGGGTGTGGTGGGGGTACCTGTACCAGACAGGGAGAGACAGGCCAGGGCAGACGGTGAACAGAGAGTGGCAGTGTGGTGGGGGTACCTGTACCAGACATGGGAGACAGGCCAGGACAGACGGTGAACAGATCACCAGGTGGAATCCAAGCAGCAGTGCAGCAGGTAACATGAGTAGGTGTCACACCCACTTGGGAGAAACTTTTTTTCTGGAGGCAGATTCCTTGTAGAAAATGCCAGGGGATGGTCTCCGAACAGCAGGAGGGGGCTTCAAAGGCCTCTGAATTTGGGTGGGGTAGGCTGAGACTCTCCTGCCATTGTTGGGCTCAAAGGCTTTGACACCTCTCACTTCACACCTCAGTGGTAATTGAAGTTGTATCTGTTCTGTCCTAGCAAGCTTGGTAGCCTTAACTTAGCATGCAGTCCTTATAAAGTAAGATATATCCTTGTAATGTATTTTTCTTCTTGGCTTCTTCACTGTATCACAATTCCAGAGGGTCAGAAGTTTACATACACTAAGTTGACTGTGCCTTTAAACAGCTTGGAAAATTCCAGAAAATGATGTCATGGCTTTAGAAGTTTCTGATAGGCTAATTGACATCATTTGAGTCAATTGGAGGTGTACCTGTGGATGTATTTCAAGGCCTACCTTCAAACTCAGTGCCTCTTTGCTTGACATCATGGAAAAAACAAAAGAAATCAGCCAAGACCTCCCCCCAAAAATTGTAGACCTCCACAAGTCTGGTTCATCCTTGGGAGCAATTTCCAAACACCTGTAGGTACCATGTTCATCTGTACAAACAATAATATGCAAGTATAAACACCATGGAACCACGCAGCCGTCATACCGCTCAGGAAGGAGACGTGTTCTGCCTCCTAGATATGAACGTACTTTGGTGCGAAAAGTGCAAATCATTCCCAGAACAAAAGCAAAGGACCTTGTGAAGATGCTGGAGGAAACAGGTCCAAAAGTATCTATATCCACAGTAAAACGAGTCCTATATCGACATAACCTGAAAGGCCACTCAGTAAGGAAGAAGCCTCTGTGTCACACCCTGACCATAGTTTGCTTTGTATGTCTCTATGTTTTGTTTGGTCAGGGTGTGATCTGAGTGGGCGTTCTGTTACATGTCTAGTTTGTCTATTTCTGTGTTTGGCCTGATATGGTTCTCAATCAGAGGCAGGTGTTAGTCATTGTCTCTGATTGGGAACCATATTTAGGTAGCCTGTTTGGTGTTGGGTTTTGTGGGTGATTATTCCTGTCTCTGTGTTTGCACCAGATAGGCTGTTTAGGTTTTTTCACGTTTATTGTTTTTGTATACTGTTCGTGTTTTCATCTTTATGAAAGATGTATACAAATAACCACGCTGTATTTTGGTCCGCATCTCCTTCAACTCAAGAAAACCGCTACACACTGCTCCAAAACCGCCATTAAAAAAAGCCAGACTACGGTTTGCAACTGCACATGGGGACAAAGATCGTACTTTTTGGAGAAATGTCCTCTGGTCTGATGAAACAAAAATAGAATTGTTTGGCCATAATGACCATTGTTACGTTTGGAGGAAAAAAGGGGGAGGCTTGCAAGCCGAAGAACACCATCCCAACCATGAAGCAGGGGGATGGGAGCATCATGTTGTGGGGGTCCTTTGCTGCAGGAGGGACTGGTGCTCTTCACAAAATAGATGACATCATGAGAAAGGAAAATTATGTGGATATATTGACGCAACATCTAAAGACATGAGTCAGGAAGTTACAGCTTGGTCACAAATAGGTCTTCCAAATGGACAATGACCCCAAGCATACTTCCAAAGTTGTGACAAAATGGCTTAAGGACAACAAAGTCAAGGTATTGGAGTGGCCATCACAAAGCTCTGACCTCAATCCTATAGAAACTTTGTTGGCAGAACTGAAAAAGTGTGTGTGAGCAAGGAGGCCTGCAAAAATTGACTCTTTGCATGCACTTCAAGTGTCAATAAAAGCCTTTGAAACTTATGAAATGCTTGTAATTATACTTCAGTAATCCATAGTAACATCTGACAAAAATATCTAAACACACTGAAGCAGAAAGTTGTGGAAATTAATATTTGTGTCATTCTCAAAACTATTGGCCACGACTGTACATTTAAACTCAGTGTTTCACAATTCCTGACATTTAATCCTAGTAAAAAAATCCTGTCTTAGGTCCGTTAGGATCACCACTTTATTTTAAGAATGTGAAATGTCAGAATAATAGTAAAGAGAATTATTTACTTCAGCTTTTATTTCTTTCATCACATTCCCAGTGGGTCAGAAGTTTATGTACCCTCAATTAGTATTTCGTAGCATAGCCTTTAAATTGTTTAACTTGGGTCAAATGTTTCAGGTAGCCTTCCACAAGCTTCCCACAATAAGTTGGGTGAATTCTGGCCCATTCCTCCTGGCAGAGCTGGTGTAACTGAGTCAGATTTGTAGTGTTGACCCTTCTTTTTCAAGACCTCTGCAATCCGCCCTGGCATGCTGTTAATTAACTTCTGGGCCATCATGCTGGAAAAAGCATTGTTCGTCACCAAACTGTTCCTGGGTGGTTGGGAGAAGTTGCTCTCAAGGATGTGTTGGTACCATTCTTCATTCATGGCTGTGCTCTTAGGCAAAGTTGTGAGTGAGCCCACTCCCTTGGCTGAGTAGCAACCCCACACATGAATGGTCTCAGGATGCTTTACTGTTGGCATGACACAGGACTGATGGTAGCGCTCACCTTGTCTTCTCCCGACAAGCTTTTTTCCGGATGCCCCAAACAACCGGAAAGTGAATTCATCACAGAAAATGACTTTAACCCAGTCCTCAGCAGTCCAATCCCTGTACCTTTTGCAGAATATCAGTCTGTCCCTGATGTTTTTCCTGGAGAAAAGTGGCTTCTTTGCTGCCCTTCTTGACACCAGGCCATCCTCCAAAAGTCTTCGCCTCACTGTGCGTGCAGATACACTCACACCTGCCTGCTGCCATTCCTGAGCAAGCTCTGTACTGGTGGTGCCCCGATCCCACAACTGAATCAACTTTAGGACATGGTCCTGGGGCTTGCTGGACTTTCTTGGGCGCCCTGAAGCCTTCTTCACAACAATTGAACCACTCTCCTTGAAGTTCTTGATGATCCGATAAATGGTAGATTTAGGTGCAATCTTCCCGGCAGCAATATCCTTGCCTGTGAAGCCCGTTTTGTGCAAAGTAATGATGACGGCACGTGTTTCCTTGCAGGTAATGCATGGCTGACAGAGGAAGAACAATGATTCCAAGCACCTATTGAAGCTTCCAGTCTGCTATTCGAATTCAATCAGCATGACAGAGTGATCTCCAGCCTTGTCCTTGTCAACACTCACACCTGTGTTAACTAGAGAATCACTGACATGTCAGCTGGTCCTTTTGTGGCAGGGCTGAAATGCAGTGGAAATGTTTTCGGGGATTCAGTTAATTTGTATGGCAAAGAGGGACTTTGCAATTCATCTGATCACTCTTCATAACATTCTAGAGTATATGCAAATTGCTATCAAACTGAGACAGCAGCATTAATATTTTTGTAATTTTCAAAACTTTTGGCCAAGACTATTTTTCTTAATGTGTATGTTAACTTCCGACTTCAACTGTGCACAGCCATCCACAATCCGTAATGCGAAAATAGTTCCTTAAGAGAGAGAGACTACACTACTGCTGTAGACTACACCACTGCTGTCATCATCTTAACCTCCAAGTGTTTATTCAAGTTGGATCATCTTTGGATGCCGATAGCAGTCACACCGTTGGAAGACATAGCTTGGACTGTAGCCTACAAAAGCCCATTCCTGCTCTTTTCCCACAATCCATCAAACACATTTGGTGTGTCATCATAGTGGTCTCTGACTTGTGGTTGGACTCGCTCAGATGGAACTAACTTGAACTTAAAATGTAATTGAGATAACAGAAAGTTGTCATAAATATTTGTTGATTTTTTTTTTTTCAGAATTGAAAAGTAATCCTGGAAGTAATCGTCTTTACAACAAATTAAATCTGAAATCTGATTACATAATTGTTTACTGGTAAAGTAATGGATAATAGTTTGTTTTTTGAAAGATACAAGTTATCCGTTACTCCCGAACCCTGCCTGTCAATCAGCAGCCATCTCATAGATTGGAAGCACTCTCCTCTTGTCACGTTCTTTCAAAATCCAATCCAGAAGCAGACCAGGACAAGGAGAGTAGGAAGAAGGTGAGTATTTATTTACAAGTGAATGGGTAGATATATCCAGGTGTTGTAGCGGGCAGCGGTGGTGAGTTGATGGGAGTAAATAGGTGGATCCAATGGGGTAGCGGAATCCGACGACGACCAGGCGGGAATGGGGTCAATGATCCGGGTGAGTAACTGAAGACAGAACAAACGGAGGTGAGTTTAAGGCAAGCAATACGTAAAACACAACAAAACAAATTCTATCCGACTTGAGGCTGATACTATGGCACAACATACTGTTCATGGCTAACGATCCGGCAGGGAATGGATGTCAGGTCCGGGCTTATGAAGAGGAGAGATGATGATCAGGACCAGGTGTGCAGATAGCTGATGGGATACAGGTGCGGGTAATCAGAACTCCCAACTGGCTACATTGCCCGGCAACCAGACAGTTCCAGGACGCTGGAAAAAACACTCCAGGACAGAACACAGGCAAAAAAACAGACTCAGGAAACGGGATTCGTGACACCTCTCCTCTCTCTACTAGGCTGTGTTGCAGACCTCTGCTTTGTGGGGAATTCCTCACTGATGTTTATTAGGCCTAGTGTGTGCTGATTCTCTGTGCAACCTGTCAGTGTATAGTGGCTATAGCTCTGTATCTCTGTCCAACCTGTCAGTGTATAGTAGCTACAGCCCTGTATCTCTGTCCAACCTGTCAGTATAGTAGCTACAGCCCTGTATCTCTGTCCAACCTGTCAGTATAGTAGCTACAGCCCTGTATCTCTGTCCAACCTGTCAGTGTATAGTAGATACAGCCCTGTATCTCTGTCCAACCTGTCAGTATAGTAGCTACAGCCCTGTATCTCTGTCCAACCTGTCAGTATAGTAGCTACAGCCCTGTATCTCTGTCCAACCTGTCAGTGTATAGTAGCTACAGCCCTGTATCTCTGTCCAACCTGTCAGTATAGTAGCTACAGCCCTGTATCTCTGTCCAACCTGTCAGTGTATAGTAGCTACAGCCCTGTATCTCTGTCCAACCTGTCAGTATAGTAGCTACAGCCCTGTATCTCTGTCCAACCTGTCAGTGTATAGTAGCTACAGCCCTGTATCTCTGTCCAACCTGTCAGTGTATAGTAGCTACAGCCCTGTATCTCTGTCCAACCTGTCAGTGTATAGTAGCTACAGCCCTGTATCTCTGTCCAACCTGACAGTGTATAGTAGATACAGCCCTGTATCTCTGTCCAACCTGTCAGTGTATAGTAGATACAGCCCTGTATCTCTGTCCAACCTGTCAGTGTATAGTAGCTACAGCCCTGTATCTCTGTCCAACCTGTCAGTGTATAGTAGATACAGCCCTGTATCTCTGTCCAACCTGTCAGTATAGTAGCTACAGCCCTGTATCTCTGTCCAACCTGTCAGTGTATAGTAGATACAGCCCTGTATCTCTGTCCAACCTGTCAGTGTATAGTAGCTACAGCCCTGTATCTCTGTCCAACCTGTCAGTGTATAGTAGATACAGCCCTGTATCTCTGTCCAACCTGACAGTGTATAGTAGATACAGCCCTGTATCTCTGTCCAACCTGTCAGTGTATAGTAGATACAGCCCTGTATCTCTGTCCAACCTGTCAGTGTATAGTAGCTACAGCCCTGTATCTCTGTCCAACCTGTCAGTGTATAGTAGCTACAGCCCTGTATCTCTGTCCAACCTGTCAGTATAGTAGCTACAGCCCTGTATCTCTGTCCAACCTGTCAGTGTATAGTAGCTACAGCCCTGTATCTCTGTCCAACCTGTCAGTATAGTAGCTACAGCCCTGTATCTCTGTCCAACCTGTCAGTATAGTAACTACAGCCCTGTATCTCTGTCCAACCTGTCAGTGTATAGTAGCTACAGCCCTGTATCTCTGTCCAACCTGTCAGTATAGTAGCTACAGCCCTGTATCTCTGTCCAACCTGTCAGTATAGTAGCTACAGCCCTGTATCTCTGTCCAACCTGTCAGTGTATAGTAGCTACAGCCCTGTATCTCTGTCCAACCTGTCAGTATGGTAACTACAGCCCTGTATCTCTGTCCAACCTGTCAGTTTAGAAAAAATCCCTAACCAAAAAACGATGTTTCCCCACAATTAAAATCACATTGCCTTGATCACAAAACACATTGTTTTCTGTGTTATAGCGTAACTAGATGATAGATGAAGGCCTAGGGAAAGTTGTCATTTAAATAAAACCATAGCAACAGGTGAACTTTAGGCTACTGTGGTGAATTTGAGAGGTACGCTGGCCTGCCTAACCCTTCTCTCTCCCTCACGCTGGCCTGCCTGCCCCTTCTCTCTCCCTCACGCTGGCCTGCCTGCCCCTTCTCTCTCCCTCATGCTGGCCTGCCTGCCCCTTCTCTCTCCCTCACGCTGGCCTGCCTGCCCCTTCTCTCTCCCTCACGCTGGCCTGCCTGCCCCTTCTCTCTCCCTCACACTGGCCTGCCTGCCCCTTCTCTCTCCCTCACGCTGGCCTGCCTAACCCTTCTCTCTCCCTCACGCTGGCCTGCCTAACCCTTCTCTCTCCCTCACGCTGGCCTGCCTGCCCCTTCTCTCTCCCTCATGCTGGCCTGCCTGCCCCTTCTCTCTCCCTCATGCTGGCCTGCCTGCCCCTTCTCTCTCCCTCACGCTGGCCTGCCTGCTCCTCCTCTCTCTCACACTGGTCTGTCTGCTCCTCCTCTCTCTCTCACGCTGGCCTGTCTGCTCCTCCTCTCACTCCCTCACGCTGGCCTGCCTGCCTCTCCTCTCTCTCACTCACACTGGCCTGCCTGCTCCTCCTCTCTCTCACGCTGGCCTGCCTGCCTCTCCTCTCTCTCTCACGCTGGCCTGTCTGCTCCTCCTCTCTCTCTCACGCTGGCCTGTCTGCTCCTCTTCTCTCTCCCTCACGCTGGCCTGTCTGCTCCTCCTCTCTCTCCCTCACGCTGGTCTGTCTGCTCCTCCTCTCTCTCCCTCACACTGGTCTGTCTGCTCCTCCTCTCTCTCCCTCACACTGGCCTGCCTGCTCCTCCTCTCTCCCTCACGCTGGCCTGTCTGCTCCTCCTCTCTCTCTCACGCTGGCCTGCCTGCTCCTCCTCTCTCTCCCTCACGCTGGTCTGTCTGCTCCTCCTCTCTCTCCCTCACACTGGCCTGCCTGCTCCTCGTCTCTTTCCCTCACGCTGGCCTGCCTGCTCCTCCTCCTCTCTCTTTCACGCTGGCCTGTCTGCTCCTCCTCTCTCTCCCTCACGCTGGCATGCCTGCTCCTCCTCTCTCTCTCTCACGCTGGCCTGTCTGCTCCTCCTCTCTCTCTCACGCTGGCCTGTCTGCTCCTCTCTCTCTCACGCTGGCCTGCCTGCTCCTCCTCTCTCCCTCACGCTGGCCTGTCTGCTCCTCCTCTCTCTCTCACGCTGGCCTGTCTGCTCCTCTCTCTCACGCTGGCCTGTCTGCTCTTCTCTCCCTCATGCTGGCCTGTCTGCTCCTCCTCTCTCTCTCACACTGGCCTGTCTGCTCCTCTCTCTCTCACGCTGGCCTGCCTGCTCCTCTCTCCCTCACGCTGGCATGCCTGCTCCTCCTCTCTCCCTGACGCTGACCTGTCTGCTCCTCCTCTCTCTCCATCACGCTGGCCTGTCTGCTCCTCCTCTCACTCTCTCACGCTGGCCTGTCTGCTCCTCCTCTCACTCTCTCACGCTGGCCTGTCTGCTCCTCCTCTCACTCTCTCACGCTGGCCTGTCTGCTCCTCCTCTCTCTCTCACGCTGGCCTGTCTGCCTCTCCTCTCTCTCTCACGCTGGCCTGTCTGCTCCTCCTCTCTCCCTCACGCTGGCCTGTCTGCTCCTCCTCTCTCTCCCTCACGCTGGCCTGTCTGCTCCTCCTCTCACTCTCTCACGCTGGCCTGTCTGCTCCTCCTCTCTCTCCCTCACGCTGGCCTGTCTGCTCCTCCTCTCACTCTCTCACGCTGGCCTGTCTGCTCCTCCTCTCTCTCTCACGCTGGCCTGTCTGCTCCTCCTCTCTCCCTCACGCTGGCCTGTCTGCTCCTCCTCTCTCTCTCACGCTGGCCTGTCTGCCTCTCCTCTCTCTCTCACGCTGGCCTGTCTGCTCCTCCTCTCTCCCTCACGCTGGCCTGTCTGCTCCTCCTCTCTCTCTCACGCTGGCCTGTCTGCCTCTCCTCTCTCTCTCACGCTGGCCTGTCTGCCTCTCCTCTCTCTCTCACGCTGGCCTGTCTGCCTCTCCTCTCTCTCTCACGCTGGCCTGTCTGCTCCTCCTCTCTCTCCCTCACGCTGGCCTGTCTGCTCCTCCTCTCACTCTCTCACGCTGGCCTGTCTGCTCCTCCTCTCTCCCTCACGCTGGCCTGTCTGCTCCTCCTCTCTCTCCCTCACGCTGGCCTGTCTGCTCCTCCTCTCACTCTCTCACGCTGGCCTGTCTGCTCCTCCTCTCTCTCTCACGCTGGCCTGTCTGCTCTGTCTTTTAGCTAATGATGCCAGTGTGTGCTCAGTCGTCAGTTTGTTGCTTGTCGTAGTTTATTCTTAGGACCGATGTTGCCTGGATACAGAGGTAGGTCTATCTTTGGGCCAGTCTTACGTTCACGGGTTGCTCTTCGTTGCTGAGTGGGTTGGGGTGTTTTTGTCTCATAATATGAAATGACAGTAGGCTTCTGGTAGCCTGTATCGATGACCCTTTTCAGATATAATGGAATGTGGCCCCTAGACAGCGCTACGGTATGTTTGTTTGTTAGGGTAGGCTACACTATGGAAAACCGTTTAAACGTTAAGCACAATTGTCCATTTATCACATCCCTAAAAACTATGGGCAGAAAGGAGATGAGACCAGAAACATTGTAATACTCAGAGCTGTAACAGATCACACACACACACATCTACACACACTTTAGTCTGGAGAGAGATGAGTCCAAAGCATTTTAATACTCAGACAGATACAATTGATTAAAAAGACCTTTCAGAAAGTATTCACAACCCTGGACTTTTATTGTGTTACAACCTGAATTTAAAATTATTTCAATTGAGATTTTTGGTCACTGGCCTACACACTGGCCTACACACTGGCCCACACACTGGCCCACACACTGGCCCACACACTGGCCCACACACTGGCCCACACACTGGCCTACACACTGGCCTACACACTGGCCTACACACTGGCCTACACACTGGCCTACACACTGGCCCACACACTGGCCCACACACTGGCCTACACACTGGCCTACACACTGGCCCACACACTGGCCCACACACTGGCCCACACACTGGCCCACACACTGGCCCACACACTGGCCCACACACTGGCCTACACACTGGCCTACACACTGGCCTACACACTGGCCTACACACTGGCCCACACACTGGCCCACACACTGGCCTACACACTGGCCCACACACTGGCCTACACACTGGCCTACACACTGGCCTACACACTGGCCCACACACTGGCCCACACACTGGCCTACACACTGGCCTACACACTGGCCTACACACTGGCCTACACACTGGCCTAAACACTGGCCTACACACTGGCCTACACACTGGCCTACACACTGGCCTAAACACTGGCCTAAACACTGACCTACACACTGGCCTACACACTGACCTACACAATATCCCATATAATCCCATATTACATATTCATTGAAAATTGAAAAGCTATAATGTCTTGAGTGAATAAGTATTCAATCCCTCTGCAAAGCTGTCATCAAGGCAAAGGGTGGCTACTTTGAGGAATCACAAATATTAAATATATTTGGATTTTTTAAACACTTTTTTGGTTACTACATTATTCCATATGTGTTATTTCATAGTTTTGATGTTTTCACTATTATTTTACAATGTAGAAAATAGTTAAAATTATGAAAAACCCTGGAATGAGTAGTTGTCTAAACTTTTGACTGGTACTATATGTATATATATTAGTTGTATTTTTAATACATTGTTTTACAAATGTTGGATTGTTTTATTTTTTTGATCTTTGACAAAAATGTCAATTTAATCCGTTTTAATCAAACTTTGTAACAACAAAATGGGTAAAACATCAAGGTGTGTGCTTTCTGAAGGGACTGGATCTGCTCGAAACTCGTTGGACTCTCGTCCACACATTTCATCTGACAGACAGACAGACAGACAGACAGACAGACAGACAGACAGACAGACAGACAGACAGTTCTACTCAGCCTAAAAACCCTTGGGGTAAGTCGTGTGATATTTTCAATAATTTGGATGGAGGCAAACTGAAGGGTAATGTGTGAACCAGTGAAAGCTGCTGAGGGGAGGACGGCTCATAATATTGGCTGGAATGGAGTGAATGGCTGGAATGGAGTGAATGGCTGGAATGGAGTATAATGGCTGGAATGGAGTATAATGGCTGGAATGGAGTATAATGGCTGGAATGGAGTATAATGGCTGGAATGGACTATATTGGATGGAATGGAGTATAATGGATGGAATGGAGTATAATGGCTGGAATGGAGTATAATGGCTGGAATGGAGTATAATGGCTGGAATGGAGTATAATGGATGGAATGGAGTATAATGGCTGGAATGGAGTGAATGGCTGGAATGGAGTATAATGGCTGGAATGGAGTATAATGGCTGGAATGGAGTGTAATGGCTGGAATGGAGTATAATGGCTGGAATGGAGTATAATGGATGGAATGGAGTGTAATGGCTGGAATGGAGTATAATGGATGGAATGGAGTGTAATGGCTGGAATGGAGTATAATGGCTGGAATGGAGTATAATGGATGGAATGGAGTATAATGGCTGGAATGGAGTATAATGGCTGGAATGGAGTATAATGGCTGGAATGGAGTATAATGGCTGGAATGGAGTATAATGGCTGGAATGGAGTATAATGGCTGGAATGGAGTATAATGGATGGAATGGAGTGAATGGATACCAATCCATTTACTCCATTTCAGCCAGTATTATGAGCCGTCCTCCTCTCAGCAGCTTCCACTGGTATGAATATGTCAGTGTATATCTGGATACCCCCCCCAGAACAACGCTGCAGCAGTAGTCTCTGTAGTGAGTGTGTGTATTGCCATAAGTCCGTAGTGTATTCCCTTACTCGTCATCCTCTGCATAAATGGATAACCCAACTGTCTTGACTACAGTAACTTTCTTTTGATATCTAGGAATGGAAGAAAGGGAGGTTAAGATAAAGAGAGTCATCGTAGACTCAACACAGACAAACAGTCAGACACACACAGTGAGATAGTCTATACAGTTTGTATACTGTAGGGTTTTTGAAGCAACAGGCTTCATCCATTACAGGATTCAGGACCCCAACAGGAGACTGTAGACTGAGAGATCGAGCTCCAAGGCAGGCTCTCCTCCGCCCCCCTTAGCCTCAAACCCAGCCAAGGAGCTATGTGGCGGCTAACTCAGTGGGTGGTGATGGTTCCACTCTCGGGAACACACACACCCACATCCAGGGCACCAATAAGGACCAGTCATCCAAAAACCATGGCAACCCGGCAGGTCTGCACAGGTCTGATATTTCAATGGTCGCCATGGTTGGCAACTCAAGCTCCAATACATGTACGCTCTATTTAACCAAATATCTGAAAAAGCCTTTTGATCACTAGTTTGGTTGTCTACCACAGAACACTGTGAATATGTGAGAGGATGTCTACCACAGAACACTGTGAATATGTGAGAGGATGTCTACCACAGAACACTGTGAATATATGAGAGGCTGTCTACCACAGAACACTGTGAATATATGAGAGGCTGTCTACCACAGAACACTGTGAATATGTGAGAGGATGTCTACCACAGAACACTGTGAATATGTGAGAGGATGTCTACCACAGAACACTGTGAATATGTGAGAGGATGTCTACCACAGAACACTGTGAATATGTGAGAGGCTGTCTACCACAGAACACTGTGAATATGTGAGAGGATGTCTACCACAGAACACTGTGAATATGTGAGAGGCTGTCTACCACAGAACACTGTGAATATGTGAGAGGATGTCTACCACAGAACACTGTGAATATGTGAGAGGATGTCTACCACAGAACACTGTGAATATGTGAGAGGCTGTCTACCACAGAACACTGTGAATATGTGAGAGGATGTCTACCACAGAACACTGTGAATATGTGAGAGGCTGTCTACCACAGAACACTGTGAATATGTGAGAGGATGTCTACCACAGAACACTGTGAATATGTGAGAGGATGTCTACCACAGAACACTGTGAATATGTGAGAGGATGTCTACCACAGAACACTGTGAATATGTGAGAGGATGTCACACACACACACACACACACACACACACACACACACACACACACACACACACACACACACACACACACACACACACACACACACACACACACACACACACACACACACACACACACACACACACACACACACACTGGTGAGGCGCAGATGCAGGGCAGGAGGTTAAGTACTCACCGAGGCCCCAGTAAGGTGAGCGAGCAACAAGCTCTCAAAGTCTCATTGCAGAATTCAACGTTTATCCACCCTGGGTTGCTCCTACTGCTCTGTATCGTTCCATTTCTTCAAAAGTCACATTTCGAAGTTACAGGTTAAGTTCAGACACTCATTCTGAATGGTTAAGTTTTTGAATTAGGTTTAAAACATTAAGTTTAGGCACTCATTCTGAATGGTTAAGGTTTTGAATAGGTTTAAAACATTACGTTTAGACACTCATTCTGAATGGTTAAGGTTTTGAATAGGTTTAAAACATTACGTTTAGACACTCATTCTGAATGGTTAAGGTTTTGAATAGGTTTAAAACATTACGTTTAGACACTCATTCTGAATGGTTACGGTTTTGAATAGGTTTAAAACATTACGTTTAGACACTCATTCTGAATGGTTAAGTTTTTGAATTAGGTTTAAAACATTAAGTTTAGGCACTCATTCTGAATGGTTAAGGTTTTGAATAGGTTTAAAACATTACGTTTAGACACTCATTCTGAATGGTTAAGGTTTTGAATAGGTTTAAAACATTACATTTAGACACTCATTCTGAATGGTTAAGGTTTTGAATAGGTTTAAAACATTACGTTTAGACACTCATTCTGAATGGTTAAGGTTTTGAATATAGTTAAAACAGTTCTCTGCTGGCCATGACTGGAACGAACTGCAAAAATGACTGAAGCTGGAGACTCTTACCTCCCTCACTAGCTTTAAGCACCAGCTGTCAGAGCAGCTCACAGATTACTGCACCTGTACATAGCCTATCTGTAAATAGCCCAGCCAACTACCTCATCCCCATACTGTATTTATTTATTTATCTTGCTCCTTTCCACCCCAGTATCTCTACTTGCACATTCGTCTTCTGCACATCTATCACTCCAGTGTTTAATTGCTATATTGTAATTATTTCGCCACTATGGCCTGTTTATTGCCTTACCTCCCTTATCCTACCTCATTTGCACACACTGTATATAGACCTTTTCTACTGTATTATTGACTGTATGTTTGTTTATTCCATGTGTAACTCTGTGTTGTTGTTTGTGTCGAACTGCTTTGCTTTATCTTGGCCAGGTCGCAGTTGTAAATGAGAACTTGTTCTCAACTAGCCTACCTGGTTAAATAAAGGTTTAATTAATATATATATATTTTTTAAAACCTGTGTCCACCACTGTGATCGAACACGCAGGCTTCTGATCTATAGTCATGGGATGACGACTGATCAGGTTCCAAGGAAAGGGTGACAGAGTGGAAAGAGAGGAGTGGAAAGAGGGGTGATTCAGTCTAGATGCTTTTTTAAGGAGTCGTGGTTGTTTGCGTAGCTGTGACAAAACTCAACCCTAGAGAGTACATTTGATGCTGCTTCTTTCTGAAAACATCATTGTATAGTGATTAGCATTTATAATCTGATGCTAATGCACCAGTCATTGAGTTAATTGGATGCGTTATCTTCGATTTCTGTAAGCGTTTGTACATCTTATTAAAAGGCAGGATTATGGTTTGGGATAGGGAGAATAAACCATTTTCTACTCTGATAGAAACAGGCTTCAGTCTGCTTCTGAAAGGAAAATAAAGCTTCATTGTTACCGGGGTGATTTAGCCATTACAGTGCAATTACTAGGTATTGAATGTAGACACACTTGACAGCTAATAGCTACAGATGACCAGAAACGCACCAGGCCTAGAAGCAGCTCATTCATGTTGAAAAAGTCAGACCACATTCGTCTCCAGAGTGACTCAGAACAAAAAGATGATAGATTTTTTTTTTTTAAGTATTTGTTATGGTTAGTCATCTTGCGATAAAGAGAGAAAATTCCAGTGATGAAATGGTGCCAGTGGGATTCCCTTCAGAGCGGACAAACAGCATCACAGAGAGATTAAACCAAGCCGGACGGAAACACTGCCGCTGTGTGTGTTGGTCATATGCAAAATAGCTCTACAAACTACAGCAGATTATTCCCTGTTCTATCTTGTGTTAGCATGTCTTCTCTAGGCTGGAGATAAATAGCGCCTTGGAATCATGTGTGTGGGGATAGCAGCTTCACTTGATGCTGTATGACAACATATAATCCATTCATTATGCCGACCGTGGGTCTTTCCCACACACACACACACACACACTGCTTGCAGGTTTTATCCATTCATCACATCATGGTGAAGGGAATCCATGTGCAGATTAAGTAATGCAGTCTTGTCTTGCTCAGATTTTTGCTCTGTGCACCAACATACAGTACAGTAGAGTCCTCTGGAATACAAGTCACATTGCAGCACTGGGCTGGCTAATTCAGTATATACAGTACTGTGGAGTGTTGTGTAGAGAGATTGGGGTACTGTGGAGTGCTGTGTTGTGGCTGTGCTGTGTTGTGGCTGTGCTGTGTTGTGGCTGTGCTGTGGTGCTGTACTGTGCTGTGGTGCTGTGCTGTGGTGCTGTGTTGTGACGGTGCAGTGTTGTGGCGGTGCTGTGTTGTGACGGTGCTGTGTTGTGGCGGTGCTGTGCTGCGGTGCTGTGTTGTGACGGTGCTGTGTTGTGGCGGTGCTGTGTTGTGGCGGTGCTGTGTTGTGGCGGTGCTGTGTTGTGGCGGTGCTGTGTTGTGGCGGTGCTGTGTTGTGGCGGTGCTGTGTTGTGGCGGTGCTGTGTTGTGACGGTGCTGTGTTGTGACGGTGCTGTGTTGTGACGGTGCTGTGTTGTGACGGTGCTGTGTTGTGGCGGTGCTGTGTTGTGACGGTGCTGTGTTGTGGCGGTGCTGTGCTGCGGTGCTGTGTTGTGACGGTGCTGTGTTGTGGCGGTGCTGTGTTGTGACGGTGCTGTGTTGTGGCGGTGCTGTGTTGTGGCGGTGCTGTGCTGCGGTGCTGTGTTGTGACGGTGCTGTGTTGTGGCGGTGCTGTGTTGTGACGGTGCTGTGTTGTGACGGTGCTGTGTTGTGACGGTGCTGTGTTGTGACGGTGCTGTGTTGTGGCGGTGCTGCTGTACTCTTTGTTTAATATGGATGTGTTCTGCGTGTGTTTGGGGTAATAAGATCTCAGCGGCCCACATGATTAACAACAGAACAACTGATGTACAGCAGGAAGTCTCTCAACTCACCCTCTTTATCTTCCTTTATCTCTCTCTATCTGCCACTATCCCCCTCTCTCTTCCTTGTTCCATCCCTCATTCACTCTCTCTTTCACCCAATTTCTCTTTCCCCCTTTTCTCTTTCCCCCTTTTCTATTTCCCCCCTTTTCTCTTTCCCCCCGTTTCTCTTTCCCCCTGTTTCTCTTTCCCCCTGTTTCTCTTTCCCCCTGTTTCTCTTTCCCCCCCATTTCTCTTTCCCCCTGTTTCTCTTTCCCCCTGTTTCTCTTTCCCCCTGTTTCTCTTTCCCCCTGTTTCTCTTCCCCCCAATTTCTCTTTCCCCCCTTTTCTCTTTCCCCCCATTTCTCTTCCCCCCCTTTTCTCTTCCCCCCTTTTCTCTCTCCCCCATTTCTCTTCCCCCAATTTCTCTTTCCCCCTTTTCTATTTCCCCCATTTCTCTTCCCCCCTTTTCTCTTACCCCCTTTTCTCTTCCCCCCCTTTTCTCTTTCCCCCCTTTTCTCTTCCCCCCCTTTTCTCTTTCCCCCCATTTCTCTTCCCCCCATTTCTCTTTCCCCCCTTTTCTCTTCCCCCCTTTTCTCTTTCCCCCCTTTTCTCTTTCCCCCTTTTCTCTTTCCCCCATTTCTCTTCCCCCTGTTCTCTTGCCTCTTCTCTCTCGTCTCTTCTGACTGTTGTCACTCTGAGCATCAGATGACCTGTCAGCTTCCATCACGCCAGTGTCTGGATCACACACACACACACACACACACACACACACACACACACACACACAGGTTATTAGTCCTGTCCAGAGCTGGGATCTCCCTCTTGTCTGTTTCTACCTCTCCTGCTGATCTTTTCTAAATGGATTAGCTTGTAAGAGAGGTCCGATATATCGGGTCATGTTCGTTCTCCCCTCTCATGTCTGTTACAGTTTTTCTCAATTGCTAAAACACTCAAACCCATTGGCTGAACAAAGTTCTCAGTTGCCTGGACTCATTTAGCTAATTATGCAGTCTGTTGTCAATACCTTAAACCATTTCACATGGTAAAACACAATTTGCAGATCTCACTTAGACTTTTCAGCAAAACTGTAAGCACATTCTGCACTCTAATGCACATGTCATCCATACAGGTAAACACAAGTGGCAACTATCAAATCCAAATAGAGAACATATGTCATTGATTGAACACAACCACTCAAAATTGATTTAAACTGTTTCAAATGATGCGACACAACCAATATAAACCAGTTCAGAGAGCAAACATGTTGTTGAAGGTGGGAAGGAGAAAGTCTGAGAATGGATACTGTAGTACAGTGCATTGTAGGCTGTATACTGTAGTACAGTGCATTGTAGGCTGTATACTGTAGTACAGTGCATTGTAGGCTGTATACTGTAGTACAGTGCATTGTAGGCTGTATACTGTACAATGGATGAATTGTATGGCTCTGAACATTGTGCTTTCCATTTATTAACAGTACTGACTGCACAATAGATTTTGACTGGTTGCAGGTTCACATCAACAAAGAACAATAATTACAGTATCACAGAGACAAAGGACAAGTTTGTGAGATGCAGGGTGCAGTACTGTAAAAATAGGGGTACAAGGAGGAGGAAGAACAGAAAACAAAATTGCAAAGAGCAAAGCAGAGTAGTAATTTCTGATCAATTTTGAGCTACTATGATAGAACATGTTCTCGTTCATCAAAAGACAATGACTGAAAAATATGAATATTTTTTTAGATTAAAAATGTACTTCTCCCTGAGAATTGTATGTTTTGAACAATGTGTTTTCTATTTTTCGGTGTATTGTTTACTGACTGCTTGAGCGTGTATATGATTTTGATCACTTTGTTTATGATTTGAGAGCAGTGTTTGGTTTTGAACACAGTTAAAGCTGTTTTGAGGCGAATGTTTCATTTTGCAAGAGGAGTCAGATGTTATGTAAATAGTGCTTCAAGATGAGGTTTTGTGTTGAATGTTTTCAGGATATGGAGCAAGGTTTCAGAAATTGTGTTTTAGCAATTGAGAAAAACTGTAATGGCTCCGTTATATGACTCTTGTCACGCTTCCTGACGAACTGTCAAAACCGCTGTTTGCCGTGCATATCCAACCGGAGGGAGCTGCGGGCGGATGATTATAAGACATGGTCCGCTGTTTGCCGTGCATATCCAACCGGAGGGAGCTGCGGGCGGATGATTATCAGACATGGTCCGCTGTCCGCTTTAGAGCGCGGCCTGACAAACATGATCCTGTTCGCGGGTGGATAGCGACTAGCTAGAGATTCAGTCCCCTGGATAGTAACCTCGTCCCCAGGCTCGATGTGGGAGAGGGAGCGAGCCTGCTACAGCTGTATAAAATGGGACTCTGCTATGAAAATAAATGTGAAATCACATTGACCATATTATTTTTGGGAAGCCCAATTTGAGTCTGAGTTCCAGCATATAAAGTTTATAAAGCATGTGAAAACTATTCCTAAAATGCATATTATCAGATTTTCAGGACTCACTTCCTTGTTAAAGTCACTTGCGCTGCTCGCTCGTTAAAGTCCACAATGTAGAGGGTAGGTTCTAAGGATTACTCAAGAAAGTGAGGGACAGAGAGATCAGCCAATTAAAACCAGTGGTTGATTCGTCCGCTCCTGCCATAGACTTCCAGTCAAATCCCGTTCCGAGGTGCTCTGAAACCAGACGGTTCGACGTAGAGTGCCGGCTGGTGGAATAGATTACATGGATAATAACTAGCTACAGGTAACTGCCAAAATAAAGGAAACACCAACATAAAGTGTCTTAATAGGGTGTTGGGCCACCACGATACAGAACAGCTTCAATGCACCTTGGCGTAGATCAGGGTTCGTCAACTGGGTTTGGCCTTAGGCCCAATTTTTCTCTGAGCTAATAGAAGAACATAATTGGCCTACACTACAAATTGAACAACATTTTTACACATCTGATTAGTACGTAACATAATCATTTTGATCTAATTACGCTCATAAAATCATGTCTCTATTCAGTTATTATTTTTGTATATTTCTATGTGCGTTGAATGGTGGGGAAAAACAGGTCTATAGTAACCTACACAACTTTTTTTTACGTCAACATTTGTTCCGGATAATTGGCTTGATTGCAAGAGAAAAAGTATCAAAAAGTATCAAAAGAAAGGATAATGAAAATCGAATTTTCCGGGAGGAATGTACCATATTTTCCCCCATGCCAAACAACTGTGTCTTATTTGAAATGAAAATGTCGCTATTTGCAAATAATTTCATTTCAGACGTCATTATGGATCTAAGCATGAGACTTTCAAAGTGGCCTTCCCGCCCGAGACAGAGGCGCAACGCAGAAACAATTAAGCATTAACTGCAAGCTACACAAACGGCTTTTTGGCTGACATATTCAGTCGTGGACATCGTGTACATGAAAACTTAAGGCCTTTACTAGGAAGCTTGAGTTGTTCGATTAGGACTTGTCATTTGGAAGGCTACTGCAATTCAGCACACCGAAGAAACGACAGGCAGAGGGACCAGGCCGCAGCATCGTCACAAGAAGATTTTACTATGAAGATTTCACCAAGCAGGACAACTTCTCCACCAGATTTGAGGACTACAGAATGCTCAAGGATATCATTGCGTTTGTACGTGCTCCTCTCACAGGCCTCCCAGGTGGAGAATTCTCACCCCTTGCTAAGAAAATGATACCCTCGTTGGATGAGGACGTAATTCAAACTGAGCTGATTGAATTCCAGACATCGAGCCAATCAGGGACGCGAACATCGAGCCAATCAGGGACGCGATCAGGAGTGCGGAATCCTTGTGCGCGTTTTGGGTGGCATACTCAGAGGACTACAATGTTTGGAACGATTTACACCTGCGAGTCCTAATTTTCCTCTATGAACGCAAAAGAAACTCAGGACAGGAACCGGCTTTCACATAAGTCAATCGAGGACTGCCTGCGCCTCAAAATCACATCCATCTCACGCGACATCCACAAGATCGAGGGAAAATGCAACTTTTCCCATTGAGTGAGTAACTTAGTAACTAAATTACTGTATTTAGTAAATACTAACATTATTGTTATCCAGGGATATTTAGGTCTCAAGCTAACATTATTTTCTGTTTGTTCTGTCGTAACAGGAGCAGGCTATCCCGATAGACATTCGTCCTTTTTTCTTTAAGTTATTGTTTTATCTAGGATGCTACATTTTTGGGCAGTTGCAATTGTAAATTGGCATTGTAAAAAAATAATAATCCCACTTCTATTAGGCCATATATGTATTCCTTGTGAAAGATGCTAAGACTCATTGTCCACCTCAGCCAGTTGTTATTTTATATAGGCTCGGGAAGAAATATACTCCAATCAAGCCCTCTTGTTGTTTATAAAGTCAAATTAAAATTAAGATTATTGTTGCAATCAAATAATTGACTGGTGTAGGTTTTCTCCATCTGTCGCTGTGCAACACTTGCATAACACGTTTGCTATATTTTCAGCACCAGGCGCTGTTCACCTCCTATGATTGCGAAGCTTTTACGTTTCAGCACCACAAAATGGTCCGTTGCCTGGTTTATTAGCTGACTGTCTCTCTCCTCATGAATGAAGTTAAAGTCTAACTTTTGCATGATTTCGGTAAAAAAAATCTCTTCTTTTGGGACATTGTATTTGGGAGTTTGTACATTTTAGGTCCGATATCTTTCATTTTATTATTTTTTTATTTAAAGAATATTTATAATAATGTTTGGGCTTCTTTGGGGGGCAAATAATATTGTTGGCGTGCCAGATTTGTCAGTGGGCCGCAAGTTGGGGAAGCCTGGC
Organism: Oncorhynchus keta; assembly: GCF_023373465.1. Taxonomy (NCBI): domain Eukaryota; kingdom Metazoa; phylum Chordata; class Actinopteri; order Salmoniformes; family Salmonidae; genus Oncorhynchus; species Oncorhynchus keta. The sequence goes on from NC_068424.1 coordinate 12,767,547, forward strand.
ATAGATTCTATAAGTGTCTGGGACTCTATCGGAGGAATGCGAGACCATTCTTCAACGAAAAATTAAATCATTTGTTGTTTTGTTGATGGTGATGGAAAACGCTGTCTCAGGTGTGCTCCAGAATCTCCCATAAGTGTTTAATTGGGTTGAAGTCAGATGACTGAGACGGTCATGGCACATGGTTAACATCGTTTTCATGCTCATCAAATCATTCAGGGACCACTCGTGCCCTGTGGATGGGGGCATTATTATCTAATGGGGCATAGCCATGGTAACCAAAATAATGGCCTCCCCTGCGTTTTTATACATGACGTAACACTTTTTGTGACACCAGTGTCATAACCATGTCACATGTCATAACAGCTGACATAACTTGTCATAACCTGCCATTATGTGGTCATAACACTGTCATGACCCATACATATATTTACACCTGTTGCCTTATTTTGTGGGTGGTTATGACACCTACATAAGTGTCAAAACCTACATTTAAAAAATAAATAAAACATTCCTGCGAAGAAATTTCCTTTCGTTTGAAAGTTTCTTAAGTCCTTTGTTGTTGTTGTTGTTGTTGTTGTAATTAATTCTATACGGTCATGTTTTTATTCTATCATATTTTAATTCACTTGTAGAAAATACACGTTATGACACTGTCAAGAAGCATTATGACCATCCTGTTTCACTTTACTTGGACTATGAAAATACGCTTTATGACACTGGCATTATGACCACCGTAATCAATTAAACCAGATAGGCCTATCCTGAACTCTGCTCCTGTGTTCATCCCAGTCATCAGTCAAATAGAGGGTGTCTTGTCCTGCTCCTGCATTCGTTACCCATGACCCTAAGCATGATGGGATGTTAATTGCTTAATTAACTCAGGAGCCACACCTGTGTGGAAGCACAGAACCATGGATAGCAACAAGCTATATTCAGAACCATGGATAGCAACAAGCTAGATTCAGAACATGGATAGCAACTAGCTAGATTCAGAAACATGGATAGCAACTAGCTAGATTCAGAACCATGGATAGCAACTAGCTAGATTCAGAACATGGATGGCAACTAGCTAGATTCAGAACCATGGATGGCAACTAGCTAGATTCAGAACCATGGATAGCAACTAGCTAGATTCAGAACATGGATGGCAACTAGCTAGATTCAGAACCATGGATAGCAACTAGCTTGATTCAGAACCATGGATAGCAACTAGCTAGATTCAGAACCATGGAGAGCAACTAGCTAGATTCAGAACATGGAGAGCAACTAGCTAGATTCAGAACATGGATGGCAACTAGCTAGATTCAGAACCATGGATGGCAACTAGCTAGATTCAGAACATGGAGAGCAACTAGCTAGATTCAGAACATGGATAGCAACTAGCTAGATTCAGAACATGGATAGCAACTAGCTAGATTCAGAACATGGATAGCAACTAGCTAGATTCAGAACATGGATAGCAACTAGCTAGATTCAGAACATGGATAGCAACTAGCTAGATTCAGAACATGGATAGCAACTAGCTAGATTCAGAACCATGGATAGCAACCAGCTTGATTCAGAACCATGGATAGCAACTAGCTAGATTCAGAACCATGGATAGCAACAAGCTAGATTCAGAACATGGATAGCAACTAGCTAGATTCAGAAGCATGGATAGCAACTAGCTAGATTCAGAACCATGGATAGCAACAAGCTAGATTCAGAACATGGATAGCAACTAGCTAGATTCAGAAGCATGAATAGCAACTAG
>NC_068424.1:12779299-12786799 GCF_023373465.1 Oncorhynchus keta
AGGGAGATGGGTTCTGTGAAGAGGGAAGAGGAAGAGGGGGATGGGTTGTGTGAAGAGGGAAGAGGAAGAGGGAGATGGGTTGTGTGAAGAGGGAACAAGAAGAGGGATATGGGTTGTGTGAAGTGGGAACAGGAAGAGGGAGATGGGTTCTGTGAAGAGGGAACAGGAAGAGGGAGATGGGTTGTGTGAAGAGGGAACAGGAAGAGGGAGATGGGTTGTGTGAAGAGGGAGATGGGTTGTGTGAAGAGGGAAGTGGAAGAGGGAGATGGGTTGTGTGAAGAGGGAACAAGAAGAGGGATATGGGTTGTGTGAAGTGGGAACAGGAAGAGGGAGATGGGTTCTGTGAAGAGGGAACAGGAAGAGGGAGATGGGTTGTGTGAAGAGGGAACAGGAAGAGGGAGATGGGTTGTGTGAAGAGGGAACAGGAAGAGGGAGAGGGAGATGGGTTGTGTGAAGTGGGAATAGGAAGAGGGAGTTGGGTTGTGTGAAGTGGGAAGAGGAAGAGGGGGATGTGTTGTGTGAAGAGGGAACAGGAAGAGGGAGATGGGTTGTGTGAAGAGGGAAGAGGAAGAGGGAGATGGGTTGTGTGAAGAGGGAAGAGGAAGAGGGGGATGGGTTGTGTGAAGAGGGAAGAGGAAGAGGGGATGGGTTGTGTGAAGAGGGAAGAGGAAGAGGGGGATGGGTTGTGTGAAGAGGGAATAGGAAGAGGGGATGGGTTGTGTGAAGAGGGAAGAGGAAGAGGGAGATGGGTTTTGTGAAGAGGGAAGTGGAAGAGGGAGATGGGTTGTGTGAAGAGGGAACAGGAAGAGGGAGATGGGTTGTGTGAAGAGGGAACAGGAAGAGGGAGATGGGTTGTGTGAAGCGGGAACAGGAAGAGGGAGATGGGTTGTGTGAAGAGGGAACAGGAAGAGGGAGATGGGTTGTGTGAAGAGGGAACAGGAAGAGGGGGATGGGTTGTGGGAAGAGGAAGAGGAAGAGGGGGATGGGTTGTGTGAAGGGGGAAGAGGAAGAGGGAGAAGGGTTGTGTGAAGGGGGAAGAGGAAGAGGGGATGGGTTGTGTGAAAGAGGGAAGTGGAAGAGGGAGATGGGTTGTGTGAAGGTGAAGAGGAAGAGGGGGATGGGTTTTGTGAAGAGGGGAAGAGGAAGAGGGAGATGGGTTGTGTGAAGAGGAACAGGAAGAGGGAGATGGGTTGTGTGAAGAGGGAACAGGAAGAGGGAGATGGGTTGTGTGAAGTGGGAACAGGAAGAGGGGGATGGGTTGTGGGAAGAGGAAGAGGAAGAGGGGGATGTGTTGTGTGAAGGGGGAAGAGGAAGAGGGAGAAGGGTTGTGTGAAGAGGGAAGAGGAAGAGGAAGAGAGGGGATGGGTTGTGTGAAGAGGGAAGTGGAAGAGGGAGATGGGTTGTAGGAAGGTGAAGGGGAAGAGGGGGATGGGTTGTGTGGGAGGAAGAGGGGGATGGGTTGTGTGAAGAGGGAAGAGGAAGAGGGAGATGGGTTGTGTGGGGAGTGGAAGAGGAAGAGGGAGATGGGTTGTGTGAAGAGGAAAGTGGAAGAGGGAGATGGGTTGTGTGAAGGTGAAGAGGAAGAGGGGGATGGGTTGTGTGGGAGGAAGAGGGGGATGGGTTGTGTGAAGAGGGAAGAGGAAGAGGGAGATGGGTTGTGTGAAGAGGGAAGAGGAAGAGGGAGATGGGTTGTGTAAAGAGGGAAGAAGAAGAGGGAGATGGGTTCTGTGAAGAGAGAAGAGGAAAAGAGGGAGATGGGTTGTGTGAAGAGGGAACAGGACGAGGGAGATGGGTTGTGTGAAGAGGGAGATTTGTTGTGTGAAGAGGGAAGAGGAAGAGGGAGATGGGTTGTGTGAAGAGGGAAGAGGAAGAGGGAGCTGGGTTGTGTAAAGAGGGAAGAGGAAGAGGGAGATGGGTTCTGTGAAGAGGGAACAGGAAGAGGGAGATGGGTTGTGTGAAGAGGGAACAGGAAGAGGGAGATGGGTTGTGTGAAGAGGGAACAGGAAGAGGGAGATGGGTTGTGTGAAGAGGGAAGTGGAAGAGGGAGATGGGTTGTGTGAAGAGGGAACAGGAAGAGGTAGATGGGTTGTGTGAAGAGGGAACAGGAAGAGGGAGATGGGTGGTGTGAAGAGGGAAGTGGAAGAGGGAGATGGGTTGTGTGAAGAGGGAACAGGAAGAGGGAGATGGGTTGTGTGAAGAGGGAAGTGGAAGATGGGTTGTGTGAAGAGGGAACAGGAAGAGGGAGATGGGTTGTGTGAAGAGGAAGAGGGAGATGGGTTGTGTGAAGAGGGAAGAGGAAGAGGGAGATGGGTTGTGTGAAGAGGGAAGAGGAAGAGGGAGATGGGTTGTGTAAAGAGGGAAGAGGAAGAGGGAGATGGGTTGTGTGAAGAGGGAACAGGAAGAGGGGATGGGTTGTGGGAAGAGGAAGAGGAAGAGGGGGATGTGTTGTGTGAAGGGGGAAGAGGAAGAGGGAGAAGGGTTGTGTGAAGAGGGAAGAGATGGGTTGTGGAAAGAAGGAAGAGGGGATGGGTTGTGTGAAGAGGGAAGTGGAAGAGGGAGATGGGTTGTGTGAAGGTGAAGAGGAAGAGGGGGTTGGGTTGTGTGGGAGGAAGAGGGGGATGGGTTGTGTGAAGAGGGAAGAGGAAGAGGGAGATGGGTTGTGTGGGGAGTGGAAGAGGAAGAGGGAGATGGGTTGTGTGAAGAGGAAAGTGGAAGAGGGAGATGGGTTGTGTGAAGGTGAAGAGGAAGAGGGGGATGGGTTGTGTGGGAGGAAGAGGGGGATGGGTTGTGTTAAGGGGGAAGAGGAAGAGGGAGATGGGTTGTGTGGGGAGGGAAGAGGAAGAGGGAGATGGGTTGTGTGAAGAGGGAACAGGAAGAGGGAGATGGGTTGTGTGAAGAGGGAAGAGGAAGAGGGAGATGGGTTGTGTGAAGAGGGAAGAGGAAGAGGGAGATGGGTTGTGTGAAGAGGGAAGAGGGAGATGGGTTGTGTAAAGAGGAAGAAGAAGAGGGAGATGGGTTCTGTGAAGAGAGAAGAGGAAGAGGGAGATGGGTTGTGTGAAGAGGGAACAGGACGAGGGAGATGGGTTGTGTGAAGAGGGAGATTTGTTGTGTGAAGAGGGAAGAGGAAGAGGGAGATGGGTTGTGTGAAGAGGGAAGAGGAAGAGGGAGCTGGGTTGTGTAAAGAGGGAAGAGGAAGAGGGAGATGGGTTCTGTAAAGAGGGAACAGGAAGAGGGAGATGGGTTGTGTGAAGAGGGAACAGGAAGAGGGAGATGGGTTGTGTGAAGAGGGAACAGGAAGAGGGAGATGGGTTGTGTGAAGAGGGAAGTGGAAGAGGGAGATGGGTTGTGTGAAGAGGGAACAGGAAGAGGGAGATGGGTTGTGTGAAGAGGGAATAGGAAGAGTGAGATGGGTTGTGTGAAGAGGGAACAGGAAGAGGGAGATGGGTTGTGTGAAGAGGGAACAGGAAGAGGGAGATGGGTTCTGTGAAGAGGGAAGAGGAAGAGGGGGATGGGTTGTGTGAAGTGGGAAGGGGAAGAGGGAGATGGGTTGTGTGAAGAGGGAACAGGAAGAGGGAGATGGGTTCTGTGAAGAGGGAAGAGGAAGAGGGGGATGGGTTGTGTGAAGTGGGAAGGGGAAGAGGGAGATGGGTTGTGTGAAGAGGGAACAAGAAGAGGGATATGGGTTGTGTGAAGTGGGAACAGGAAGAGGGAGATGGGTTCTGTGAAGAGGGAACAGGAAGAGGGAGATGGGTTGTGTGAAGATGGAACAGGAAGAGGGAGATGGGTTGTGTGAAGAGGGAGATGGGTTGTGTGAAGAGGGAAGTGGAAGAGGGAGATGGGTTGTGTGAAGAGGGAACAAGAAGAGGGATATGGGTTGTGTGAAGTGGGAACAGGAAGAGGGAGATGGGTTCTGTGAAGAGGGAACAGGAAGAGGGAGATGGGTTGTGTGAAGAGGGAACAGGAAGAGGGAGATGGGTTGTGTGAAGAGGGAACAGGAAGAGGGAGAGGGAGATGGGTTGTGTGAAGTGGGAAGAGGAAGAGGGAGTTGGGTTGTGTGAAGAGGGAAGAGGAAGAGGGGGATGTGTTGTGTGAAGAGGGAACAGGAAGAGGGAGATGGGTTGTGTGAAGAGGGAAGAGGAAGAGGGAGATGGGTTGTGTGAAGAGGGAAGAGGAAGAGGGGGATGGGTTGTGTGAAGAGGGAAGAGGAAGAGGGGATGGGTTGTGTGAAGAGGGAAGAGGAAGAGGGGGATGGGTTGTGTGAAGAGGGAATAGGAAGAGGGGATGGGTTGTGTGAAGAGGGAAGAGGAAGAGGGAGATGGGTTTTGTGAAGAGGGAAGTGGAAGAGGGAGATGGGTTGTGTGAAGAGGGAACAGGAAGAGGGAGATGGGTTGTGTGAAGAGGGAACAGGAAGAGGGAGATGGGTTGTGTGAAGCGGGAACAGGAAGAGGGAGATGGGTTGTGTGAAGAGGGAACAGGAAGAGGGAGATGGGTTGTGTGAAGAGGGAACAGGAAGAGGGGGATGGGTTGTGGGAAGAGGAAGAGGAAGAGGGGGATGGGTTGTGTGAAGGGGGAAGAGGAAGAGGGAGAAGGGTTGTGTGAAGGGGGAAGAGGAAGAGGGGGATGGGTTGTGTGAAGAGGGAAGTGGAAGAGGGAGATGGGTTGTGTGAAGGTGAAGAGGAAGAGGGGGATGGGTTTTGTGAAGAGGGAAGAGGAAGAGGGAGATGGGTTGTGTGAAGAGGGAACAGGAAGAGGGAGATGGGTTGTGTGAAGAGGGAACAGGAAGAGGGAGAGGGAGATGGGTTGTGTGAAGTGGGAAGAGGAAGAGGGAGTTGGGTTGTGTGAAGAGGGAAGAGGAAGAGGGGGATGTGTTGTGTGAAGAGGGAACAGGAAGAGGGAGATGGGTTGTGTGAAGAGGGAAGAGGAAGAGGGAGATGGGTTGTGTGAAGAGGGAAGAGGAAGAGGGGGATGGGTTGTGTGAAGAGGGAAGAGGAAGAGGGGATGGGTTGTGTGAAGAGGGAAGAGGAAGAGGGGGATGGGTTGTGTGAAGAGGGAACAGGAAGAGGGAGATGGGTTGTGTGAAGCGGGAACAGGAAGAGGGAGATGGGTTGTGTGAAGAGGGAACAGGAAGAGGGAGATGGGTTGTGTGAAGAGGGAACAGGAAGAGGGGGATGGGTTGTGTGAAGAGGGAACAGGAAGAGGGGGATGGGTTGTGGGAAGAGGAAGAGGAAGAGGGGGATGGGTTGTGTGAAGGGGGAAGAGGAAGAGGGAGAAGGGTTGTGTGAAGGGGGAAGAGGAAGAGGGGGATGGGTTGTGTGAAGAGGGAAGTGGAAGAGGGAGATGGGTTGTGTGAAGGTGAAGAGGAAGAGGGGGATGGGTTTTGTGAAGAGGGAAGAGGAAGAGGGAGATGGGTTGTGTGAAGAGGGAACAGGAAGAGGGAGATGGGTTGTGTGAAGAGGGAACAGGAAGAGGGAGATGGGTTGTGTGAAGTGGGAACAGGAAGAGGGGGATGGGTTGTGGGAAGAGGAAGAGGAAGAGGGGGATGTGTTGTGTGAAGGGGGAAGAGGAAGAGGGAGAAGGGTTGTGTGAAGAGGGAAGAGGAAGAGGAAGAGGGGGATGGGTTGTGTGAAGAGGGAAGTGGAAGAGGGAGATGGGTTGTGTGAAGGTGAAGGGGAAGAGGGGGATGGGTTGTGTGGGAGGAAGAGGGGGATGGGTTGTGTGAAGAGGGAAGAGGAAGAGGGAGATGGGTTGTGTGGGGAGGAAGAGGAAGAGGGAGATGGGTTGTGTGAAGAGGAAAGTGGAAGAGGGAGATGGGTTGTGTGAAGGTGAAGAGGAAGAGGGGATGGGTTGTGTGGGAGGAAGAGGGGGATGGGTTGTGTGAAGAGGGAAGAGGAAGAGGGAGATGGGTTGTGTGAAGAGGGAAGAGGAAGAGGGGAGATGGGTTGTGTAAAGAGGGAAGAAGAAGAGGGAGATGGGTTCTGTGAAGAGAGAAGAGGAAGAGGGAGATGGGTTGTGTGAAGAGGAACAGGACGAGGGAGATGGGTTGTGTGAAGAGGGAGATTTGTTGTGTGAAGAGGAAGAGGAAGAGGGAGATGGGTTGTGTGAAGGGGAAGAGGAAGAGGGAGCTGGGTTGTGTAAAGAGGGAAGAGGAAGAGGGAGATGGGTTCTGTGAAGAGGGAACAGGAAGAGGGAGATGGGTTGTGTGAAGAGGGAACAGGAAGAGGGGATGGGTTTGTGAAGAGGGAACAGGAAGAGGGAGATGGGTTGTGTGAAGAGGGAAGTGGAAGAGGGAGATGGGTTGTGTGAAGAGGAACAGGAAGAGGTAGATGGGTTGTGTGAAGAGGGAACAGGAAGAGGGAGATGGGTTGTGGGAAGAGGAAGAGGAAGAGGGGATGTGTTGTGTGAAGGGGGAAGAGGAAGAGGGAGAAGGGTTGTGTGAAGAGGGAAGAGGAAGAGGAAGAGGGGATGGGTTGTGTGAAGAGGGAAGTGGAAGAGGGAGATGGGTTGTGTGAAGGTGAAGGGGAAGAGGGGGATGGGTTGTGTGGGAGGAAGAGGGGGATGGGTTGTGTGAAGAGGGAAGAGGAAGAGGGAGATGGGTTGTGTGGGGAGTGGAAGAGGAAGAGGGAGATGGGTTGTGAAGAGGAAAGTGGAAGAGGGAGATGGGTTGTGTGAAGGTGAAGAGGAAGAGGGGGATGGGTTGTGTGGGAGGAAGAGGGGGATGGGTTGTGTGAAGAGGGAAGAGGAAGAGGGAGATGGGTTGTGTGAAGAGGGAAGAGGAAGAGGGAGATGGGTTGTGTAAAGAGGGAAGAAGAAGAGGGAGATGGGTTCTGTGAAGAGAGAAGAGGAAGAGGGAGATGGGTTGTGTGAAGAGGGAACAGGACGAGGGAGATGGGTTGTGTGAAGAGGGAGATTTGTTGTGTGAAGAGGGAAGAGGAAGAGGGAGATGGGTTGTGTGAAGAGGGAAGAGGAAGAGGGAGCTGGGTTGTGTAAAGAGGGAAGAGGAAGAGGGAGATGGGTTCTGTGAAGAGGGAACAGGAAGAGGGAGATGGGTTGTGTGAAGAGGGAACAGGAAGAGGGAGATGGGTTGTGTGAAGAGGGAACAGGAAGAGGGAGATGGGTTGTGTGAAGAGGGAAGTGGAAGAGGGAGATGGGTTGTGTGAAGAGGGAACAGGAAGAGGTAGATGGGTTGTGTGAAGAGGGAACAGGAAGAGGGAGATGGGTGGTGTGAAGAGGGAAGTGGAAGAGGGAGATGGGTTGTGTGAAGAGGGAACAGGAAGAGGGAGATGGGTTGTGTGAAGAGGGAAGAGGAAGAGGGAGATGGGTTGTGTAAAGAGGGAAGAGGAAGATGGGTTGTGTGAAGAGGGAACAGGAAGAGGGAGATGGGTTGTGTGAAGAGGAAGAGGGAGATGGGTTGTGTGAAGAGGGAAGAGGAAGAGGGAGATGGGTTGTGTGAAGAGGGAAGAGGAAGAGGGAGATGGGTTGTGTAAAGAGGGAAGAGGAAGA
>NC_068424.1:12791799-12809299 GCF_023373465.1 Oncorhynchus keta
GATTCCACTGCCGTAGCAATGAGAGGTAGTGGGTAACTAAAACCCACCGTGATGGAATTTAGACCTCTATAATCAATACACGGACACAAACCACCATCCCTTTTCTTCACAAAAAAGAAACTCGAAGAGACAGGTGACATGGAGGGCCGAATGTACCCCTGTCCCAGAGCCTCGGTGATATATGTTTCCATAGCCACCGTCTCCTCCTGGGACAAAGGATACACATGACTCCTGGGGAGTGCAGCGTTACCCTGGAGGTTTATCACGCAATCCCCCTGCCTATGGGGTGGTAATTGGGTCGCCTTCTTTTTACTGAAAGCGATAGCCAAATCGTCATACTCAGCTGGAATGCGCACGGTGGAAACCTGGTCTGGACTCTCCACCGTTGTCGCACCGATGGAAACCCCTACACACCTGCCTGAACACTCATCAGACCACCCCTGGAGAGTTCCCTGTCTCCACGAAATCGTAGGATCCCCAGCACCACTGGAAACGCAGGTGAATCGATAAGGAACAAACTAATTCGCTCCTTGTGATTCCCCTGCGTAATCATCTCCAACGAAATTGTGGCTTTCCTCACCAGCCCTGGCCCTAATGGTCGACTATCTAAAGAGTGCACGGGAAAAGGGGGGTCTACTTTTACTAACGGAATCCTCAACCTCTGAGCGAGTCCGCAATCTATAAAGTTTCCAGCTGCGCCTGAATCTACCAGTGCCTTATGCTGGAGAGAAGGAGAATAATTAAGGAAACAAATAAGAACATGTGACCAACAGGAAACTCTGGGAGAGTGTGGTGCTTACTCACCTGGGGTGACCGAGGAGTGTTCTGCCTGCCTTCTCGATTCCCAGATGAATTCCTCCAGCACCGACCAGACGTGTGCCCTCTCCGGCCACAACTGGTACAGGAGGAGCTTCCTCCTCCGATCTACCTAGACGCGGTCCCTCCTAGCTCCATCGGGATGGGAGCAGGAGGGTTAGGAGGTAGAACTGACAGGACCCTTTCAGAACGTCCGCGAGCAGCTAGCAGATGGTCCAACTGGATCGACAGGTCTATCAGTCCATCTAGGATAAGTGTAGTGTCCCGACAGGCCAGCTCCCTGCGGACGTCCTCTCTCAGGCTACACCTGTAATGGTCTATCAGGGCCCTGTCGTTCCACCCTGCTCCAGCGGCCAAGGTCCGGAACTCCAGTGCGAAGTTCTGCGTGCTCCTCGTCCCCTGTCTGAGATGGAACAATCTCTCACCCGCCGCTCGACCCTCTGGTGGGTGATCGAACACGGCCCTGAAACGGCGGGTGAACTCCGGGTAATTGCCCTTCGCTGAGTCGGGCCCGTTCCAGACCGCATTAGCCCACTCCAGGGCTCTACCCGTAAGGCAGGTGATGAGGACACACACGCTCTCCTCGTCCGAGGGAGCCGGCCGAACGGTAGCCAGGTAGAGGTCTAGTTGAAGCAGGAATCCCTGGCACCCCATCGCTGCTCCATCGTACTCCCTCGGAGGCGTAATGTGCAGAGCGCTGGAACCGGATCCAGATGGGGGAGATGGTAGAGTTGCTGGTGGGAGGGTCGGTGGGGTAGTCGTAGGGAAACCACTCCTCTCCCAACGATCCATCCTCTCCATCATTTGATCCATCGCTGATCCCAGGCGATGGAGGATGGACGTGTGATGAAGGACTCTCTCCTCCATCATGGGAAGAGGAGTGGTCGCTGCTCCTGCTGACTCCATATCGTGGTGCGGGCTTCTGTTACGATAAATGAGTGAAGAGGTGTGGAGTCAGGCGCAGAGAGCAAGAGATGTGGGAAAAACACGCTTTAATGTCCAGGAAAAATAACATGAACAAAAGTAGGAAAACAAATGATCAGAAATATAAACGGACAGCGCGAACCCAAAATGCAAACAAAATACACTCAAACACAGAACAGACGAACAAGCCCGCACGAAACAGAAGCGGGCTGAACAAACTTATATAACCCCACCCTAACAACGAAACAAGAAACAGGTGATACCAATCAGACAAAACCAAAGGAACACAGAACAACGGATCGGTGATAGCTAGTAGACTGGCGACGACGACCGCCGAGCGCCACCCGAACAAGAAGGGGAGTCACCTTCGGTAATATTCGTGACAGTTCTTCAATTTTAGTTTTCTATTGTGCACAGCTATGGGAAGAACAAGGTTTGATTTTCCACTCAATAGCTTGATAACTTCTCACCCACGTAGAGTAGGATAATGTTACCCCCAGATACTGACCTAAGTCAGTTTTGTGTTCTACCTCTTAATGGTCAATGTTAAGGTTTGAGGGAGGGTAGGCTGATCCTAGATCTGTGCCAAGAGATCTCCTTTCACCTCCCCAAATCCTAAGGGAGTAAAACTGATCTGGGATAAAGCTGACTCTACACTCCAAGACTGCTTCCATCACGTGGACTGGGACATGTTTCGTATTGCGTCAGATGGGAATATTGACGAATACGCTGATTCGGTGTGCGAGTTCATTAGAACGTGCGTCGAAGATGTCGTTCCCATAGCAACGATAAAAACATTCCCTAACCAGAAACCGTGGATTGATGGCAGCATTCGCGTGAAACTGAAAGCGCGAACCACTGCTTTTAATCAGGGCAAGGTGTCTGGCAACATGACTGAATACAAACAGTGCAGCTATTCCTCCGCAAGGCTATTAAACAAGCTAAGCGTCAGTACAGAGACAAAGTGGAATCTCAATTCAATGGCTCAGACACAAGAGGCATGTGGCAGGGTCTACAGTCAATCACGGACTACAAGATGAAATCCAGCCCAGTCACGGACCAGGATGTCTTGCTCCCAGGCAGACTAAATAACTTTTTTGCCCGCTTTGAGGACAATACAGTGCCACTGACACGGCCTGCAACGGAAACATGCGGTCTCTCCTTCACTGCAGCCGAGGTGAGTAAGACATTTAAACGTGTTAACCCTCGCAAGGCTGCAGGCCCAGACGGCATCCCCAGCCGCGCCCTCAGAGCATGCGCAGACCAGCTGGCCGGTGTGTTTACGGACATATTCAATCAATCCCTATACCAGTCTGCTGTTCCCACATGCTTCAAGAGGGCCACCATTGTTCCTGTTCCCAAGAAAGCTAAGGTAACTGAGCTAAACGACTACCGCCCGTAGCACTCACTTCCGTCATCATGAAGTGCTTTGAGAGACTAGTCAAGGACCATATCACCTCCACCCTACCTGACACCCTAGACCCACTCCAATTTGCTTACCGCCCAAATAGGTCCACAGACGATGCAATCTCAACCACACTGCACACTGCCCTAACCCACCTGGACAAGAGGAATACCTATGTGAGAATGCTGTTCATCGACTACAGCTCGGCATTCAACACCATAGTACCCTCCAAGCTCGTCATCAAGCTCGAGACCCTGGGTCTCGACCCCGCCCTGTGCAACTGGGTACTGGACTTCCTGACGGGCCGCCCCCAGGTGGTGAGGGTAGGCAACAACATCTCCTCCCCGCTGATCCTCAACACGGGGGCCCCACAAGGGTGCGTTCTGAGCCCTCTCCTGTACTCCCTGTTCACCCACGACTGCGTGGCCACGCACGCCTCCAACTCAATCATCAAGTTTGCGGACGACACAACAGTGGTAGGCTTGATTACCAACAACGACGAGACGGCCTACAGGGAGGAGGTGAGGGCCCTCGGAGTGTGGTGTCAGGAAAATAACCTCACACTCAACGTCAACAAAACTAAGGAGATGATTGTGGACTTCAGGAAACAGCAGAGGGAACACCCCCTATCCACATCGATGGAACAGTAGTGGAGAGGGTAGCTAGTTTTAAGTTCCTCGGCATACACATCACAGACAAACTGAATTGGTCCACTCACACTGACAGCGTCGTGAAGAAGGCGCAGCAGCGCCTATTCAACCTCAGGAGGCTGAAGAAATTCGGCTTGTCACCAAAAGCACTCACAAACTTCTACAGATGCACAATCGAGAGCATCCTGGCGGGCTGTATCACCGCCTGGTACGGCAACTGCTCCGCCCTCAACCGTAAGGCTCTCCAGAGGGTAGTGAGGACTGCACAACGCATCACCGGGGGCAAACTACCTGCCCTCCAGGACACCTGCACCACCCGTTGTTACAGGAAGGCCATAAAGATCATCAAGGACATCAACCACCCGAACCACTGCCTGTTCACCCCGCTATCATCCAGAAGGCGAGGTCAGTACAGGTGCATCAAAGCTGGGACCGAGAGACTGAAAAACAGCTTCTATCTCAAGGCCATCAGACTGTTAAACAGCCACCACTAACAGTGAGTGGCTGCTGCCAACACACTGTCATTGACACTGACCCAACTCCAGCCATTTTAATAATGGGAATTGATGGGAATTATGTAAATATATCACTAGCCACTTTAAACAATGCTACCTTATATAATGTTACTTACCCTACATTATTCATCTCATATGCATATGTATATACTGTACTCTACATCATCGACTGCATCCTTATGTAACACATGTATCACTAGCCACTTTAACTATGCCACTTTGTTTACTTTGTCTACACACTCATCTCATATGTATATACTGTACTCGATACCATCTACTGTATGCTGCTCTGTACCATCACTCATTCATATATCCTTATGTACATGTTCCTTATCCCCTTACACTGTGTATAAGACAGTAGTTTTGGAATTGTTAGTTAGATTACTTGTTGGTTATCACTGCATTGTCGGAACTAGAAGCACAAGCATTTCGCTACACTCGCATTTAACATCTGCTAACCATGTGTATGTGACAAATAAAATTTGATTTGATTTGATTTGATTTGTCTAATAGCAACTTCTACCTAGTATTCTCTAAAGCTCTCTTCTTCCCTCATGCTTCTAAAATCCATTCTGAAAACCTGGAATACACTTAAAAACATTTGAAACCACGTTAAGTGTTAAATATTTCAGCATGGCCATTCACCCAGCGACAGAAGCATGTTTTTGATTGTTGTGTGCAGAAAAGCCGCCCACCCACAGAACCGTAGCTAACAGGAGAAAGCAGGAGTTGCTCCCACTCCCACCGTGACAACACTGGGCTCCATGCCAGCTCAATCCAGTCAACACTGGGCTCCATGCCAGCTCAATCCAGTCAACACTGGGCTCCATGCCAGCTCAATCCAGTCAATTGAGAGGAGATGCAATGAAATTGCAAGAATGTCACTGAAATGCATCATTATTTTTCAACATACATTTTAATGAGAGCTAGAGATAGATAGAAAGAAAGAGTGAGAAAGAGTTAGCAAACATTAGAATGGGACAGCTACTTTGTGTTTACTGTTTTTTCAATCTGCAGGGTGGGAAAATAATGACATTTTCTTTTCTTTTTATCCCCGTCATACTGCATTAATAAGGCCTGGAATTAGAATTCAACTTGAATCCACCAATCAGAGTGTTCTGTGACTATTCCCATGAGGGACTGGCTAATGACAAGCCAATCAACAGCGCTGATGGAGTGTCCCAGAGAGGTTTCAGGAAGAGAGTTGGAGGGGGAGAGAACGACAGAGGACTCGCTGAGAGGGAAAAGAGGAGGGAGAATATGGGGAAATATAACTAGAGTTCATCGATCTATAGAGAGAGAGAGAGGTTTAGAGAGTTGGAGGGGGAGAGAACGACGGAGGACTCGCTGAGAGGGAAAAGAGGAGAGAGAATATGGGGAAATATAACTAGAGTTCATCGATCTATATAGAGAGAGAGAGGTTTAGAGAAAGGGAGGGGGAGAGAATGGAAGACAGAGAGATGCTTTTTTTGGGGTTCTTTTCACAGAAGAGAGGACAGAATGACAGATCATCAGCAGGAGGGGAACAGGGGATGAAGGAGGGATTCCTTCTCCATCTCAGAGAGAGGAGGTTGGGAGAAGGATGTAATGGAGGCAACAGCAGAGGGTTCAGGAGGGTTTAGGAGAGAGAGAGAGAGACACATCGCTGCACCTGCACTGATACACACACTGTGTGTGTGTGTGTGTGTGTGTGTGTGTGTGTGTGTGTGTGTGTGTGTGTGTGTGTGTGTGTGTGTGTGTGTGTGTGTGTGTGTGGAGGAGGGGAAGCGAGGGACTGGGGGTCAAGATGTGTGTATGGATCAGGGAGAAACATGCTCCTGTATTTCTAACAACCTGACACCAGCCACAGAATTGTGTGTGAATGTGTGTGGGTGTGTGTGTGTGTGTATGTGTGTGTGTGTGTGTGTGTGGGGACTGCTGTTTCAATACAGAGATATTGTATGCTTTCAGGCCTGAGGCTTGAAAGCCTCCCCTTCCCGCGTCACCCCTCCCCTTCCCCCGTCACCCCTCCCTTTCCCCGTCACCCCTCCCTTTCCCCCGTCACCCCTCCCCTTCCCCCGTCACCCCTCCCCGTCACCCCTCCCCTTCCCCCGTCACCCTCCCCTCCCCGTCACCCCTCCTTTTCCCCCGTCATCCCTCCCCTTCCCCCGTCACCCCTCCCTTTCCCCTGTCACCCCTCCCCATCACCCCTCCCCTTCCCCCGTCACCCCTCCCTTTCCCCGTCGCCCCTCCCCTTCCCCGTCACCCCTCCCCTTCCCCCGTCACCCCTCCCCGTCACCCCTCCCCTTTCCCCGTCACCCCTCCCCTTCCCCCGTCACCCCTCCCCTTCCCCCGTCACCCCTCCCCGTCACCCCTCCCTTTCCCCGTCACCCCTCCCCGTCACCCCTCCCTTCCCCGTCACCCCTCCCTTTCCCCGTCACCCCCCCCTTCCCCCGTCACCCCTCCCTTTCCCCCGTCACCCCTCCCCGTCACCCCTCCCCTTCCCCCGTCACCCCTCCCTTTCCCATGTCACCACTCCCCTTCCCCCGTCACCCCTCCCTTTCCCCATCACCCCTCCCCCGTCAGCCCTCCCCGTCACCCCTTCCCCCGTCACCCCTCCCTGTCACCCCTCGCCGTCACCCCTCCCCGTCACCCCTCCCTTTCCCCCGTCACCCCTCCCTGTCACCCCTCCCCGTTCTCACCTGTCAGCTCTCTCCCTAGATGCTGTAGAAAACATTGTCTGTCTATCTGTCAACACCTCAAGCCTAACCTCTTCAGGCCTCACCCGAACCTCCCACCTGGGTGTCAGGCCTCCACACGACAGACAGAGATGGAGAGAAGACACTGTAAATAAATCCAAAGATTCACCCACCACTAGCACACCTAGTTAAGGTGTTTTCCTTCCCAGTTATGAGCTAAACTCGGTCCTCTTACCTTCCCAGTTATGAAATAAACTCTGTCCTCGTACCATCCCAGTTATGAAATAAACTCTTTCCTCTTACCTTCCCAGTTATGAAATAAACTCTGTCCTCTTACCTTCCCAGTTATGAACTAAACTCTGTCCTCTTACCTTCCCAGTTAGGAAATAAACTCTGTCCTCTTACCTTCCCAGTTAGGAAATAAACTCTGTCCTCTTACCTTCCCAGTTATGAACTAAACTCTGTCCTCTTACCTTCCCAGTTAGGAAATAAACTCTGTCCTCTTACCTTCCCAGTTTGGAAATAAACTCTGTCCTCTTCCCAGTTATGAAATAAACTCTGTCCTCTTACATTTACATTTACATTTAAGTCATTTAGCAGACGCTCTTATCCAGAGCGACTTACAACCTTCCCAGTTATGAAATAAACTCTGTCCTCTTACCTTCCCAGTTATGAACTAAACTCTGTCCTCTTACCTTCCCAGTTAGGAAATAAACTCTGTCCTCTTCCCAGTTATGAAATAAACTCTGTCCTCTTACCTTCCCAGTTATGAACTAAACTCTGTCCTCTTACCTTCCCAGTTAGGAAATAAACTCTGTCCTCTTACCTTCCCAGTTATGAACTAAACTCTGTCCTCTTACCTTCCCAGTTATGAAATAAACTCTGTCCTCTTCCCAGTTATGAAATAAACTCTGTCCTCTTACCTTCCCAGTTATGAACTAAACTCTGTCCTCTTACCTTCCCAGTTATGAAATAAACTCTGTCCTCTTACCTTCCCAGTTATGAACTAAACTCTGTCCTCTTCCCAGTTATGAAATAAACTCTGCCCTCTTCCCAGTTATGAAATAAACTCCGTCCTCTTACCATCCCAGTTATGAGCTAAAATCTGTCCTCTTACCTTCCCAGTTATGAAATAAACTCTGTCCTCTTACCTTCCCAGTTATGAGCTAAACTCTGTCCTCTTACCTTCCCAGTTATGAAATAAACTCTGTCCTCTTACCTTCCCAGTTATGAAATAAACTTTGTCCTCTTACCTTCCCAGTTAGGAAATAAACTCTGTCCTCTTACCTTCCCAGTTATGAACTAAACTCTGTCCACTTACCTTCCCAGTTAGGAAATAAACTCTGTCCTCTTACCTTCCCAGTTAGGAAATAAACTCTGTCCTCTTACCTTCCCAGTTATGAACTAAACTCTGTCCTCTTACCTTCCCAGTTAGGAAATAAACTCTGTCCTCTTACCTTCCCAGTTAGGAAATAAACTCTGTCCTCTTACCTTCCCAGTTATGAACTAAACTCTGTCCTCTTACCTTCCCAGTTAGGAAATAAACTCTGTCCTCTTACCTTCCCAGTTTGGAAATAAACTCTGTCCTCTTCCCAGTTATGAAATAAACTCTGTCCTCTTACCTTCCCAGTTATGAAATAAACTCTGTTCTCTTACCTTCCCAGTTATGAACTAAACTCTGTCCACTTACCTTCCCAGATAGGAAATAAACTCTGTACTTTTACCTTCCCAGTTAGGAAATAAACTCTGTCCTCTTACCTTCCCAGTTATGAACTAAACTCTGTCCTCTTACCTTCCCAGTTAGGAAATAAACTCTGTCCTCTTACCTTCCCAGTTCGGAAATAAACTCTGTCCTTTTACCTTCCCAGTTTGGAAATAAACTCTGTCCTCTTACCCTCCCAGTTAGGAAATAAACTCTGTCCTCTTACCTTCCCAGTTATGAGCTAAACTCTGTCCTCTTACCTTCCCAGTTATGAAATAAACTCTGTCCTCTTACCTTCCCAGTTATGAAATAAACTTTGTCCTCTTACCTTCCCAGTTAGGAAATAAACTCTGTCCTCTTACCTTCCCAGTTATGAACTAAACTCTGTCCACTTACCTTCCCAGTTAGGAAATAAACTCTGTCCTCTTACCTTCCCAGTTAGGAAATAAACTCTGTCCTCTTACCTTCCCAGTTATGAACTAAACTCTGTCCTCTTACCTTCCCAGTTAGGAAATAAACTCTGTCCTCTTACCTTCCCAGTTAGGAAATAAACTCTGTCCTCTTACCTTCCCAGTTATGAACTAAACTCTGTCCTCTTACCTTCCCAGTTAGGAAATAAACTCTGTCCTCTTACCTTCCCAGTTTGGAAATAAACTCTGTCCTCTTCCCAGTTATGAAATAAACTCTGTCCTCTTACCTTCCCAGTTATGAAATAAACTCTGTTCTCTTACCTTCCCAGTTATGAACTAAACTCTGTCCACTTACCTTCCCAGATAGGAAATAAACTCTGTACTTTTACCTTCCCAGTTAGGAAATAAACTCTGTCCTCTTACCTTCCCAGTTATGAACTAAACTCTGTCCTCTTACCTTCCCAGTTAGGAAATAAACTCTGTCCTCTTACCTTCCCAGTTCGGAAATAAACTCTGTCCTTTTACCTTCCCAGTTTGGAAATAAACTCTGTCCTCTTACCCTCCCAGTTATGAACTAAACTCTGTCCTCTTACCTTCCCAGTTATGAACTAAACTCTGTCCTCTTACCTTCCCAGTTAGGAAATAAACTCTGTCCTCTTACCTTCCCAGTTATGAACTAAACTCTGTCCTCTTACCTTCCCAGTTCGGAAATAAACTCTGTCCTTTTACCTTCCCAGTTTGGAAATAAACTCTGTCCTCTTACCCCCCCAGTTATGAACTAAACTCTGTCCTCTTACCTTCCCAGTTATGAACTAAACTCTGTCCTCTTACCTTCCCAGTTAGGAAATAAACTCTGTCCTCTTACCTTCCCAATTATGAACTAAACTCTGTCCTCTTCCCAGTTATGAAATAAACTCTGTCCTCTTACCTTCCCAGTTATGAACTAAACTCTGTCCTCTTACCTTCCCAGTTAGGACATAAACTCTGTCCTCTTACCTTCCCAGTTATGAACTAAACTATGTCCTCTTACCTTCCCAGTTGTGAAATAAACTCTGTCCTCTTACCTTCCCAGTTATGAAATAAACTCTGTCCTCTTACCTTCCCAGTTATGAACTAAACTCTGTCCTCTTACCTTCCCAGTTAGGAAATAAACTCTGTCCTCTTACCTTCCCAATTATGAACTAAACTCTGTCCTCTTCCCAGTTATGAAATAAACTCTGTCCTCTTACCTTACCAGTTATGAACTAAACTCTGTCCTCTTACCTTCCCAGTTAGGACATAAACTCTGTCCTCTTACCATCCCAGTTATGAGCTAAAATCTGTCCTCTTACCTTCCCAGTTATGAAATAAACTCTGTCCTCTTACCATCCCAGTTATGAGCTAAAATCTGTCCTCTTACCTTCCCAGTTATGAAATAAACTCTGTCCTCTTACCTTCCCAGTTATGAAATAAACTTTGTCCTCTTACCTTCCCAGTTATGAAATAAACTCTGTCCTCTTACCTTCCCAGTTATGAGCTAAACTCTGTCCTCTTACCTTCCCAGTTATGAGCTAAACTCTGTCCTCTTACCTTCCCAGTTATGAGCTAAACTCTGTCCTCTTACCTTCCCAGTTATGAAATAAACTCTGTCCTCTTACCTTCCCAGTTATGAAATAAACTCTGTCCTCATACCTTCCCAGTTATGAAATAAACTCTGTCCTCTTACCTTCCCAGTTATGAACTAAACTCTGTCCTCTTACCTTCCCAGTTAGGAAATAAACTCTGTCCTCTTACCTTCCCAATTATGAACTAAACTCTGTCCTCTTCCCAGTTATGAAATAAACTCTGTCCTCTTACCTTCCCAGTTATGAACTAAACTCTGTCCTCTTACCTTCCCAGTTAGGACATAAACTCTGTCCTCTTACCTTCCCAGTTATGAACTAAACTATGTCCTCTTACCTTCCCAGTTGTGAAATAAACTCTGTCCTCTTACCTTCCCAGTTATGAAATAAACTCTGTCCTCTTACCTTCCCAGTTATGAACTAAACTCTGTCCTCTTACCTTCCCAGTTAGGAAATAAACTCTGTCCTCTTACCTTCCCAGTTATGAGCTAAACTCTGTCCTCTTACCTTCCCAGTTATGAGCTAAACTCTGTCCTCTTACCTTCCCAGTTATGAAATAAACTCTGTCCTCTTACCTTCCCAGTTATGAAATAAACTCTGTCCTCATACCTTCCCAGTTATGAAATAAACTCTGTCCTCTTACCTTCCCGGTTATGAGCTAAACTCTGTCCTCTTACCTTCCCAGTTATGAACTAAACTCTGTCCTCTTACCTTCCCAGTTATGAGCTAAACTCTGTCCTCTTACCTTCCCAGTTATGAAATAAACTCTGTCCTCTTACCTTCCCATTTATGAAATAAACTTTGTCCTCTTACCTTCCCAGTTATGAAATAAACTCTGTCCTCTTACCTTCCCAGTTATGAGCTAAACTCTGTCCTCTTACCTTCCCAGTTATGAGCTAAACTCTGTCCTCTTACCTTCCCAGTTATGAGCTAAACTCTGTCCTCTTACCTTCCCAGTTATGAAATAAACTCTGTCCTCTTACCTTCCCAGTTATGAAATAAACTCTGTCCTCATACCTTCCCAGTTATGAAATAAACTCTGTCCTCTTACCTTCCCGGTTATGAGCTAAACTCTGTCCTCTTACCTTCCCAGTTATGAACTAAACTCTGTCCTCTTACCTTCCCAGTTATGAGCTAAACTCTGTCCTCTTCCCAGTTATGAACTAAACTCTGTCCTCTTCCCAGTTATGAAATAATCTCTGTCCTCTTCCCAGTTATGAGCTAAACTCTGTCCTCTTACCATCCCAGTTATGAGCTAAACTCTGTCCTCTTACCATCCCAGTTATGAACTAAACTCTGTCCTCTTACCTTCCCAGTTAGGAAATAAACTCTGTCCTCTTACCTTCCCAATTATGAACTAAACTCTGTCCTCTTACCTTCCCAGTTAGGAAATAAACTATGTCCTCTTCCCAGTTATGAAATAAACTATGTCCTCTTACCTTCCCAGTTATGAACTAAACTCTGTCCTCTTACCTTCCCAGTTATGAACTAAACTATGTCCTCTTACCTTCCCAGTTATGAAATAAACTCTGTCCTCTTACCATCCCAGTTATGATCTAAAATCTGTCCTCTTACCTTCCCAGTTATGAAATAAACTCTGTCCTCTTACCTTCCCAGTTATGAACTAAACTATGTCCTCTTCCCAGTTATGAAATAAACACTGTCCTCTTACCATCCCAGTTATGAGCTAAAATCTGTCCTCTTACCTTCCCAGTTATGAAATAAACTCTGTCCTCTTACCATCCCAGTTATGAGCTAAAATCTGTCCTCTTACCTTCCCAGTTATGAAATAAACTCTTTCCTCTTACCTTCCCAGTTATGAAATAAACTCTGTCCTCTTACCTTCCCGGTTATGAACTAAACTCTGTCCTCTTACCTTCCCAGTTATGAGCTAAACTCTGTCCTCTTACCTTCCCAGTTATGAAATAAACTCTGTCCTCTTACCTTCCCAGTTATGAAATAAACTTTGTCCTCTTACCTTCCCAGTTATGAAATAAACTCTGTCCTCTTACCTTCCCAGTTATGAGCTAAACTCTGTCCTCTTACCTTCCCAGTTATAAGCTAAACTCTGTCCTCTTACCTTCCCAGTTATGAGCTAAACTCTGTCCTCTTACCTTCCCAGTTATGAGCTAAACTCTGTCCTCTTACCTTCCCAGTTATGAGCTAAACTCTGTTCTCTTACCTTCCCAGTTATGAGCTAAACTATGTCCTCTTACCTTCCCTGTTATGAGCTAAACTCTGTCCTCTTACCTTCCCTGTTATGAGCTAAACTCTGTCCTCTTACCTTCCCAGTTATGAGCTAAACTCTGTTCTCTTACCTTCCCAGTTATGAGCTAAACTCTGTCCTCTTACCTTCCCTGTTATGAGCTAAACTCTGTCCTCTTACCTTCCCTGTTATGAGCTAAACTCTGTCCTCTTACCTTCCCTGTTATGAGCTAAACTCTGTCCTCTTACCTTCCCTGTTATGAGCTAAACTCTGTCCTCTTACCTTCCCTGTTATGAGCTAAACTCTGTTCTCTTACCTTCCCTGTTATGAGCTAAACTCTGTCCTCTTACCTTCCCTGTTATGAGCTAAACTCTGTCCTCTTACCTTCCCTGTTATGAGCTAAACTCTGTCCTCTTACCTTCCCTGTTATGAGCTAAACTCTGTCCTCTTACCTTCCCTGTTATGAGCTAAACTCTGTCCTCTTACCTTCCCTGTTATGAGCTAAACTATGTCCTCTTCCCAGTTATGAGCTAAACTCTGTCCTCTTACCTTCCCAGTTATGAGCTAAACTCTGTCCTCTTACCTCCCCAGTTATGAGCTAAACTCTGTCCTCTTACTTTCCCAGTTATGAGCTAAACTCTGTCCTCTTACATCCCCAGTTATGAGCTAAACTCTGTCCTCTTACCTTCCCAGTTATGAGCTAAACTCTGTCCTCTTACCTTCCCAGTTATGAGCTAAACTCTGTCCTCTTACCTTCCCAATTATGAACTAAACTCTGTCCTCTTACCTTCCCAGTTAGGAAATAAACTATGTCCTCTTCCCAGTTATGAAATAAACTATGTCCTCTTACCTTCCCAGTTATGAACTAAACTCTGTCCTCTTACATTCCCAGTTATGAACTAAACTATGTCCTCTTACCTTCCCAGTTATGAAATAAACTCTGTCCTCTTACCATCCCAGTTATGATCTAAAATCTGTCCTCTTACCTTCCCAGTTATGAAATAAACTCTGTCCTCTTACCTTCCCAGTTATGAACTAAACTATGTCCTCTTCCCAGTTATGAAATAAACACTGTCCTCTTACCATCCCAGTTATGAGCTAAAATCTGTCCTCTTACCTTCCCAGTTATGAAATAAACAGTTATGAGCTCTTTCCTCTTACCTCCCCAGTTATGAGCTAAACTCTGTCCTCTTACCTTCCCAGTTATGAGCTAAACTCTGTCCTCTTACCTTCCCAGTTATGAGCTAAACTCTGTCCTCTTACCTCCCCAGTTATGAGCTAAACTCTGTCCTCTTACCTTCCCAGTTATGAGCTAAACTCTGTCCTCTTACCTTCCCAGTTATGAGCTAAACTCTGTCCTCTGCTTATTGTAGTTTGTTGTCTTTCCTAAGCTAACTTCAGAAGACAGAGATTATTGAAGTATCACTTTTAACTGTGAGGAGAGAGAACAAGGGAACGTCTTTTGATGGAGGATTCTGTTTACTGTTCCGTTCACTGCCGGGGTAATTCTCTAAACATTGAGCTCCTCCATCTCTCTGTCTCCTTCTCCCCCCCCTCTCGCTCCCCTCTGTCTCTCTGTGTCTGTCAGAATGGGAGGCTTTGTCAGTTTTTCATGTCTTATCTCAACCAGAGAAATGAAATTTCAGGCCTTCACTTCTCCAGACAAACAGGAAACGGCACACAACTCAAATCTGCCATAACGCGCCTCAATTAAATGTGTTCCCAAAGGCACAAAAGCCCCTGAGCCCTGCTTCGTGTTTACAGTCTGCCCGTAGGGAAAGAGTCTCCATTCAACACAGGCTTAGCAGCGGCCACAACAATGGCCCAGAATAACCTTTTAGTCATGTTTGACAGGGTGATCAAGCAATCTGACTCTGGGAAATCCACGGTCAAGTTCAATCCCTGCTGAATTTGGGGTGCACCACAGACAAACTTTCAACAGTCACCGAGCACAAGCAGCTTAATTAACCTCATTGAGGTGATGGTGGTAAAAACGGTGATAGTGCTCAAAATAAAAATGGCCAAACCTTATTTAAAAACCCAGGCAACTTCGTTAGGCGTTCCTCTCAGATACACTACATGACAAAAAGTATGTGGACAGCTGCTCATCCGACATCTCATTCCTAAATCATGGGCATTAATATGGAGTTGGTCCCCCGTTTGCTGCTATAACAGCCTCCACTCTTCTGGGAAGCATTCCCACTTGATATTGGAACATTGCTGCAGGGACTTGCTTCCATTCAGCCACAAGAGCATTAGTGAGGATGGGCACTGATGTTGGACGATTAGGCCTGGCTCGCAGTCAGTGTTCCAATTCATCCCAAAGGGTTTCGATCTTCGTTTAGACCAGGGCTCTGTGCAGGCCAGTTAAGTTCTTCCACACCGATCTCGACAAACCATTTCTGTATGGACCTCGCTTTGTGCACGGGGGTATTGTCATGTTGAAACAGGAAAGGACCTTCCCCAAACTGTTGCCACAAAGTTGAAAACACAGAATCGTCTAGAATGTCATTGTTTGCTGTAGTGTTAAGATTTCCCATCACTGGAACTAAGGGGCCCGAACCATGAAAAACAGCCCCAGACAATTATTCATCCTCCACAAAACTTTGCAGGTGGCACTATGCATTGGGGCAGGTAGCGATCTCCTGGCATCCGCCAAACCCAGATTCGTCCAGCGGACTGCCAGATGGTGAAGAGTCATTCATTACTCCAGAGAACATGTTTCCACTGCTCCAGAGTCCAATGGTGGCGAGCTTTACACAACACCAGCCGACGCTTGGCATTGCGGATGGTGATCTTAGGCTTGTGTGCGGCTGCTCGGCCATGGAAACCTATTTCACTTTAGCTCCGAGCGAACAGTTCTTGTTCTGATGTTGCTTCCAGAGGCAGTTTGGAACTCTGAAGTTTTGCAACCGAGGACAGACGCTACAGTACTCTGCGGTTACCGTTCTGTTGAGCTTGTGTGGCCTACCACTTCGCGGCTAAGCCGTTGTTGCTCCTAGATGTTTCCTCTTCACAATAACAGCACTTACAGTATGACTGTGCCACGTCACTGAGCTTTTCAGTAAGGCCATTCTGCTGCCAATGTTTGTCTATGGAGATTGCATGGTTGTGTGCTCATTGTTATACTCCTATCTGCAACGGGTGTGGTTGAAATAGCAGAATCCACTCATTTGAATGGGTGTCCACATACCTTTGTATATATAGTGTAGGTCTTCAGACCTGTTAATTGGCTGTTAATTGGCCTCAATTGGCCTGAGCTCTATGTCCTTCTCTTAAACTCTCCAGACACCTGCCAGGTAGCGTACTCCCTCTAGAGGTGTGTGTATTTGTTGTGGCGAATAGACTAATGCAGGATAAACCAGCAGCTAACACCAAGCTTAACCCAGAGTACACCTGAACACTGTAGATTTGCTCAAAGTCTTGGTCCAGATAGTGAGCATTGAGTCCATCTGATCAGGGGCTCTGTCCAAGATGGCACCATGTTCCCTCTATAATGCACTACTTATGGCCCGGGCCCATAGGGTCATAGTGCTCAAAGTGCTCAGAGTGTTCATAAGGCTCATCGGACCCATAGTGATCATTGTTCTCGTTGTGCTCATTGTGCTCATAGGGCTTATAGTGTTCATAGGGATCATAAGAGTCATAATGTTCATAGTGCTCATAGTGCTCATAGGACCCATAGTGCAAATAGGATCCATAGTGCTCATAGTTCTCATAGGACCCATAGTACTCATAGTGGTCATAGTGCTCATAGGACACATAGTGCACATAGGACCCGTAGCGCTCATAGTGCTCATAGGACCCATAGTGCTCATAGTGGTCATAGTGCTCATAGGAAACATAGTGCTCATAGGACCAATAGTGCTCATAGTGCTCATAATGCTCATAGTGCTCATAGTGTTCATAGGACCCATAGTGCTCATAGGACCCATCATGCTCATTGGGCTCACAGGACCCATAGTGCTCATAGTACTTATAGTGCTCATAGTGCTCATAGTTCTCATAGGACCCATAGTGCTCATAGGGCTCATAGTGCTCATAGTGCTCATATGACCCATAGTGCTCATAGTGCTCATAGGACCCATAGTGCTCATAGGACCCATATGGCTCATAGTGCTCATAGTTCTCATAAGACCCAGAGTCCTCATATAGTGCTCATAGGGCTCATAGTGCTCATAGGACCCATAGTGCTGATAGTGGTCATTGGACCCATGGTGCTCATATTATTCATAGTGCTCATAGGACCCATAGTGCTCATTTTGCTCATAATGCTCATAGTGCTCATCGGGCCCATGTTGCCCAAAGTACTCATATTACTCATAGGACCCATAGTGCTCATAGTGCTCATAATGTTCATAGTGCTCATCGGACCCATGGAGCTCATAGTACTCATAGTGCTCATAGGGCTCATGGGACCCATAGGGCTCATAGTGCTCATAGGACCCATATGACCCATATGGCTCATAGTGCTCATGGGACCCATATGGCTCATAGTGCTCATAGGACCCATAGGAACCATAGGGCTCATAGTGCTCATAGGATCCATAGTGCTCATAGTGCTCATAGGATCCATAGTGCTCATAGTGCTCA
>NC_068424.1:12814299-12859299 GCF_023373465.1 Oncorhynchus keta
AAGCATGGTGGTGGTAGAACCATGCTGTGAGGATGGTTTTCAGTGGCAGGGACTGGGAGACTAGTTAGGGATGAGTGCAGCGATGCTCCCCATCCATCCTGACAGAGCTTGAGAGAATCTGCAGAGAAGAATGGGAGAAACTACCCAAATACAGGTGTGCCAAGCTTGTAGCGT
Organism: Oncorhynchus keta; assembly: GCF_023373465.1. NCBI lineage: Eukaryota > Metazoa > Chordata > Actinopteri > Salmoniformes > Salmonidae > Oncorhynchus > Oncorhynchus keta. The sequence continues at coordinate 12,814,474 of NC_068424.1, forward strand.
CATACCCAATAAGACTCAAGGCTGAAATCGCTGCCAAATGTGCTGTACTGAATATTGGGTCTAAATACTTATGTAAATGTGATATTTCTGTTTTTCAGTTTTAATACATATGCAAACATTTCTAGAAACCTGTTTTTACTTTGTCATTATGGTGTATTGTGTGTAGATTGATGAGGGGAGAAAAACTATTTAAGACATTTTAGAATAAGAGTAACATAACAACATGTGGAAAAGTCAAGGGGTCTGAAAACTTTCCTCATGCACTGTAATGTCTGCCATGTGTGTTTGTTATTGCCTTTTGTGTGTGCCTGTTGGTAGGCCCCTGTCCATGTCTCTCTCTGGCTCAGTAACAGGACAGAGAAAGGAACCACTTTAACAGGGATTCCCTGTCTGTTCTCAAGCTAGCACTGCCTGGAAACAGTGATGTGATTTGGCTGCCATGAAGCCAGTTACACTGCTGAAGGTTAAACATGTTTAAGGATGAGAGAGAGAGAGAGAGAGAGCGAGAGAGACGGAGAGAGAGAGAGAGAGAGAGAGAGAGAGAGAGAGAGAGAGAGAGAGAGAGAGAGAGAGAGAGAGAGAGAGAGAGAGAGAGAGCGGGGGGAGAGAGAGAGAGAGAGAGAGAGAGAGAGAGAGAGACGCACACCCAGGTACCTCTTAAAATATCTCCTCACAGTACCACTTTTACCTCTTGAACATGACGGTGGGTGCCAGCCTGCAGATTAGCAGTAAGCACTCTCAGAGCTCCTGGGGACGTTCAAAAGCGAGACACTGTTCAGTGAGTTCTCAGCGAGTTCTCTCTCCCACTCTCCCAGTCCCTCCCTACCTCCCTTCTTCGGACCTCGGGATAGGCTGAGAGACTGCTCACTGTATCTAAGCCAGTTAACACTCTGAAGTGTGAGAGAGGGAGCTCCAGCAACACTGTGGAAAATCCAGTAGAATCTGAAGTGATTGAATTTCACTCCCGTAACTCTCATAATAAGCCTGCTATTTACTCAATCCCAAATTAACTACTCGTGTCTACTTTACATGAAGACTGGAAGACCCTAATGTGTTATCGTTTGATAATAAAGAAGAGGTTTTTCACTCAAGTTCTTATTATGTGATATTTGAATAGTAATTATGATATAATTGTTGTTCTTTAGAATATATACTGTACTATGAGTATTAGTAATGTTGTTGTTGTTGTCTATAGGAGGTACAGTGGGGCAAAAAAGTATTTAGTCAGCCACCAATTGTGCAAGTTCTCCCACTTAAAAAGATGAGAGAGGCCTGTAATTTTCATCATAAGTAAACTTCAACTATGACAGACAAAATGAGAAAAAAAATCCAGAAAAATTACTTTGTAGGATTTTGTAATGAATTTATTTGCAAATTATGATCGAAAATAAGTATTTGGTCAATAACAAAAGTTTATCTCAATACTTTGTTATATACCCTTTGCTGGCAATGACAGAGGTCAAACGTTTTCTGTAAGTCTTCACGAGGTTTTCACACACTGTTGCTGATATTTTGGCCCATTCCTCCATGCAGATCTCCTCTAGAGCAGTGATGTTTTGGGGCCACCCTGCATATCACTGCTGGCTTGCTTCTGAAACTAAGCAGGGTTGGTCCTGGTCAGTCCCTGGATGGGAGATCAGATGCTGCTGGAAGTGGTGTTGGAGGGCCAGTAGGAGGCACTCTCTCCTCTGGTCTAAAAATATCCCAATGCCCCAGGGCAGTGATTGGCACTGCCCTGTGTAGGATGCCGTCTTTCGGAAGGGACGTTAAAACGGGTGTCCTGGCTCTCTGAGGTCATTAAAGATCCCATGGTACTTATCGTAAGAGTAGGGGTGTTAACCCCGGTGTCCTGGCTAAATTCCCAACCTGGCCCTCAAACCATCACGGTCACCTAATAATCCCCAGTTTACAATTGGCTCATTCATCCCCCTCCTCTCCCCTGTAACTATTCCCCAGGTCGTTGCTGCAAATGAGAATGGATGGATAAATGGATAAATAAATAAATAAATAAATAAATGTTTTGGGGCTGTTGCTGGCAACACAGACTTTCAACTCCCTCCAAAGATCATCCAAATGCTCTCTACCAAACTTCAGATGGGCCTGACGGGCCTGGACATGTACTGGCTTAAGCAGGGGGACACGTCTTGCACTGCAGGATTTGAGTCCCTGGCGGCGTAGTGTGTTACCTTTCATGTGATCATTTGACCCCACGGGGTGAAATCTTGCGTGGAGCCCCAAATCGAGGGAGATTATCAGTGATATTTTATGTCTTCCATTTCCTAATAATTGCTCCCACAGTTGATTTCTTCAAACCAAGCTGCTTACCTATTGCAGATTCAGTCTTCCCAGCCTGGTGCAGCTCTACAATTTTGTTTCTGGTGTCCTTTGACAGCTCTTTGGTCTTGGCCATAGTGGAGTTTGGAGTGTGACTGTTTGAGGTTGTGGACAGGTGTCCTTCATATACTGATAACAAGTTCAAACAGGTGCCATTAATACAGGTAAGGAGTGGAGGACAGAGGAGCCTCTTAAAGAAGAAGTTACAGGTCTGTGAGAGCCAGAAATGTTGCTTGTTTGTAGGTGACCAAATACTTATTTTCCACCATATTTTGCAAATAAATTCATAAAAAATCCTACAATGTGATTTTCTGGATTTTCTCCCCTCATTTTGTCTGTCATAGTTGAGGTGTACATATGATGAAAATTACAGGCCTCACTCATCTTTTTAAGTGGGAGAACTTGCACAATTGGTGGCTGATGATTTTTTTTTTGCCCCAATTAGTAATGATGATGATGTTGTTGTTTATAGGAGGTATACTCTGAGTATTAGTAATGATGAGGTTGTTGTTGTTTATAGAAGGTATACTATGAGAATTAGTAATGATGATGTTGTTGTTTATAGGAGGTATACTCTGAGTTTTAGTAATGATGAGGATGTTGTTGTTTATAGGAGGTATACTCTGAGTTTGAGTAATGATGAGGATGTTGTTGTTTATAGGAGGTATACTCTGAGTATTAGTAATGATGAGGATGTTGTTGTTTATAGGAGGTATACTATGAGTATTAGTAATGATGAGGATGTTGTTGTTTATAGGAGGTATACTCTGAGTATTAGTAATGATGAGGATGTTGTTGTTTATAGGAGGTATACTATGAGTATTAGTAATGATGAGGATGTTGTTGTTTATAGGAGGTATATTATGAGTATTAGTGATGATGAGGATGTTGTTGTTTATAGGAGGTATACTATGAGTATTAGTAATGATGATGTTGTTGTTTATAGGAGGTATACTATGAGTATTAGTAATGCTGATGATGTTGTTGTCTATAGGAGGTATACTATGAGTATTAGTAATGATTTTGTTGTTGTTGTTTATAGGAGGTATACTATGAGTATTAGTAATGATGCTGTTGTTGTTTATAGGAGGTATACTATGAGTATTAGTAATGATTTTGTTGTTGTTGTTTATAGGAGGTATACTATGAGTATTAGTAATGATGTTGTTGTTGTTTATAGGAGGTATACTCTGAGTTTTAGTAATGATGAGGATGTTGTTGTTTATAGGAGGTATACTCTGAGTTTGAGTAATGATGAGGATGTTGTTGTTTATAGGAGGTATACTCTGAGTATTAGTAATGATGAGGATGTTGTTGTTTATAGGAGGTATACTATGAGTATTAGTAATGATGAGGATGTTGTTGTTTATAGGAGGTATACTCTGAGTATTAGTAATGATGAGGATGTTGTTGTTTATAGGAGGTATACTCTGAGTATTAGTAATGATGAGGATGTTGTTGTTTATAGGAGGTATACTATGAGTTTTAGTAATGATGAGGATGTTGTTGTTTATAGGAGGTATACTATGAGTATTAGTAATGATGATGTTGTTGTCTATAGGAGGTATACTATGAGTATTAGTAATGATTTTGTTGTTGTTGTTTATAGGAGGTATACTATGAGTATTAGTAATGATGCTGTTGTTGTTTATAGGAGGTATACTATGAGTATTAGTAATGATTTTGTTTTTGTTGTTTATAGGAGGTATACTATGAGTATTAGTAATGATGCTGTTGTTGTTTAAAGGAGGTATACTATGAGTATTAGTAATGATGTTGTTGCTGTTGTTTATAGGAGGTATACTATGAGTATTAGTAATGATGATGGTGTTGTTTATAGGAGGTATACTATGAGTATTAGTAATGATGATGATGTTGTTTATAGGAGGTATACTATGAGTATTAGTAATGATGATGGTGTTGTTTATAGGAGGTATACTATGAGTATTAGTGATGATGATGATGTTGTTTATAGGAGGTATACTATGAGTATTAGTAATGATGATGTTGTTGTCTATAGGAGGTATACTATGAGTATTAGTAATGATGATGGTGTTGTTGTTGTTTATAGGAGGTATACTATGAGTATTAGTAATGATGATGATGTTGTTGTTTATAGGAGGTATACTATGACTATTAGTAATGCTGTTGTTGTTGTTGTCTATAGGAGGTATACTATGAGTATTAGTAATGATGATGTTGGTGTTGTTTATAGGAGGTATACTATGGGAATTAGTAATGCTGTTGTTGTTGTCTATAGGAGGTATACTATGAGTATTAGTAATGATGATGATGTTGTTGTTTATAGGAGGTATACTATGAGTATTAGTAATGATGATGTTGGTGTTGTTTACAGGATGTATACTATGAGTATTATTAATGATGATGATGTTGTTGTTTATAGGAGGTATACTATTAGTATTAGTAATGATGATGATGTTGTTTATAGGAGGTATACTATGAGTATTAGTAATGATGATGTTGGTGTTGTTTATAGGAGGTATACTATGAGTATTATTAATGATGATGATGTTGTTGTTTATAGGAGGTATACTATTAGTATTAGTAATGATGATGATGTTGTTTATAGGAGGTATACTATGGGTATTAGTAATGATGATGATGTTGTTGTTTATAGGAGGTATACTATGAGTATTAGTAATGATGATGATGTTGTTTATAGGAGGTAAACTGTGAGTATTAGTAATGATGATGATGTTGTTGTTGTTTATAGGAGGTATACTATGGGTATTAGTAATGATGATGATGTTGTTGTTTAAAGGAGGTATACTATGAGTATTAGTAATGATGATGATGTTGTTTATAGGAGGTATACTATGATTATTATTCATGATGATGATGATGTTGTTGTTGTTTATAGGAGGTATACTATGGGTATTAGTAATGATGATGATGTTGTTTATAGGAGGTATACTGTGACTATTAGTAATGCTTTTGTTGTTGTTTACAGGAGGTATACTATGAGTATTAGTAATGATGATGATGTTGTTGTTTATAGGAGGTATACTATGGGTATTAGTAAGAATGATGATGTTGGTGTTGTTTACAGGAGGTATACTATGAGTATTAGTAATGATGATGATGTTGTTGTTTATAGGAGGTATACTGTGACTATTAGTAATGCTGTTGTTGTTGTTTATAGGAGGTATACTCTGAGTATTAGTGTCAAGAGAATTAAGTCCTCAGTGTTCATGAACCCAATTGAATTGATTACTCAGCCTGATACCATGAATTTGTAGGAAACTGGTTGGAATGAATCAGACGGAGGCCCAGCTACAATTGTCAGGAATGTTTATTTAGAGAGCTCTGCCTATCATTTCCGGCACATTGGTCTATATACCTCACATTTCGTCATAAATGTCCCTCCTCCTCTCAGATACAATGGCAACATAGTTCACAAGTCTTCTCCTACTCATAAATAGTCTGCCACCCGTTAAACAATCTACTACAAGCCCAAGGTCTCCCCCCTCTCTTGGTGGGGACATAATGTCCTGTAAGGAACACAGTATTCCAGCCGGTCTGACGATTGCTCCATTTGTTTCTAACAAGGAACAGAAAGTCCTTGTTCTAATTCTAGACTGAAACTACACACATTAGATTTAGTGTTATGATTCTAATAAGATTCATACAATCATACAGTGACAGGGTAGTATTCTGTCAGTTATAGTTCTACGTTAAATGTATACATCATTTAGTCATTATTCATAAAAAAATCCCATAACAATTAATAATGATGATGTTGTTGTTGTTTATAGGAGGTATACTATGAGTATTAGTAATGATGATGTTGTTGTTGTTTATAGGAGGTATACTATGATTATTAGTAATGATGATGTTGTTGTTGTAATATAGGAGGTATACTATGACTATTAGTAATAATGATGTTGTTGTTTATAGGAGGTATACTATGAGTATTAGTAATGATGCTGTTGTTGTTTATAGGAGGTATACTGTGAGTATTAGTAATGATGATGATGTTGTTGGTTATAGGAGGTATACTATGAGTATTAGTAATGATGATGTTGTTGTTGTAATATAGGAGGTATACTATGACTATTAGTAATAATGATGTTGTTGTTTATAGGAGGTATACTATGAGTATTAGTAATGATGCTGTTGTTGTTTATAGGAGGTATACTGTGAGTATTAGTAATGATGATGATGTTGTTGGTTATAGGAGGTATACTATGAGTATTAGTAATGACGATGATGTTGTTGTCTATAGGAGGTATACTATGAGTATTAGTAATGATGATGATGTTGTTGTCTATAGGAGGTATACTATGAGTATTAGTAATGACGATGATGTTGTTGTCTGTAGGAGGTATACTATGAGTATTAGTAATGACGATGATGTTGTTGTCTATAGGAGGTATACTATGAGTATTAGTAATGATGATGATGTTGTTGTTTATAGGAGGTATACTATGAGTATTAGTAATGATGATGATGTTGTTGTCTATAGGAGGTATACTATGAGTATTAGTAATGATGATGATGTTGTTGTTGTTGTAATATAGGAGGTATACTATGAGTATTAGTAAGTATGTCAGTGTTGTCTATAGGATGTTTACTATGAATATTAGTAATGCTGATGATGTTGTTGTTTATAGGAGGTATACTATGAGTATTAGTAATGACGATGATGTTGTTGTCTATAGGAGGTATACTATGAGTATTAGTAATGATGATGATGATGTTGTTGTTTATAGGAGGTATACTATGAGTATTAGTAATGACGATGATGTTGTTATCTATAGGAGGTATACTATGAGTATTAGTAATGATGATGATGTTGTTGTCTATAGGAGGTATACTATGATTATTAGTAATGATGCTGATGTTGTTGTTGCCTATAGGAGGTATACTATGACTATTAGTAATGATGATGATGTTGTTGTTGTTTATAGGAGGTATACTATGAGTATTAGCAATGACGATGATGTTGTTATCTATAGGAGGTATACTATGAGTATTAGTAATGATGATGATGTTGTTGTCTATAGGAGGTATACTATGATTATTAGTAATGATGTTGTTGTTGCCTATAGGAGGTATACTATGACTATTAGTAATGCTGTTGTTGTTGTTGTTTATAGGAGGTATACTATGAGTATTAGTAATGATGATGTTGGTGTTGTTTATAGGAGGTATACTATGAGTATTAGTAATGATGATGATGTTGTTGTTGTTTATAGGAGGTATACTAGAGTATTAGTAATGATGATGATGTTGTTGTTGTTTATAGGAGGTATACTCTGAATATTAGTGTCAAGAGAATTAAGTCCTCAGTGTTCATGAACCCAATTGAATTGATTACTCAGCCTGATACCGTGAATTTGTAGGAAACTGGTTGGAATGAATCAGACGGAAGCCCAGCTACAATTGTCAGGAATGTTTATTTAGAGAGCTCTGCCTATCATTTCCGGTACATTGGTCTATATACCTCACATTTCGTCATAAATGTCCCTCCTCTCAGATACAATGGCAACATAGTTCACAAGTCTTCTCCTACTCATAAATAGTCTGCCACCTGTTAAACAATCTACTACAAGCCCAAGGTCTCTCCCCTCTCTTGGTGGGGACATAATGTCCTGTAAGGAACACAGTGTTCCAGCCGGTCTGACGATTGCTCCATTTGTTTCTAACAAGGAACAGAAAGTCCTTGTTCTAATTCTAGACTGAAACTACACACATTAGATTTAGTGTTATGATTCTAATAAGATTCATACAATCATACAGTGACAGGGTAGTATTCTGTCAGTTATAGTTCTGCGTTAAATGTATACATAATTAAGTCATTATTCCTCAAAAATCACATAACAATTAGTAATGATGATGATGTTGTTGTTTATAGGAGGTATACTATGAGTATTAGTAATGATGATGATGTTGTTGGTTATAGGAGGTATACTATGGGTATTAGTAATGATGATGATGTTGTTGTCTATAGGAGGTATACTATGAGTATTAGTAATGATGTTGTTGTTGCCTATAGGAGGTATACTATGACTATTAGTAATGCTGTTGTTGTTGTTGTTTATAGGAGGTATACTATGAGTATTAGTAACGATGTTGTTGTTGTTGTCTATAGGAGGTATACTATGAGTATTAGTAATGATGAGGATGTTGTTGTTTATAGGAGGTATACTATGAGTATTAGTAATGATGAGGATGTTGTTGTTTATAGGAGGTATACTATGAGTATTAGTAACGATGTTGTTGTTGTTGTCTATAGGAGGTATACTATGAGTATTAGTAATGATGAGGATGTTGTTGTTTATAGGAGGTATACTATGAGTATTAGTAATGATGATGATGTTGTTGTCTATAGGAGGTATACTATGAGTATTAGTAATGATGATGATGTTGTTGTTGTTGTAATATAGGAGGTATACTATGAGTATTAGTAAGTATGTCAGTGTTGTCTATAGGATGTTTACTATGAATATTAGTAATGCTGATTATGTTGTTGTTTATAGGAGGTATACTATGAGTATTAGTAATGACGATGATGTTGTTGTCTATAGGAGGTATACTATGAGTATTAGTAATGATGATGATGATGTTGTTGTTTATAGGAGGTATACTATGAGTATTAGTAATGACGATGATGTTGTTATCTATAGGAGGTATACTATGAGTATTAGTAATGATGATGATGTTGTTGTCTATAGGAGGTATACTATGATTATTAGTAATGATGCTGATGTTGTTGTTGCCTATAGGAGGTATACTATGACTATTAGTAATGATGATGATGTTGTTGTTGTTTATAGGAGGTATACTATGAGTATTAGCAATGACGATGATGTTGTTATCTATAGGAGGTATACTATGAGTATTAGTAATGATGATGATGTTGTTGTCTATAGGAGGTATACTATGATTATTAGTAATGATGTTGTTGTTGCCTATAGGAGGTATACTATGACTATTAGTAATGCTGTTGTTGTTGTTGTTTATAGGAGGTATACTATGAGTATTAGTAATGATGATGTTGGTGTTGTTTATAGGAGGTATACTATGAGTATTAGTAATGATGATGATGTTGTTGTTGTTTATAGGAGGTATACTATGAGTATTAGTAATGATGATGATGTTGTTGTTGTTTATAGGAGGTATACTATGAGTATTAGTAATGATGATGATGTTGTTGTTGTTTATAGGAGGTATACTAGAGTATTAGTAATGATGATGATGTTGTTGTTGTTTATAGGAGGTATACTCTGAATATTAGTGTCAAGAGAATTAAGTCCTCAGTGTTCATGAACCCAATTGAATTGATTACTCAGCCTGATACCGTGAATTTGTAGGAAACTGGTTGGAATGAATCAGACGGAAGCCCAGCTACAATTGTCAGGAATGTTTATTTAGAGAGCTCTGCCTATCATTTCCGGTACATTGGTCTATATACCTCACATTTCGTCATAAATGTCCCTCCTCTCAGATACAATGGCAACATAGTTCACAAGTCTTCTCCTACTCATAAATAGTCTGCCACCTGTTAAACAATCTACTACAAGCCCAAGGTCTCTCCCCTCTCTTGGTGGGGACATAATGTCCTGTAAGGAACACAGTGTTCCAGCCGGTCTGACGATTGCTCCATTTGTTTCTAACAAGGAACAGAAAGTCCTTTTTCTAATTCTTGACTAACACTACACACATTAGATTTAGTGTTATGATTCTAATAAGATTCATACAATCATACAGTGACAGGGTAGTATTCTGTCAGTTATAGTTCTGCGTTAAATGTATACATAATTAAGTCATTATTCCTCAAAAATCACATAACAATTAGTAATGATGATGATGTTGTTGTTGTTTATAGGAGGTATACTATGAGTATTAGTAATAATGATGGTGTTGTTGTTGTTTATAGAAGCTATACTATGATTATTAGTAATGATGATGTTGTTGTTTACAGGAGGTATACTATGATTATTAGTAATGATGATGTTGTTGTTTATAGGAGGTATACTATGAGTATTAGTAATAATGATGGTGTTGTTGTTGTTTATAGAAGCTATACTATGATTATTAGTAATGATGATGTTGTTGTTTACAGGAGGTATACTATGATTATTAGTAATGAAGATGTTGTTGTTTATAGGAGGTATACTATGAGTATTAGTAATGATGATGTTGTTGTCTATAGGAGGTATACTATGAGTATGAGTAATGCTGATGATTGTATATTATATAACGTGATATTGTTGTTGTCTATAGGAGGTATGCCATGTGATGTGTGTACATTATATAACGTGATATTGTTGTTGTCTATAGAAGGTATTCTATGTGATGTGTGTACATTATATAACGTGATATTGTTGTTGTCTATAGGAGGTATTCTATGTGATGTGTGTACATTATATCATGTGATATTGTTGTTGTCTATAGGAGGTATTCTATGTGATGTGTGTACATTATATAACGTGATATTGTTGTTGTCTATGGAAGGTATGCCGGTGCCAGACCAGCCATCAGAGCAGGGAGCCAGTCTGCTGAGTCCAGGTCTACCGTCATCTAATGGAGACGGATCCGACGGGACAGAGACCACCTCCGCTATCCTGGCCTCTGTCAAAGAACAGGTACTGTAGGTCTGTCTGCCTGTCTCTCACTGTGTGTGTGTGTCCATATCAGCAAGTGAGACTTAAACACACTGATCTGTACTTGAAACACACAAACGTACACGGTGTACTATGAATTATTTGCTGAAGAACCTGCTGCTGGAGCAGATATCAGTATTCCAGTCCTATGCAGTTGGTTCAGGACAGTCCATGTTAGAAGTCAATATTGAATGTGTAGAGGAGGAATCAGGAAGTAATGTCGAGACAAAAAAGTCTATGACTAGGGTCGCGGTAGTCTTTGACAATTTTTAGGGCTTTCCTCTGACACTACCTGGTATAGAGGTCCTGGATGGCAGGAAGCTTGGCCCCAGTGAGGTAAGGACCCTAGTCATATTGCCTTGTGGTTGGAAGCCGAGCAGTTCCCATACATATAGAGTTTTCTCCCTCTAGTTGCACATTTAACATTCTGGTAGAAATGAGGTAAAACAGATTTAAGTTTCCATGCATTAAAGACCCCGGCAACTAGGAGTGCAGTCTCTGGATGAGTGTTTTCCTGTTTGCTTCTAGCCATATACAGCTCATTGAGTGCAGTCTTAGTGCCAGCATTGGTTTGTAGTGGTAAATAGTGTGGTCTACAGCTTTTCATGAGATAATCTTCCTCGGGTGAGCAAAACCTCAAGACTTCCTTAGATTTCGTGCACCAGGTGTTGTTTACAAATATACATAGACCGCCACCCCTTGTCTTACCAGAGGCTGCTGTTCTATCCTGATGAAAAAGATTAACACCAACCAGCTGTAGGTTAATCATGTCATTGTTTAGCCATGACTTGGTGAGACATAAGATATTCCAGTTTTTAATATATATATATGCCATTTAGCAGACGCTTTTATCCAAAGCGACTTACAGTCATGTGTGCATACATTCTACGTATGGGTGGTCCCGGGGATCGAACCCACTACCCTGGCGTTACAAGCGCCATGCTCTACCAACTGAGCTACAGAAGGACCACATATCCCGTTGGTAGGATATACATGATCGTAGTTTGTCTTATTTTCCATTGATTGTACGTTGGCTAATAGGACCGATGGTAAAGGCAGATTACCCGCTCAGCGTTGGATCCTTACAAGGCAACCAGATCTTCGTCCTCGATATCTCTGTCTCTTTCTCATGCAAATGACAGGGATGAGGGTCTTGTCGGGTGTCTGAAGTAAATCCTTCCCATCTGACTCGTTGAAGAAAAAGTATTCCTACAGTGCGTGCTGAGTAATCGCTGTCCTGATATCTAGAAGCTTTTTTCGGTCATAACAAACAGTAGCAGAAACATTATGTACGAAATAAGTTGCAAATAACATGAAAAAACACAATAGTTGACTGCCGTTTTATGGTCTCCTATCTCCTCCGGCGCTCTGACTTTGCTGGTAGCTACTTTATTGAGAAAAAATGTACTTACTATAACTGTGATATGTGGTTGTCCCACCTAGTTTTTGCATGGATTCCGTGACGCGGTTAGCTTTTAACAGCTTAACTGACAGGTTAAAGTCTGCTTGAAAGAGCCGCTAAGCTGCTAACATTAGCCATTAAGCTAACAAAGTTACTCCCAGATGGGTTTTCCGATTGATTCCTCTTTGTCTGGAGAAGTAAATGAAAACCAAAAAAGCGCTGTAGGAGCTGTATCTACTACGCTTTGTTTCGGGACAAAGTGGAACCCTCAGAGCAATTGTTTGCTTGCCAAGGATTATAGGCTTGAGGTGGCTTCCTGGATCACGCAGGTCGCTAACCTACGTAAGAAACTGGGGATGAATGCACTAACTGTAAGTGACTCTGGATAAGAGAATCTGCTAAATGACTAACATGCACAACGTAAACAGGGTACCTTCTATCTAGATACGTTATTGCAAAGAGATACCGGAAAGAGATCATTGTGTGTGTGAGTTTTAGGTGTCTGTGTGCAGTTTGTGTGTGTCTGTACAGTCACACAACTTTGTCTTTGTGTTTGAGAGAGAGAGAGGAGTCACACTTGAAATCAATGCCCTAGGCCTCCCGAGTGGCGCAGCGGTCTAAGGCACTACTTCTCAGTGCTAGAGGCGTCACTTCAGACCCGGGTTCGATCACAACCGGCCATGATCAACAGTCCCATTGACGGCGCACAATTGGCTTTAATTGGCTCATCGTGCTCTAGCGACTCCTATTGGTCAGGTGAACAGTGTTTCCTCAGACACATTGGTGCAGCTGGCTTCCGTGGGTGTTAACCTCCTAGTGATCCCTTTAGCTGGATAGATTTGACAACATCCAGTGAAATTGCAGAGCGCAAAATTCAAACTACAGGAATATCAATATTCAACATTCACGAAAATATATGTAATACATCAAAATAAACATTAACTTCTTGTTAATCCAGCCGCTGTGTCTGATTTCAAAAAGGCTTTACGGTGAAAGCAGACCATGCGATTATCTAAGGACAGGGCCCCGCATACAAACGCATGAAAATCCTTTTTCAACCAGGCAGGTGCGCCTCAAAAGTCAGAAATAATGATATAATAAATGCCTTACCATTGAAGATCTTCTTCTTTTTGCAATCCCAAATGTCTCAGTGACACAATGAATGGTCGTTTTGTTCGATAAATTCCTTCTTTATATCCCCAAAAATGTCAATTTATTTCTCGCGTTTGATTCAGAAATACACCGGTTCCAACTCACCCAACATGACTACAAAGTAAGTAAGTAAGTTACCTGAAAAACTTGGTCCAAACATTTAAAACAATGTCCCTAATCCAACCTCAGGTCTCCTAAAATGTAAATAATCTATACAATTTAAGACAGGATAATCTGTTTCCAATTCCCGAAGAAAAATAACACGGAGCACGTTCCTGTTCACGCACACCAAAATAGTAGGGACCTTCAGAGTGACACATGGAATGAATAGCACTACTTCTTCATATCTCAAAAGAAAAACATCCACCAATTTCTGAAGACTGTTGACATCTAGTGGAAGCCATAGGCACTGCAAGCAGGTTCCTCATAATTAGGGGTTCCCATAGAAACCCATTAGGAAATCCTATGACCTCAATTTATTTTTTCCCTGGATGGTTTGTCCTCTGGGTTTCGCCTGCCAAATCAGTTCTATTATACTCACGGACGTTATTTTATAGAATGTTATAGTGTTTTCTATCCAAATCTACCAATTATATGCATATCCTAGTTTCTGGGCCTGAGTAGCAGGCAGTTTACTTTGGGCTTTTCATCCTGACGTCAAAATACTGCCCCCTAGCCTTAAGAAATTTTAAGAAGCGTGGTTTGGCGGGTCATGTTTCGGAGGACGCATGACTAGACCTTTGCCTCACTAGAGTTGCAGCGATGAGACAAGATCGAAATGGGTAAGAAAAAAGGGTTAACCTCTAGCGTCGAGCAATCCCGTGTCCGGGAGCGTAATTATAGCCTCAAGCTCATTACATTACATTTACATTTAAGTCATTTAGCAGACGCTCTTATCCAGAGCGACTTACAAATTGGTGCATTCACCTTATGACATCCAGTGGAACAGCCACTTTACAATAGTGCATCTAAATCTTTTAAGGGGGGTGAGAAGGATTACTTTATCCTATCCTAGGTATTCCTTAAAGAGGTGGGGTTTCAGGTGTCTCCGGAAGGTGGTGATTGACTCCGCTGTCCTGGCGTCGTGAGGGAGTTTGTTCCACCATTGGGGGGCCAGAGCAGCGAACAGTTTTGACTGGGCTGAGCGGGAACTGTACTTCCTCAGTGGTAGGGAGGCGAGCAGGCCAGAGGTAGATGAACGCAGTGCCCTTGTTTGGGTGTAGGGCCTGATCAGAGCCTGGAGGTACTGAGGTGCCGTTCCCCTCACAGCTCCGTAGGCAAGCACCATGGTCTTGTAGCGGATGCGAGCTTCAACTGGAAGCCAGTGGAGAGAGCGGAGGAGCGGGGTGACGTGAGAGAACTTGGGAAGGTTGAACACCAGACGGGCTGCGGCGTTCTGGATGAGTTGTAGGGGTTTAATGGCACAGGCAGGGAGCCCAGCCAACAGCGAGTTGCAGTAATCCAGACGGGCGATGACAAGTGCCTGGATTAGGACCTGCGCCGCTTCCTGTGTGAGGCAGGGTCGTACTCTGCGGATGTTGTAGAGCATGAACCTACAGGAACGGGCCACCGCCTTGATGTTAGTTGAGAACGACAGGGTGTTGTCCAGGATCATGCCAAGGTTCTTAGCGCTCTGGGAGGAGGACACAATGGAGTTGTCAACCGTGATGGCGAGATCATGGAACGGGCAGTCCTTCCCCGGGAGGAAGAGCAGCTCCGTCTTGCCGAGGTTCAGCTTGAGGTGGTGATCCGTCATCCACACTGATATGTCTGCCAGACATGCAGAGATGCGATTCGCCACCTGGTCATCAGAAGGGGGAAAGGAGAAGATTAATTGTGTGTCGTCTGCATAGCAATGATAGGAGAGACCATGTGAGGTTATGACAGAGCCAAGTGACTTGGTGTATAGCGAGAATAGGAGAGGGCCTAGAACAGAGCCCTGGGGACACCAGTGGTGAGAGCGCGTGGTGAGGAGACAGATTCTCGCCACGCCACCTGGTAGGAGCGACCTGTCAGGTAGGACGCAATCCAAGCGTGGGCCGCGCCGGAGATGCCCAACTCGGAGAGGGTGGAGAGGAGGATCTGATGGTTCACAGTATCGAAGGCAGCCGATAGGTCTAGAAGGATGAGAGCAGAGGAGAGAGAGTTAGCTTTAGCAGTGCGGAGCGCCTCCATGATACAGAGAAGAGCAGTCTCAGTTGAATGACTAGTCTTGAAACCTGACTGATTTGGATCAAGAAGGTCATTCTGAGAGAGATAGCGGGAGAGCTGGCCAAGGACGGCACGTTCAAGAGTTTTGGAGAGAAAAGGGGGAGTTGCAATGGGGTTAGTGGAAGAACAGCATCTAGTAAAGATGAGGTCGAGCGTATTGCCTGCCTTGTGAGTAGGGGGGGAAGGTGAGAGGGTGAGGTCAAAAGAGGAGAGGAGTGGAAAGAAGGAGGCAGAGAGGAATGAGTCAAAGGTAGACGTGGGGAGGTTAAAGTCGCCCAGAACTGTGAGAGGTGAGCCGTCCTCAGGAAAGGAGCTTATCAAGGCATCAAGCTCATTGATGAACTCTCCGAGGGGACCTGGAGGGCGATAAATGATAAGGATGTTAAGCTTGAAAGGGCTGGTAACTGTGACAGCATGGAATTCAAAGGAGGCGATAGACAGATGGGTAAGGGGAGAAAGAGAGAATGACCACTTGGGAGAGATGAGGATCCCGGTGCCACCACCCCGCTGACCAGAAGCTCTCGGGGTGTGCGAGAACACGTGGGCGGACGAAGAGAGAGCAGTAGGAGTAGCAGTGTTATCTGTGGTGATCCATGTTTCCGTCAGTGCCAAGAAGTCGAGGGACTGGAGGGAGGCATATGCTGAGATGAACTCTGCCTTGTTGGCCGCAGATCGGCAGTTCCAGAGGCTACCGGAGACCTGGAACTCCACGTGGGTCGTGCGCGCTGGGACCACCAGATTAGGGTGGCCGCGGCCACGCGGTGTGGAGCGTTTGTAAGGTCTGTGCAGAGAGGAGAGAACAGGGATAGACAGACACATAGTTGACAGGCTACAGAAGAGGCTACGCTAATGCAAGGAGATTGGAATGACAAGTGGACTACACGTCTCGAATGTTCAGAAAGTTAAGCTTACGTAGCAAGAATCTTATTGACTAAAATGATTAAAATGATACAGTACTGCTGAAGTAGGCTAGCTGGCAGTGGCTGTGTTGTTGACTTTGTAGGCTAGCTGGCAGTGGCTGCGTTGTTGACACTACACTAATCAAGTCGTTCCGTACCATAACGTAACGTTAACTATTCATGAAAATCTCAAATGAAATGAAAGAAATATATTCACTCACAAGCTTAGCCTTTTGTTAACAACACTGTCATCTCAGATTTTCAAAATATGCTTTTCAACCATAGCTACACAAGCATTTGTGTAAGAGTATTGATAGCTAGCATAGCATTAAGCCTAGCATTCAGCAGGCAACGTTTTCACAAAAACAAGAAAAGCATTCAAATAAAATCATTTACCTTTGAAGAACTTTGGATGTTTTCAATGAGGAGACTCTCAGTTAGATAGCAAATGTTCAGTTTTTCCAAAAATATTTTTTGTGTAGGAGAAATCGCTCCGTTTTGTTCATCACGTTTGGCTAAGAAAAAAATCAGAAAATGCAGTCTCTACAACGCCGAACTTTTTACCAAATTAACTCCATAATATCGACAGAAACATGGCAAGCGTTGTTTAGAATCAATCCTCAATGTGTTTTTCACATATCTATTCGATAATAAATCATTCGTGGCAGCTGTGTTTCTCCTCGAAACACACGAAAAATACACGCAGCTGGAGATTACGCAATAATTGCAACGGAGGACACCAAGCGGCCACCTGGTAGATGTAGTCTCTTAAGGTCAATCTTCCAATGATTTGCCTACAAATACGTCACAATGCTGTCGACACTTTGGGGAAACGACAGAAAGTCTAAGCTCATTCGTGACCCATACACAGCCATATAAGGAGACATTGGAACACAGCGCATTCAAAATCTGGTGCACTTCCTGTATGAAATTTCATCTTGATTTCGCCTGTAGCATTAGTTCTGTGGCACTCACAGACAATATCTTTGCAGTTTTGGAAACGTCAGAGTGTTTTCGTTCCAAAGCTGTCAATTATATGCATAGTCGAGCATCTTTTCGTGACAAAATATCTTGTTTAAAACGGGAACATTTTTTTATCCATAAATTAAAAGAGCGCCCCCTATATCCAAGAAGTTAAAATACAAAAATAAATAAATCAAAGGCCTGGGAAATGGAAGTCTCTGTATGTGTTTGTGTCAATATAGCTCTGAGTTCTCTCTCCTCACATTCAATTAAAAGTAAAAAGTTCCCTTGCCTCCAGGATAAAACGGTATTCTTTCATGGAACACATTCCTTTGAGAATCACTGAATAGGGAGATTGAATAGGGAGATATTTCTGGGCCTTGAACAATGCTTTGACTGATAGAATGTTGATTCACCACGGGTTGTCACAAAGACTTTGCCAAATCATTGTACATTTGTAAAACATTTTATATGTCTGAGATTTGTATTTTGTCATATGTAACCGTTAGGTCAAGGGCAAACTAAGTTGGACATTTTGAAAAGCCTTTCCTATTACTAAATCTGTATTCAGAAAGTAATGAGATTGGAGGGGGGGGGGGATTATATTGTAAAATACATGCAAAGTCATTCCATGTCCACATCATAACTGTCTGACAACCTGACTTAATAACTCAGCATGTATAAACCATCTCCATCTCTCCAGCTGTTCTCCCACACAGCTACACATATAGATGGACAATAGACATTAACATCATGGAGATATGAGCTGAATCACGTACATACGATGTACATGCTGTCAGCAGATTGTGGGTAGTGTGTGGTGTGTAGTGTCTGTGTCTGTGTCATGTGTAGTGAGTGTGTAGTGTGTGTGTGTCTGTTTAGTGAGTGTGTATTCTGTGTGTGTCTGTGTAGTGAGTGTGTAGTGTGTGTGTGTGGGTCCCCGGATCCTCAAAAAGTTCTACAGCTGCACCATCTAGAGCATCCTGACTGGTTGCATCACTGCCTGGTATGCTCGGCATCTGACCATAAGGCGCTACAGAGGGTAGTGCGTAGGGCCCAGTATACCACTGGGGGCCAAACTACCTGCCATCCAGGACCTCTGTACCAGGCAATGTCAGAGGAAGGCCCTAAAAATTGTCAAGGACTCCAGCCACCCCAGTCAAAGACTGTTCTCTCTGCTACCGCACGGCAAGCAGTACCGGAGCGCCAAGTCTAGGACAAAAAGGCTTCTTAACAGCTTCGACCCTCAAGCCATGAGACTCCTGAACAGCTAATCAAATGGCTACCCAGACTATTTGCATTAACACCTCCCCCCCCCTTTTACACTGCTGCTACTCTCTGTTTATTATCTATGCATAGTCACTTTAACTCTACCAACATGTACATATTACCTTTATTACCTTGACTAACCGGTGGCCCCGCACATTCACTCTGTACCGGTACCCCCTGTATATAGCCTCCACAATGACTCTGTATTGGTACCCGCTGTATATAGCCTCCACAATGACTCTGTATCGGTACCCCCTGTATATAGCCTCCACATTGACTCTGTACCAGTACCCCCCTGTATATAGCCTCCACATTGACTCTGTACCGGTACCCCCCCTGTATATAGCCTCCACATTGACTCTGTACCGGTACCCCCTGTATATAGCCTCCACATTGACTGTGTACTGGTACCCCCTGTATATAGCCTCCACATTGACTCTGTACCAGTGTCCCCTGTATATAGTCTCCACATTGACTCTGTACCGGTACTCCCTGTATATAGCCTCCACATTGACTCTGTACCAGTACCCCCTGTATATAGCCTCCACATTGACTCTGTACCGGTACCCCCCCCTGTATATAGCCTCCACATTGACTCTGTACCGGTACCCCCTGTATATAGCCTCCACATTGACTCTGTACCGGTACTCCCTGTATATAGCCTCCACATTGACTGTGTACTGGTACCCCCTGTATATAGCCTCCACATTGACTCTGTACCAGTGTCCCCTGTATATAGCCTCCACATCGACTCTGTACCGGTGTCCCCTGTATATTGCCTCCACATTGACTCTGTACCGGTACCCCCTGTATATAGCCTCCACATTGACTCTGTACCGGTACCCCCTGTATATAGCCTCCACATTGACTCTGTACCGGTACCCCCTGTATATAGCCTCCACATTGACTCTGTACCGGTACCCCCTGTATATAGCCTCCACATTGACTCTGTACCGGTACCCCCTGTATATAGCATCCACATTGACTCTGTACCGTAACACCCTGTATATAGCCTCCACATTGACTCTGTACCGGTACCCCCTGTATATAGCATCCACATTGACTCTGTACCGGTATCCCATGTATATAGCCTCCACATTGACTCTGTACCGGTACCCCCTGTATATAGCATCCACATTGACTCTGTACCATTACCCCCTGTATATAGCCTCCACATTGACTCTGTACCGGTACCCCCTGTATATAGCATCCACATTGACTCTGTACCGGTATCCCATGTATATAGCCTCCACATTGACTCTGTACCGGTACCCCATGTTTTGAGGCAGAGTTGCAAAGAAAAAGCCATATCTCAGACTGGCTAATAAAAAGAAGAGATTAAGATGGGCAAAAGTACACATACACTGGACAGAGGAACTCTGCCTAGAAGGCCAGCATCCCGGAGTCGACTCTTCACTGTTTACGTTGAGACTGGCAGGTGTTTTGCGGGTACTATTTAATGAAGCTACTAGTTGAGGACTTGTGAGGCATCTGTTTCTCAAACTCGACACTCTAATGTACTTGTCCTCTTGATCAGTTGTGCACCGGGGCCTCCCACTCCTCTTTCTATTCTGGTTAGAGACAGTTCGATGTTCTGTGAAGGGAGCAGTACACAGCGTTGTACGAGATCTTCAGTTTCTTGGCAATTTCTCGCATGGAATATCCTTTATTTCTCAGAACAAGAACAGACTGACGAGTTTCAGAAGAACGTTTTTTGTTTCTGGCCATTTTGAGCCTGTAATCGTACCCACAAATGCTGATGGTCCAGATACTCAACTAGTCCTATTGTCACGTTCTGACCTTTATTTCCTTTCCTTTATTTCCTATTTCCCTGTTTTGTATTCATTATTTAGTATGGTCAGGGTGTGAGTTGGGGTGGGCAGTCTATGTTTGATTTTCTATGATTTGGGGATTTCTATGTTTTGGCCTAGTATGGTTCTCAGAGGCAGGTGTCATTAGTTGTCTCTGATTGAGAATCGTACTTAGGGAGCCTGGGTTGCACTGTTTGTTTGTGGGTGATTGTCTATGTTGATTGCTTGTTTCAGTACAGTTCTCAGCATCACGGTTGTTATGTCGGTTATTGTTTTTGTATAGTGTTTCAGTGTTCAGTGTTTTCTTTATTAAAATTAATGAACACATACCACGCCGCATTTTGGTCCTCCGACCCTCTTTCAAAAACAATGATATTTCTATGTGACCCCAAACTTTTGAACAGTAATTGATATACACTGCTCAAAAAAATAAAGGGAACATTTAAACAACACAATGTAACTCCAAGTCAATCACACTTCTGTGAAATCAAACTGTCCACTTAGGAAGCAACACTGATTGACAATACATTTCACATGCTGTTGTGCAAATGGAATAGACAACAGGGGGAAATTATAGGCAATTAGCAAGACACCCCCAATAAAGGAGTGGTTCTGCAGGTGGTGACATCCGACCATTTCTCAGTTCCTATGCTTCCTGGCTGATGTTTTGGTCACTTTTGAATGCTGGCGGTGCTTTCACTCTAGTGGTAGCATGAGACGGAGTCTACAACCCACACAAGTGGCTCAGGTAGTGCAGCTCATCCAGGATGGAACATCAATGCGAGCTGTGGCAAGAAGGTTTGTTGTGTCTGTCAGCGTAGTGTCCAGAGCATGGAGGCGCTACCAGGAGACAGGCCAGTACATCAGGAGACGTAGAGGAGGCCGTAGGAGGGCAACAACCCAGCAGCAGGACCGCTACCTCCACCTGTGTGCAAGGAGGAGCAGGAGGAGCACTGCCAGAGCCCTGCAAAATGACCTCCAGCAGGCCACAAATGTGCATGTGTCTGCTCAAACGGTCAGAAACAGACTCCATGAGGGTGGTATGAGGGCCCGACATCCACAGCTGGGGGTTGTGCTTACAGCCCAACACCGTGCAGGACGTTTGGCATTTGCCAGAGAACACCAAGATTGGCAAATTCGCCACTGGCGCCCTGTGCTCTTCACAGATGAAAGCAGGTTCACACTGAGCACATGTGACAGACGTGACAGAGTCTGGAGACGCCGTGGAGAACGTTCTGCTGCCTGCAACATCCTCCAGCCTGACCGGTTTGGCGGTGGGTCAGTCATGGTGTGGGGTGGCATTTCTTTGGGGTGCCGCACAGCCCTCCATGTGCTCGCCAGAGGTAGCCTGACTGCCATTAGGTACCGAGATGAGATCCTCAGACCCCTTGTGAGACCATATGCTGGTGCGGTTGGCCCTGGGTTCCTCCTAATGCAAGACAATGCTAGAGCCCATGTGGCTGGAGTGTGTCAGCAGTTCCTGCAAGAGGAAGGCATTGATGCTATGGACTGGCCCGCCCGTTCCCTAGACCTGAATCCAATTGAGCACATCTGGGAAATCATGTCTCGCTCCATCCACCAACGCCACATTGCACCACAGACTGTCCAGGAGTTGGCGGATGCTTTAGTCCAGGTTTGGGAGGAGATCCCTCAGGAGACCATCCACCACCTCATCAGGAGCATGCCCAGGCATTGTAGGGAGGTCATACAGGCACGTGGAGGCCACACACACTACTGAGCCTCATTTTGACTTGTTTTAAGGACATTACATCAAAGTTGGATCAGCCTGTAGTGTGGTTTTCCACTTTAATTTTGAGTGTGACTCCAACTCCAGACCTCCATGGGTTGATAAATTTGATTTCCATTGATAATTCTTGTGTGATTTTGTTGTCAGCACATTCAACTATGTCAAGAAAAAAGTATTTAATAAAAAATAATAATTATTTAATTAATTTAATTAATTTAATAAAAATATTTCATTCATTGAGATCTAGGATGTGTTATTTTAGTGTTCCCTTTATTTTTTGAGCAGTGTATATTTGCGCCCATCTCAGTGAACTCATCCATTGCGGAGGCCTAGACTGTGATGGAGGCTCCATATGGAGGGTGTAATGCTATTGTGGCGCTTCCATAGGCATCCAGAGGCCAAATCGCACTCCGTACCGCATCGCCATGAGCCTCCCAAATGTTGTGACAATGCAGGGGCTCCGCATTGACATGATTGGTTGCGGGGAGCGGTACATCCCGTATAAACATAAACTCACTTCCTTGACAACAGCTCTGCATTGACATGATTGGTTGCGGGGGGCGGTACATCCCGTATAAACATAAACTCACTTCCTTGACAACAGCTCTGCATTGACATGATTGGTTGCGGGGGGCGGTACATCCTGTATAAACATAAACTCACTTCCTTGACAACAGCTCTGCATTGACATGATTGGTTGCGGGGGGCGGTACATCCCGTATAAACATAAACTCACTTCCTTGACAACAGCTCTGCATTGACATGATTGGTTGCGGGGGGCGGTACATCCTGTATAAACATAAACTCACTTCCTTGACAACAGCTCTGCATTGACATGATTGGTTGCGGGGGGCGGTACATCCCGTATAAACATAAACTCACTTCCTTGACAACAGCTCTGCATTGACATGATTGGTTGCGGGGGGTGGTACATCCTGTATAAACATAAACTCACTTCCTTGACAACAGCTCTGCACTGCTCCGCCGATGCAGGGATTTACCATGCGCCCAGATGCACTTCTTTCTCCAGAATGCGCTCTGTCCCGCCAATGTGTGCACATTCATTATTTTAAAACTTAATTGTGTGAATTGTTTGCGTTTGATTGTTAGTGTCTATCACTTCCCCATTACATACATCACCAGTAGTACATTTACCATTCATTTACCATTCAGTTACCATTCAGTTACCATTCATTTACCATTCATTTCTATCATTTCTAATCTACAACGTTTGTTACTTTGGTTAGGGTAATTTATGTTAATACATTCAATATTATTATTCCAGTCTTCCCATTATCATTGTCGGAGTGGACACATTGTTTGCAGAGTGCAAAAGTTTTGTGTTATTTCATTTCCATTTACGAGTTTTGTCAATTTGAGTCATTGTCTTTTGTTTGGAGCGCTGCTGTTAATGTTGAGTTAAGACCCACATGCATAGAAGTAGGCCTGCCTGTCCTGCAAGAAAATGTAGGCATATAAATGTCTCCATTTGGGAATCTGATAGTATTTCTGATTGGCTTAACGCACCACCACTAATGACCTGTGGAGCTTCACAAAGTAATATTCACCTCAAACAGCAAGCAAACAAAGTCTGTTTTTACATCCATTGAGAATTACAGTAGTTCCTTCCTATTTGAAAAATCTTTCTAGCTCTCTCCCTTTCGACAACCACTCAGCGTGAAAGGGAAAAATGTCATGCTCTGATCCAATAGAAACATCATAAAATAGGCCAACCTGGTTACTTCTTATCAGTGCTTGACCTGGACTGAAATAGGCTCCTGGTACTCATTTTGGGTGCTAGTACTGTTTATATTTAGGTGCAGGAGTTCCACAATACTTTTGAATTAATATTCTATAAAAGGAACAGGAGCTCAAGCAGTAGAACATTTGAGATGCCGGTACACAGCTCCGGTGAGCTCCTGCCCAAGTCAAGCACTGCATCTTATCCCTTATGCAAATAGCCTACAACTGTGTCTGTCCCGAGATCACTGGCACAGGAAACTCTGAGGGACGGGAATATTTTATACAATGTTGTAAGTTTGCTAGTGCAAGCTTCTGAGTGGTCCCAAGTTATAGTTGATACGTTTAAAGTTTATTGCAGACAGGCCATGTGTAGCCTTGATTTACAGGATATTTATTTTTATCAAGTTATCTTCTACCTTCAGGCTGCAATATTTTTACTTGTTGGCTTTATCTAGGTTATTTTTTAAATATTTGATAATAGAAGTTATTTTTTTAGGTTAGTATAATATTCATTTAGATTTGGATATAATTTCGATTAACCAAATGACAAGATTGAGATATGTAGAAGTTGTTATAAATGAAACTATTTCACGAGCATTTGCACAGAAAGGTTGCTGTCAGGAGAGTAATGGCAGAATCTGTGAATGCCAACAGGAGCGGTAGGAAAATAGTTGGGTAAGGTTGACTTTTTCTTCTGTTTATCTAGATCTCTGGCGCCCTCTTGAGGCATTTGTCTTATTTAATCAAATCGTAAGATTTAAGCATCAGCCAAGCTCAGTTCATGCATATCGTTGATTTTATTAAAACACATTGGGTATGTCTATATATGGAAAAATACATGTTTAAAAATCTTGATTGGACTAAAGAAGAGACGACTTTCGGTCGACACACACACACACACACACACACACACACACACACACACACACACACACACACACACACACACACACACACACACACACACACACACACACACACACACACACACACACACACACACACACACACACACACACGCACACACACACACACACACACACACACACACACACACACACACACACACACACACACACACACACACACACACACACACACACACACACACACACACACACACACACACACACTCTGAATATGGAATGTAAATGCCTGCCTGATCTTTCAGTTTTTCCTCATGTATCGTGATGTGCGTCTGTGTGTGGCCAGTATACTACACCAAGAAAATAATCCTGCAGCAGCAGGAAATGTGAATTATTTTTTGGATTATAATTATTGGTCATTTTTTGTAAGGGAAAATAAAGTCAGGCAATTGGAAATGACAAACCCCCTGTATATAGCCTCGTTATTGTTATTTTATTGTGTTACATTTTATTGTATTTATTGTGTTACTTTTTATAATTTTTTACTTTCTTGACTGCACTGCACTGCTTCATTTGATTTGAATGAACTTTATGGGCATGGGAAACTTAAGTTTACATTGCCAAAACAAGTGGAATAGATCATAAGTGTGCACATAGCCTGTCTTCTCTCTCTGCCTACAGCGGCTTTTCTCAATAGCAATGCTATGCTCACTGAGTCTGTACATAGTCATGGATCTTCAGTCACAGGGGTCAGGTATTCTGCCACTGTGTACTCTCTGTTTAGGGTCAGTCACAGGGGTCAGGTATTCTGCCACTGTGTACTCTCTGTTTCGGGCCAGATAGCATTCCAGTTTTCTCCATTTTATGGTTGATTCTTTCCAGTGTGTCAAGTAGTCATTTTTTTGCTTTCTCGTAATTTATTTGGGTCTAAAGGTGTTTCTGTCCTGGGGCTCTGTGGGGTCTGTTTGTGTATTCTCTCTCTCATTCCTTCGCTCTCTCAATTCAATTCAAAGGGCTTTATTGGCATGGGAAATATACTGTATGTTTACATTGCCAAAACAAGTGGAATATACAAGAAACAAAAGGGAAATAAACAATCAAAAACGAACCGTAAACATTACACTCAAGAAAGTTTCTAAAGAATATAGACTTAATATAGATTTAAAATGCTATATTATTGGCAATGTTGTACAGTAACAATGTGTAAATGTGTGTGTTCCTTCAGCTCTGTGCTGGTAATGTGCTGATAACCTAGCGGTCCCTCTGTGGCCATCCTACATGCTAAACACATGGCTATCACCATGGTCCCCCCCAACACACACACACAACACATTTTCTTCTTGTGACCATTGAGGAGACCAGCTGTGTGTTCTGACTGTCAGGCAACAAACTATACAGTCTGATATTATATCATTATACTGGAACACCCTACTCCCATTCTGTCTGTCTGTCTGTCTGTCTGTCTGTCTGTCTGTCTGTCTGTCTGTCTGTCTGTCTGTCTGTCTGTCTGTCTCTCTATTTCTCTTCCTCTCTTTCTCTCTCTCCCTCACTCGGTCTCTCCCCCCTCGCTGTCTCTCTCCTACTCTCTCTCTCCGTCTTTCAGTCTCAGCCCCCCTTTCTCTCTCTCCCTCACTCGGTCTCTCCCCCCTCGCTGTCTCTCTCCTACTCTCTGTCTCCGTCTCTCAGTCTCAGCCCCCCCCCTTTCTCTCTCTCCCTCACTCGGTCTCTCCCCCCTCGCTGTCTCTCTCCTACTCTCTGTCTCTGTCTCTCAGTCTCAGCCCCCCCCCCCTTTCACTCTCGACAGTGTTCCGTGACTCTTTCTGTAAATAATGATTCTCTCCTTTCCCGTCTCCAGGAGCTGTTCACAATGCTAACCTACTACTGTACCTGCTGGTATAATGTATCTTAGTGTTCCGTTTACGTGATATGCTATAATAGAGCCGCACAAGGCCTGACTGTCAGTTCCTCTATAGGGGCGTTTTCCATTTTAATGTCACACATTATAAACTATACAAATAAAGAGAGTACTTCAGGGCAAGAAGGCACAGTGATACCGAAACGTCTGTGATTTACCCTATAAATTACTGGGAGTCTTTATTTTTATCGTCTAAAGTTTATTTGCCGTTAGTCAGCACCTCTACATAAAATAATTTTCTCTGGGTGTGCGCCAGCTCGTGTTTTTTTAATGTCACACATTATGACAGACCCAGTGGGACTGTAGAGTTCTGAGTGGGGAAATCATAATATGTTCTGTCAGTGTTCAGGCAGGTTCACGTTGCCACACTCACCAGGACAGCACTTAGTGGCCACATCTACATTAAACACATCAAAAATAGCTTTTAAATGATTTCAAATAAGTCACATTTTCCCTTTGTTTATAGAATATGGTGTTCACAGTGACATGGCTAATCTCTCTGCGTCTCTTCATGGCTATAGAGTCTATATTATATTATAGACTAATACTGTTTAAACAAATGAGTGGAGCAGCTGCTATCAGACGTGAAGTCATCAAGGACCCGACAGCGGCTGAATATTAATTACTTCTGACTATTAAGTGATGTGATTGTGGTTTAAATGTATAATTGTATGATATTATCACCTTTAAGAGGTCAAACGAGACAGACTGTGAAGTCGAATTAAATGTTAAAATGCTGTGATGAGAAATGAGCATTTGACAAATTGCGGATTCGGTCTGCCATGAAACAATTTATAATTGCAGACTAGTGGTGTTGATGTCGAACTCAAAATCATTTGATGTGCTATTTTTAAATGTCAATTTTTGCTCTCTTTTCCACAAACTTGAGTTAGAATCTAGCTATATGCTTCGAATATGTGTTTTAACAAAGACATATTTCCGGTATGGAGACCGTGTGGTAAGCAGTTTGACATTTCCTTTCTTTACTGAAATATGCCTCTTAAAAAGGAAAGAATTTGACTCTAAAGTTAAGAAATAACTGAAATGTTGGAAACAGCATGCCCCGGAGAGCCGGGGCGAAAGAAACACACCCATTTCCTCAGATAGGACAGAAACTGGAATGACGTAGTGGACTCAGCATGTCCTGACTGTGGAGGATGACCTTCCTGCAAAAAAAACAGCCCAGTCCGACCATGTGTTTCGCTGAGTCACCAACAAAAACTGGGTCTGAGTTAAATCTAAGTTTGAAAAAAAAACTGACCCGGAAGCGTTTTTCGGGTGTAGAGTTGTTAGTTCCAAACAATGTTATTTTATTCACCCATCTAGTGACTAAATAACAGCATAGGTTTCAAGTGTCATGCTAGCTCGTCTTGGGTGTTAGCCTGGGAGAAGATACGGGAGAGATGGGTAGGAGGAAAGTAACACAATGTAAACTGATGACCTGGAAAAAAATACAAATGAATGTTTGAGCACAGCATTGTCTCCTCTCGCTCATATTGCTTTTATATTGCTAACAAACTATCAACAAGTGTCTGAATGTGTAAAATATTTATATGACATCATTATAATTATTAATAATCAATTGACTTGATGGATCAGCTTCTCACAAACTTTTGTCGACATCTTAGTGGTTCAAAAAATGTATTTCTGGGAGTTAAATTACCGTGTGTAAAGCCATGAAAATGTGATAAACCTGATGATGTTTGTGAAGTAAATAAAAACATGTATTAAACATTTAATAAAAACATGGAGGTAAAACATATTTTGTGCACTTCTCGCCAGCTGTTAATTCCTTCCCAAGGCTGTGTTACTGCCGCCCTGCCAACGGCTACAAAACTAACGTTGGGGTAGTTCTGTTCTTGGTCTATTTCATTTCTACTCATTGACCCTAGAAATTAAATGAGAGTTGCTAATGGTAAAGGACGTATGTACTTTGTAATAAAAAAATGGTATCTCTATCCGTCTGTGAGTAATTTGGTGAAAAAAAACGAAAGCATTAATTACTTCCTGGTTTTGCCCTATATAGACAAATATAACATTTTACAACTGGCCATCCTAGCCAAAAAGTCAGGAGTTGGACCTTTGATGTCATCGGATCTACATCAACGCTGACATGAGCAGAGACCGTTACATTAACGCAGATAATTCCACCCCACAAAGAAAAGGTTATGGGGAAACAAACGAATCCCGTTCTCTCTGGTGTACCCCACACAACTATGGGTCAAATAGAAGGAAATCAGCTAAATAAACTACCCGATTCCTGGATAACCAGGACAAGGAGAACGGTGGAAATGGCAATAGACTATAGGACAGCTGAACTGAACCATTGAACAGAAATTATGTGACTGAGGGACTGCACATCCCCACCACATCAAAGATACAAAAGAGAAAGATATCGTGGATTAGAAAACAATGATGTGACTGAGGGACTGCACATCCCCACCACATCAAAGATACAAAAGAGAAAGATATCGTGGATTAGAAAACAATGATGTCAATGACGGACTGCACATCCCCACCACATCAAAGATACAAAAGAGAAAGATATCGTGGATTAGAAAACAATGATGTCAATGCCTTCACTCACACGCCTATTGGCAAGACAATCACAGCACCACTCAAACATCTGTCAAAATGAACAACACTTTACTGACTATTGGCCATGCAGCATAAATGACAACCCATTAATTGGTAGGCTATAGCCATGATCTGTTTGTTTAAGTAACGAACTGACAAGTGAATAACATGATGATGTTTATGATCTGGACAAATCTTTTTGAATGCAGTCCAGCCAATCGGCTTCAAAGCCCTGAGTGGGTGGGAACAATTGAAATGGCCAATATGTGGGGAAAAAAGACATCCTAGAATGCTGAAACTGTAAACACACAGTACTTTTATTCCGTTGCTCTCACTCCCTTTTTCATTTTTTACGTTTGCCCTTTTAACGTAGCAATTGATATATGAATTGAAAAACATGTGTAATCAATGTGGGTAACATAATATTATCACGTGTCAATTATCCTTTTATTTTTACTCTCCCATAGAAAGTACAATACATCATGTTAGTTTGTTGAATGAATATTGAAGAAAAATGCGCAACTGCAGAGTTTATTAAAGAGAAAGACAATCAAGCCAGCAATGTGCGCAAAGCCTACAATTATCCACCTTTCAATTATAATCCCCAGCTCTTTGTTAGATAATTATGTTGAAATGAATTCATTAATTTAATCCTGTAGCTAGGCCAATTGAACATTGTAGCCGATAATCTCAGAAAAATCTAGTGAATAAATGGACGCACTCGCTTTGGCTCTACCCGCGCGAAAGAGCAGACGGATGTTGCATTGATGTTACGAGTCATTATAACACCATGCTCTTAGTGATCCGCCTGTCCCTCGTCAAAACGACTGAGACCTACATGTGGTCGCGTGCAATACAACGGAACTGGTTATATGCCTGCATCTTTTTGTATTTATTTCATTGAACACAAATGAACAAAAATATAAACGCTACATGCATTCATTTCAAATTATTTTACTGATTTACAGTTTGTAGAAGGAAATCAGTCAATTTATAAAAAATGTATTAGGCCTTAACCTATGGATTTTACATGACTGGGCAGGGGCGCAGCCACTTGGGAGCCAGGTATACCCACTGGGGAAGCAGACCCAGCCAGGCAGAATGTGTTTTTCCCCACAAAAGAGCTTTGTTACAGATGGAGATACTCCTCAGATGATCCCGGAGGTGAAGAAGCTGGAAGTAGTCTGCAGTTGTGAGGCCGGTTGGATTTACAGCCAAATTCTCTAAAACAACATTGGAGGTGGCTTAGGGTACAGAAATGAACATTACATTATCTGCCAACTGCTCTGGTGGACATTCCTGCAGTCAGCATGCCAATTGCACGCTCCCTCAAAACATGAGACATCTGTGGCATTGTGTTGTGTGACAAAACTGCACATTTTAGAGTGCCATTTTAGTGTTTAGATATAGTTTTGCTCTTGTTATTGACCTAGAGAGGGACAACGTATTCCCCTTCTTTGGATGAAAAAACAAGAGGACGCCTATCATGTTGACCCGGACAAATGATCACTGCAGAAGTGTCTAACCTTGCTATGATACTCGATAATTGAGCTCAGGTGCATCCTGTTTCCATTGATCATCCTTGAGATGTTTCTAAAACTTGATTGGAGTGCACCTATGGTGAATTAGATTGATTGGACATGATTTGGAAAGGCACACACCTTTCTACATGAGATCCCACAGTTGACAGTGCATGTCAGAGCAAAAACCAAGCCATGAGGTCGAAGGAATTTTCTGTAGAGTTCCGAGAAAGGATTATTTCGAGGCACAGATCGGGGGAAGGGAACCAGAACATGTTTACAGCATTAAAGGTCCCCAAGAACACAGTGGCCTCCATCATTCTTAAATGGGAGAAGTTTGGAACCACCAAGACTTTTCCTAGAGCTGACCGCCTGGCCAAACTGAGCAATTGGGGGGAAAAGGGTCTTGGTCAGGGAGGTGACCAAGAACCCGATGGTCATTCTGACTGAGCTCTAGAGTTCCTCTGTGTCCTTCTGGAAGGTTCTCCCATCTCAGGCCTTTATGGTAGTGGCCAGATGGAAGCCATTCCTCAGTAAAAGGAACATGACAGCCTGCTTGGAGTTTGCCAAAAGGCCAATAAAGACTCTCAAACCACGAGAAACAAGATTCTCTGTTCTGATGAAACCAAGATTAAACTATTTGGCCTGAATGCCAAGCGTCACGTCTGGAGGAAACCTGGCCCCATCCCTACAGTGAAGCATGGTGGTGGCAGCATCATGCTGTAGGGAATGTTTTTCAGCTGCAGGGACTAGGAGACTAGTCAGGATCTTCATGGTCAAATTGCTGCAAAGAAACCACTACTAAAGGACACCAATAATGAGAAGAGACTTTCTTGGGCTAAGAAACAAGCACAGGAAATTAGAACGGTGGAAATTTGTGCTTTGGTCTGATGAGTCCAAATGTGAGATTTTTGGTTCCAACCTCTTTGTGAGACGCAGAGTAGGTGAACGGATGATCTCTGCATGTGTGGTTCCCGCCGTGAAGCATGGAGGAGGCGTGATGATGTAGGGGTGCTTTGCTGGTGACATAGGACTGATTCACGCAGTCTCCTCTGAACAATTGACGTTGAGATGTGTCTGTTACTTAAGCGCTGTGAAGCATTTATTTGGGCAGTAATTTCTGAGGTGCAGTTAAGTCTAATGAATTCATCCTCTGCAGCAGAGGTAACTCTGGATCTTCCTTTCCTGTGGTGGTCCTCATGAGAGCCAGTTTCATCATAGCGCTTGATGGTTTTTGCGACTGCACTTGAAGAAACTTTCAAAGTTCTTAAAATTTTCCGATTTGACTGACCTTCTTGTCTTACAGTCATGATGGACTGTCGTTTGTCTTTGCTTATATGAGCTGTTCTTGTCATAATATGCACTTGGTCATTTACCAAATAGGACTATCTTCTGTATGCCACCCCTACCTTGTCACAACACAGCTGATTGGCTCAAACGCATTAAGAAGGAAATAACTTCCACAAATGAACTTTTAACAAGGCACACCTGTGAATTGAAATGCAATCCAGTTGACTACGTCATGAAGCTGGTTGAGAGAATACCAAGAGTGTGCAAAGCTGTCATCAAGGCAAAGGATGGCTACTTTGAAGAATCTCAAATATAATATATATTTTGATTTGTTTAACACTTTTTTGGTTAATGCATGATTCCATGTTATTTCATAGTTTTGCTGTCTTCAATATTATTCTACAATGTATAAAAACCCTGGAATGAGTAGGTGTTTCCAAACGTTTGACTCGCACTGTATATGTATATATTTTTCTTTCTTTTTTTGTATTGCATAGAGACAATAACCTTCATTAAAGGTAATGATCACTACAGAGGCACCAATAATAATTGGGCATCCAGCCAAAATACTTAATCATTTAAATTTTTTGAAGAAACTCACCTATCAGCAATAGAAAGTGAAAGGATGCTGGTTGGAATGGGTTGGTTTTCTCCTACACCTACTCCTCAAGATCCAGAGGAGAATCAATTCTCATTGATAAAGTTCCATTTAAGTATACAGAAATTACTAAAGACCCAAATGTAAATAATGGCAATAGGAAACCTGGCACAAGATCAAGTCACTCTACTGAATTGTTATTGCCCAAATGAAGATGACCCAGAGTTCATTAAAGCATTTTTGAGAGGTTGTATCGTGTGTTACTCTTCATATAAGAAAAATAAGACCCATAAAGAATTATAAATACTAGAACAGAAAATCCACAACCAAGGAAGGAAACATACATGAGGCCGACAGCCGCCGACAGCCGCCGACTACCAGAACAACAACAAAAGAATTGCTTGAGCATCATGAGCAATTATAAAGAGTATTTGCCTTGAAAATAAATGATTCATCAAAAAAATGGATTGGAAAACAATAATTGTACTGTTAATCGTGACTCTGTAAACTGATAGTGTTAAACTGATAGTGTTAAACTGATAGTGTTAGCCAGCTAGCTAGAGTGGGCAAGTACATTTTTTTGGGGGTGAATCCTATTTTCTCCAGGGGCACAGCTGACCACTCAGCCTGGATATAATTTTGCCCCCGCCTAAAAATTAATGGGCCACCCTGTCCACAGCAAGCGGTTGGTCGGTCAGTGCCTTTAAGGGTTGAATATTTTCCTGGTATCTATTCCGAGAATAAATCATTTTTTCTCGCTGTTAATTTCCCGCCCAAACCAGAAGTGTCATTCTAAAGCATATAAATATGTCTGGATTTGATTAGAGATTTGATCGGCATGATGATTCAAGCCTGATGCTACCTGAGCCTGATGAGCTCTACATTAAAGACATGTTATGAGTCCTACATTAAAGACATTTTATGAGCCCTACATTAAAGGCATTTTATGAGCCCTACATTAAAGACATTTTATGAGCCCTACATTAAAGACATTTTATGAGCCCTACATTAAAGGCATTTTATGAGCCCTACATTAAAGACATTTTATGAGCCCTACATTAAAGACATTTTATGAGCCGTACATTAAAGACATTTTATGAGCCCTACATTAAAGACATTTTATGAGCCCTACATTAAAGACATGTCATGAGTCCTACTACATTAAAGACATTTCATGAGTCCTACTACATTAAAGACATTTCATGAGCCCTACATCAAAGACATGTTATGAGCCCTACATTAAAGACATTTTATGAGCTCTACATTAAATACATTTTGTGAGCCCTACATTAAAGACATTTTATGAGCCCTACATTAAAGACGTTTCATGAGCCCTATATTAAAGACATTTCATGAGTCCTACATTAAAGACATTTTATGAGTCCTACATTAAAGACATATCATGAGCCCTACATTAAAGACATTTCACGAGTCCTACATTAAAGACATTTTATGAGTCCCACTACATTAAAGACATTTCATGAGCCCTACATTAAAGACATGTCATGAGTCCTACTACATTAAAGACATTTTATGAGCCCTACATTAAAGAGATTTCATGAGTCCTACATCAAAGACGTGTTATGAGCCCTACATTCAAGAGATTTCATGAGTCCTACATCAAAGACATGTTATGAGCCCTACATTAAACACATTTTATGAGCCCTACATTAAAGAGATTTCATGAGTCCTACATCAAAGACGTGTTATGAGCCCTACATTAAACACATGTTATGAGCCCTACATTAAAGACATGTTATGAGCCCTACATTAAACACATTTTATGAGCCCTACATTAAAGAGATTTCATGAGTCCTACATCAAAGACATGTTATGAGCCCTACATTAAACACATGTTATGAGCCCTACATTAAACACATGTTATGAGCCCTACATTAAACACATGTTATGAGCCCTACATTAAAGACATGTTATGAGCCCTACATTAAAGACATGTTATGAGCCCTACATTAAAGACATGTTATGAGCCCTACATTAAAGACATGTTATGAGCCCTACATTAAAGACATGTTATGAGCCCTACATTAAAGACATGTTATGAGCCCTACATTAAAGACATGTTATGAGCCCTACATTAAAGACATGTTATGAGCCCTACATTAAACACATGTTATGAGCCCTACATTAAACACATGTTATGAGCCCTACATTAAAGACATGTTATGAGCCCTACATTAAAGACATGTCATGGTTCCAAGCCAAAAAAGACCAAATGATAATAATAATAAATAATAATAATAAATGATTGTACCTTTATTCAATACATAACATATGATATATAGTACAACGTTTTTTACACATGACAGAGGAACATAAAGGCCCATAGATATAATGTAGCTATCTTCGGTAAATAAATTAAACTAGCTCCAGTATGCTAATGATTTATTTTGTACCTTTTATGATATTTCTCCTAGCTGTTCATATTAGCCTACCTCCTCTTTCTCTAGTGTTTCTTCATTCCTTCCTCGCTTTCAACAGTTCAATTAAATATATTTCATTATCCTTTTCTTCATCATTGCAATGACATGCTTGATTAATATTGGACTAGAATAAAATGCAAATAGCTTTCACTTCTCTTCAAGAAGGTTGACTGGTTATGGGTCTGAATAAATACCTCCTATAGCCTACCGTCAAGGTTCCCTCTTCATCTGAAATCCCTGCGAGTGGTGTCTTTTTGTCGGCACTAACTCTGCTATGGTTCGTTGGACAAAAT
This sequence comes from Oncorhynchus keta, assembly GCF_023373465.1. NCBI lineage: Eukaryota > Metazoa > Chordata > Actinopteri > Salmoniformes > Salmonidae > Oncorhynchus > Oncorhynchus keta. The sequence continues at coordinate 12,850,135 of NC_068424.1, forward strand.
CCATGGGGAAATTTCGGGATAAAGCCGAAAACAGGGTGGGTGGTAAACACAGGCGTAGGAGGTCTTATACGTTTTGTTTTATGAAAAACTTATTTTGTGAATTTTGAGGAATTTATATGTAATAATAGAATTCCAGACCTTATTTTCAGTGTTTATTCCAAAATCTTATTCTTTCCCCATTTAATGAACAAACCAGAGGGTAACTAATTTTCCGGGTTTTAGGCCTACAAGCTGACGAGTTCTATTGGCTGCTGTATTTAACATTCAGCAAACAAGAGCTTGCATCCCTCTTTGAATAGTCTATTAGTATAAGAAATGCTGAAAAAATGTCCAGCAAGCTATTCTAGTCTAGCTTTTCCTGTGGCTCAAAGAGCTAAGAAGCATTTTTAAGGACAGAGGCCAGCAGAGCACAGGTGCGTATTGCGCAAGAGACAGATGCTATAAGTTAGAAGCTTATCCATAACCCCTCATTCATTAGCTATGCATAAGGCTCATACTGCATTGGGAAGCCAGATTTGGACATTGCATATCATTTAACAGTTCTATTTCACATCATGCTGAAAATGGAAATAATTTATTATAATTTACTTGTTTTCTCACAGTTATTTCTCCCGGGAAAAAGGAGTTGGTTTGGGTGGGAAATCTCAGGAAATCTTGATCGGGAGTAATGGTAAATATTGTTGAGACAAAATGTGTGCGTGACTGTGTGTGTGAGGATCTCTCCCCCCTCTCTCTCCCTACTCTCTCTCTCTCGCTCCCTTCCCTTTGTCCCTCTCTCTCTCACTCCCCTCTCTCTCACTCCCCCTATCTGTCTCTCATCTCTCTCTCTCTCTCTCTCTCTCTCTCTCTCTCTCTCTCTGACCTCTATCTCCCCTCTCTCTCTCTCTCTGACCTCTCTCTCTCTCTCTCTCTCTCTCTCTCTCTCTCTCTCTCTCTCTCTCTCTCTCTCTCTCTCACCTCTCTCTCTCTCTCTCTCTCCTCTCTCTCTCTCTCTCTCTCTCTCTCTCTCTCTCTCTCTCTCTCTCTCTCTCTCTGACCTCTATCTCCCTCTCTCTCTCTCTCTCTCTCTCTCTCTCTCTCTCTCTCTCTCTCTCTCTCTCTCTCTCTCTCTCTCTCTCTCTCTCTCTCACCTCTCTCTCTCTCTCTCTCTCTCTCTCTCTCTCTCTCTCTCTCTCTCTCTCTCTCTCTCTCTCTCTCTCTCTGACCTCTATCTCCCCCTCTCTCTCTCTCTCTCTCTCTCTCTCTCTCTCTCTCTCTCTCTCTCTCTCTCTCTCTCTCTCTCTCTCTCTCTCTCTCACCTCTCTCTCTCTCTCTCTCTCTCTCTCTCTCTCTCTCTCTCTCTCTCTCTCTCTCTCTCTCTCTCTCTCTCTGACCTCTATCTCCCCTCTCTCTCTCTCTCTCTCTCTCTCTCTCTCTCTCTCTCTCTCTCTCTCTCTCTCTCTCTCACCTCTCTCTCTCTCTCTCTCTCTCTCTCTCTCTCTCTCTCTCTCTCTCTCTCTCTCTCTCTCTCTCTCTCACCTCTCTCTCTCACCCTCTCTCTCTCTCTCTCTCTCTCTCTCTCTCTCTCTCTTGTTCCCCCCTCTCTCACACCTCTCTCTCTCTCTCTCTCTCATTCCCCATTCTCTCACCTCTCTCTCTCTGTCTCTCACCCTCTCTCCCCCCCTCCCACTCTCTCTTTCTATCAGTGTTCTGTCTTGATTTGTAATCTGGTTAAATGAATTCCTTCTCGGGGTCAGGGTGGGAGGAAAGACATTTAAATCTCTTTCTCTGTGTCGCAGCAGGAGTCCGATATGGAAGCTTCTCTCTGCTGGCTGCTTTTAAGTCTAACTGCTACCAAGTTTACTTTTCTAACACCGTGACAGTTAAAAGTGATGTGTATGGAATGGAAAGGCAACATATAAAATGACGATATGGGATGTTGCCTTTCTCTTCCATTCAGTGACGACTCGTCATTCAGAACAGGTGGGGTTGAGACCAACTTGATTTGAGCCCCACCCGTTCAGCCTCCCCCAAAATAGCAGTGTTATTCCTTTGTCATTTATACGTGTCACATTTCAGTTTGCAAACAATGTAAAAAAAAATAATATATGGATTTAATAAAGCCGCATACAAACATGGTCTCTTTTTTGCTTTCTTGAGTAAGGCAGCTCCAAGGGAAAATACGGAGCGTAGGGGTTGATCATGTTCTCAAGTCGTGCCGTGATTGGTTCAGTGTTCTGTCACTCATGGGGACACTATGTCACTGCAAAATCTATGGGGAGGGCTCGAAAAATGTAAGCCCGTCGGGTGCCGCAAAATATTTACATTAGAAGTGCCCATCCATGAAGGCTCAAGATCATTAGTCACAGATAATATGATTGCAAATCACATTATATCTACCGTAGCTTTGATTGGGCTGATTGTGTCAACATCATACTTTCAAAGTCTTAGCTAACAAGCTAGACAAGCAGTCATCATCATGAATCAAGTCGACCATCCACTGGGAAATCCTTTTCAATCCTTGTCATATGAAGATACATTATAGATAAAAGGTATCGGTGCTCATAGGCCATAAACATCACACAACAAGTTGGAAATCGCAAATTCAACAATGAGTGGTTTGGAAGGAATCAATGGCTAACAGCAAGCATTGCAAAGCAATCATTAGCCTGCTATTCAGTGGAGTGGGTGTGTGGTCCAAGTCTGGGTTAAAGGATCTCTTTTCCAATCTTGAAAGGATAAACAGTCACATTTCTCCTTTATTGAACTAGGCAAGTCAGTTAAGAACAAATTCTTATTTACAATGACTGCCTTGTTCAGGGGCAGAATGACAGATTTTTACCTTGTCAGCTCAGGAATTTGATCCAGCAACCTTTCGGTTACTGGCCCAACGCTCTAACCACTAGACTACCTGCTCTAACCACTAGACTACCTGCCACCTCTACACTCTAACCACTAGACTACCTGCCACCTCTACACTCTAACCACTAGACTACCTGCCTCCTCTACACTCTAACCACTAGACTACCTGCCTCCTCTACACTCTACACTCTAACCACTAGACTACCTGCCACCTCTACACTCTAACCACTAGACTACCTGCTTCCTCTACACTCTACACTCTAACCACTAGACTACCTGCCTCCTCTACACTCTACACTCTAACCACTAGACTACCTGCCACCTCTACACTCTAACCACTAGACTACCTGCCACCTCTACACTCTAACCACTAGACTACCTGCCTCCTCTAAACTCTAACCACTAGACTACCTGCCTCCTCTACACTCTACACTCTAACCACTAGACTACCTGCCACCTCTACACTCTAACCACTAGACTACCTGCCACCTCTACACTCTAACCACTAGACTACCTGCCTCCTCTACACTCTAACCACTAGACTACCTGCCTCCTCTACACTCTAACCACTAGACTACCTGCCTCCTCTACACTCTAACCACTAGACTACCTGCCACCTCTACACTCTAACCACTAGACTACCTGCCTCCTCTACACTCTAACCACTAGACTACCTGCCTCCTCTACACTCTAACCACTAGACTACCTGCCTCCTCTACACTCTAACCACTAGACTACCTGCCACCTCTACACTCTAACCACTAGACTACCTGCCTCCTCTACACTCTAACCACTAGACTACCTGCCTCCTCTAAACTCTAACCACTAGACTACCTGCCTCCTCTACACTCTAACCACTAGACTACCTGCCTCCTCTAAACTCTAACCACTAGACTACCTGCCTCCTCTACACTCTAACCACTAGACTACCTGCCTCCTCCAAACTCTAACCACTAGACTACCTGCCTCCTCTACACTCTAACCACTAGACTACCTGCCACCTCTACACTCTAACCACTAGACTACCTGCCACCTCTACACTCTACACTCTAACCACTAGACTACCTGCCTCCTCTACACTCTACACTCTAACCACTAGACTACCTGCCACCTCTACACTCTAACCACTAGACTACCTGCCACCTCTACACTCTAACCACTAGACTACCTGCCTCCTCTAAACTCTAACCACTAGACTACCTGCCTCCTCTACACTCTACACTCTAACCACTAGACTACCTGCCACCTCTACACTCTAACCACTAGACTACCTGCCACCTCTACACTCTAACCACTAGACTACCTGCCTCCTCTACACTCTAACCACTAGACTACCTGCCTCCTCTACACTCTAACCACTAGACTACCTGCCTCCTCTACACTCTAACCACTAGACTACCTGCCACCTCTACACTCTAACCACTAGACTACCTGCCTCCTCTACACTCTAACCACTAGACTACCTGCCTCCTCTACACTCTAACCACTAGACTACCTGCCTCCTCTACACTCTAACCACTAGACTACCTGCCACCTCTACACTCTAACCACTAGACTACCTGCCTCCTCTACACTCTAACCACTAGACTACCTGCCTCCTCTAAACTCTAACCACTAGACTACCTGCCTCCTCTACACTCTAACCACTAGACTACCTGCCTCCTCTAAACTCTAACCACTAGACTACCTGCCTCCTCTACACTCTAACCACTAGACTACCTGCCTCCTCTAAACTCTAACCACTAGACTACCTGCCTCCTCTACACTCTAACCACTAGACTACCTGCCACCTCTACACTCTAACCACTAGACTACCTGCCACCTCTACACTCTACACTCTAACCACTAGACTACCTGCCTCCTCTACACTCTAACCACTAGACTACCTGCCTCCTCTACACTCTAACCACTAGACTACCTGCCTCCTCTAAACTCTAACCACTAGACTACCTGCCTCCTCTACACTCTACACTCTAACCACTAGACTACCTGCCACCTCTACACTCTAACCACTAGACTACCTGCCTCCTCTACACTCTAACCACTAGACTACCTGCCTCCTCTACACTCTAACCACTAGACTACCTGCCTCCTCTACACTCTAACCACTAGACTACCTGCCTCCTCTAAACTCTAACCACTAGACTACCTGCCTCCTCTACACTCTAACCACTAGACTACCTGCCTCCTCTAAACTCTAACCACTAGACTACCTGCCTCCTCTACACTCTAACCACTAGACTACCTGCCACCTCTACACTCTAACCACTAGACTACCTGCCACCTCTACACTCTACACTCTAACCACTAGACTACCTGCCTCCTCTACACTCTAACCACTAGACTACCTGCCTCCTCTACACTCTACACTCTAACCACTAGACTACCTGCCACCTCTACACTCTAACCACTAGACTACCTGCTTCCTCTACACTCTACACTCTAACCACTAGACTACCTGCCTCCTCTACACTCTACACTCTAACCACTAGACTACCTGCCACCTCTACACTCTAACCACTAGACTACCTGCCACCTCTACACTCTAACCACTAGACTACCTGCCTCCTCTAAACTCTAACCACTAGACTACCTGCCTCCTCTACACTCTACACTCTAACCACTAGACTACCTGCCACCTCTACACTCTAACCACTAGACTACCTGCCACCTCTACACTCTAACCACTAGACTACCTGCCTCCTCTACACTCTAACCACTAGACTACCTGCCTCCTCTACACTCTAACCACTAGACTACCTGCCTCCTCTACACTCTAACCACTAGACTACCTGCCACCTCTACACTCTAACCACTAGACTACCTGCCTCCTCTACACTCTAACCACTAGACTACCTGCCTCCTCTACACTCTAACCACTAGACTACCTGCCTCCTCTACACTCTCTAACCACTAGACTACCTGCCACCTCTACACTCTAACCACTAGACTACCTGCCTCCTCTACACTCTAACCACTAGACTACCTGCCTCCTCTAAACTCTAACCACTAGACTACCTGCCTCCTCTACACTCTAACCACTAGACTACCTGCCTCCTCTAAACTCTAACCACTAGACTACCTGCCTCCTCTACACTCTAACCACTAGACTACCTGCCTCCTCTAAACTCTAACCACTAGACTACCTGCCTCCTCTACACTCTAACCACTAGACTACCTGCCACCTCTACACTCTAACCACTAGACTACCTGCCACCTCTACACTCTACACTCTAACCACTAGACTACCTGCCTCCTCTACACTCTACACTCTAACCACTAGACTACCTGCCACCTCTACACTCTAACCACTAGACTACCTGCCACCTCTACACTCTAACCACTAGACTACCTGCTTCCTCTAAACTCTAACCACTAGACTACCTGCCTCCTCTACACTCTACACTCTAACCACTAGACTACCTGCCACCTCTACACTCTAACCACTAGACTACCTGCCACCTCTACACTCTAACCACTAGACTACCTGCCTCCTCTACACTCTAACCACTAGACTACCTGCCTCCTCTACACTCTAACCACTAGACTACCTGCCTCCTCTACACTCTAACCACTAGACTACCTGCCACCTCTACACTCTAACCACTAGACTACCTGCCTCCTCTACACTCTAACCACTAGACTACCTGCCTCCTCTACACTCTAACCACTAGACTACCTGCCTCCTCTACACTCTAACCACTAGACTACCTGCCACCTCTACACTCTAACCACTAGACTACCTGCCTCCTCTACACTCTAACCACTAGACTACCTGCCTCCTCTAAACTCTAACCACTAGACTACCTGCCTCCTCTACACTCTAACCACTAGACTACCTGCCTCCTCTAAACTCTAACCACTAGACTACCTGCCTCCTCTACACTCTAACCACTAGACTACCTGCCTCCTCTAAACTCTAACCACTAGACTACCTGCCTCCTCTACACTCTAACCACTAGACTACCTGCCACCTCTACACTCTAACCACTAGACTACCTGCCACCTCTACACTCTACACTCTAACCACTAGACTACCTGCCTCCTCTACACTCTAACCACTAGACTACCTGCCTCCTCTACACTCTAACCACTAGACTACCTGCCTCCTCTAAACTCTAACCACTAGACTACCTGCCTCCTCTACACTCTACACTCTAACCACTAGACTACCTGCCACCTCTACACTCTAACCACTAGACTACCTGCCTCCTCTACACTCTAACCACTAGACTACCTGCCTCCTCTACACTCTAACCACTAGACTACCTGCCTCCTCTACACTCTAACCACTAGACTACCTGCCTCCTCTAAACTCTAACCACTAGACTACCTGCCTCCTCTACACTCTAACCACTAGACTACCTGCCTCCTCTAAACTCTAACCACTAGACTACCTGCCTCCTCTACACTCTAACCACTAGACTACCTGCCACCTCTACACTCTAACCACTAGACTACCTGCCACCTCTACACTCTACACTCTAACCACTAGACTACCTGCCTCCTCTACACTCTAACCACTAGACTACCTGCCTCCTCTACACTCTAACCACTAGACTACCTGCCTCCTCTAAACTCTAACCACTAGACTACCTGCCTCCTCTACACTCTAACCACTAGAATACCTGCCACCTCTACACTCTAACCACTAGACTACCTGCCTCCTCTAAACTCTAACCACTAGACTACCTGCCTCCTCTACACTCTAACCACTAGACTACCTGCCTCCTCTAAACTCTAACCACTAGACTACCTGCCTCCTCTACACTCTAACCACTAGACTACCTGCCACCTCTACACTCTAACCACTAGACTACCTGCCACCTCTACACTCTACACTCTAACCACTAGACTACCTGCCTCCTCTACACTCTAACCACTAGACTACCTGCCTCCTCTACACTCTAACCACTAGACTACCTGCCTCCTCTAAACTCTAACCACTAGACTACCTGCCTCCTCTACACTCTACACTCTAACCACTAGACTACCTGCCACCTCTACACTCTAACCACTAGACTACCTGCCTCCTCTACACTCTAACCACTAGACTACCTGCCTCCTCTACACTCTAACCACTAGACTACCTGCCTCCTCTACACTCTAACCACTAGACTACCTGCCTCCTCTAAACTCTAACCACTAGACTACCTGCCTCCTCTACACTCTAACCACTAGACTACCTGCCTCCTCTAAACTCTAACCACTAGACTACCTGCCTCCTCTACACTCTAACCACTAGACTACCTGCCACCTCTACACTCTAACCACTAGACTACCTGCCACCTCTACACTCTACACTCTAACCACTAGACTACCTGCCTCCTCTACACTCTAACCACTAGACTACCTGCCTCCTCTACACTCTAACCACTAGACTACCTGCCTCCTCTAAACTCTAACCACTAGACTACCTGCCTCCTCTACACTCTACACTCTAACCACTAGACTACCTGCCTCCTCTACACTCTAACCACTAGACTACCTGCCTCCTCTACACTCTAACCACTAGACTACCTGCCTCCTCTACACTCTAACCACTAGACTACCTGCCTCCTCTACACTCTACACTCTAACCACTAGACTACCTGCCACCTCTACACTCTAACCACTAGACTACCTGCTTCCTCTACACTCTACACTCTAACCACTAGACTACCTGCCTCCTCTACACTCTAACCACTAGACTACCTGCCTCCTCTACACTCTAACCACTAGACTACCTGCCTCCTCTACACTCTAACCACTAGACTACCTGCCTCCTCTACACTCTAACCACTTGACTACCTGCCTCCTCTACACTCTAACCACGAGACTACCTGCCTCCTCTACACTCTAACCACTAGACTACCTGCCACACATAAAACACCATAGGTCAGAAAAGGTTGAATACCTTGGCCATGCTGTCAATCCAGCATGACTTCTGCTGCTTTCATAACAACTAGAAACTCAGAACTGGGAAATATCAGACTTCATTGAGTTCAAGACAACTGGAAACTCTGAGAAAAATGAGAGCTCCGAATGGGAAAATATGTTTGGAACGGTCATCCAACTGGGACTCGGCCCTCTTTCTAGAACTCCGACCTGAAGATCACTGACGTCATCATTCAACCTGTTTTTTTTCCGAGTTTCCCATTGTCCTGAAAGCACCATAAATCCAGAGAATGCCAGACTTTGATGACGAAATGTGTCCACAAGAAGGACAGCAGAGCCACCATCCTGTTCAAGTGAGCACAGAACAACACGTTGAGTCCAAACATATCTTGTATGCTAATGCATAAATGATGTAATATGCCAGAGAGATATGTAGACTAGCTAAGA
>NC_068424.1:12864299-12926799 GCF_023373465.1 Oncorhynchus keta
CTCTCTCTGGTTATGTGTCATTAGCCCTAACACTGTGACAGACAGTCAGACAGTCAGACAGACAGACAGACAGACAGACAGACAGACAGACAGACAGACAGACAGACAGACAGACAGACAGACAGACAGACAGACAGACAGACAGACAGACAGACAGACAGACAGACAGACAGACAGACAGACAGACAGACAGACAGACAGACAGACAGAACCCTGGCCCTGTATCAGAATCAGAGTTGTAGTTAGGATATAGAATGATGTATTAGACTAGTGATATGGTTAGGATATAGAATGATGCATTAGACTAGTGATGTGGTTAGGATATAGAATGATATATTAGACTATAGTGATATGGTTAGGATATAGAATGATGTATTAGACTATAGTGATATGGTTAGGATATAGAATGATATATTAGACTATAGTGATATGGTTAGGATATAGAATGATATATTAGACTAGTGCTATGGTTAGGATATAGAATGATATATTAGACTAGTGATATGGTTAGGATATAGAATGATGTATTAGACTATAGTGATATGGTTAGGATATAGAATGATATATTAGACTATAGTGATATGGTTAGGATATAGAATGATATATTAGACTAGTGATATGGTTAGGATATAGAATGATATATTAGACTAGTGATATGGTTAGGATATAGAATGATATATTAGACTATAGTGATATGGTTGGGATATAGAATGATATATTAGACTAGTGATATGGTTGGGATATAGAATGATATATTAGACTAGTGATATGGTTAGGATATAGAATGATATATTAGACTATAGTGATATGGTTGGGATATAGAATGATATATTAGACTAGTGATATGGTTAGGATATAGAATGATATATTAGACTATAGTGATATGGTTGGGATATAGAATGATATATTAGACTAGTGATATGGTTGGGATATAGAATGATATATTAGACTAGTGATATGGTTAGGATATAGAATGATATATTAGACTATAGTGATATGGTTAGGATATAGAATGATATATTAGACTAGTGATATGGTTAGGATATAGAATGATATATTAGACTATAGTGATATGGTTGGGATATAGAATGATATATTAGACTATAGTGATATGGTTAGGATATAGAATGATATATTAGACTATAGTGATATGGTTAGGATATAGAATGATATATTAGACTAGTGATATGGTTAGGATATAGAATGATATATTAGACTAGTGATATGGTTAGGATATAGAATGATATATTAGACTAGTGATATGGTTAGGATATAGAATGATATATTAGACTAGTGATATGGTTAGGATATAGAATGATATATTAGACTAGTGATATGGTTCGGATATAGAATAATGCATTAGACTATAGTGATATGGTTAGGATATAGAATGATATATTAGACTATAGTGATATGGTTAGGATATGTGGTTAGGATATAGAATGATGTATTAGACTATTAGACTATTAGACTAATGATGTATTAGACTATAGTGATATGGTTAGGTTAATCTTGGTGACAATTCACTTACATGTTCACTTCTCCACTCTCATCCATGTTCCAGTGTAGAGAGCCTATATCACTGGCTAGGCCTGAGAGAGGCAGACATGGGTGGTATGTCACCAATTTAGTGCACAATCCACCAGTTGCCCATCCCTGGTCTAAAACATACCGTTCTGGCCTGCTATGTGGTTGTAGAATGATGTCTAGACTCTCCTCTCTAATGATCTCCTCCACTATAGTCTATCCTAGGTTAATCTTGGTGACTCCTCTATCTCTCCTCTCCCTCTCATCCATCTCTAGAGAGCCTCCACTGGCTAGGCCTGAGAGAGGCAGACCCTCTCCCTCTATCTCCTCTCCATCCCTATCTCTCCGTTCTGGCCTTCTTCCTTCTCCCTCTCCTCTCCCCTCTCCCCTCTCTCCTCTCCCCTCTATCTCCTCTCCTCTATCTCTTCTTCCTTCTCCCCTGTTCCACTCTTCCCTCTCACCTCTATCTCCTCTCCTCTATCTCTCCTCTCCCTTCTTCCTTCTCCCCTGTTCGCTCTTCCCTCTCCCCTCTCTCCTCTCCCCTCTATCTCCTCTCCCTTCTTCCTTCTCCCCTGTTCGCTCTTCCCTCTCACCTCTATCTCCTCTCCTCTATCTCTCCTCTCCCTTCTTCCTTCTCCCCTGTTCGCTCTTCCCTCTCCCCTCTCTCCTCTCCCCTCTATCTCCTCTCCCTTCTTCCTTCTCCCCTGTTCGCTCTTCCCTCTCCCCTCTATCTCCTCTCCTCTATCTCTCCTCTCCCTTCTTCCTTCTCCCCTGTTCGCTCTTCCCTCTCCCCTCTCTCCTCTCCCATCTATCTCCTCTCCTCTATCTCTCCTCTCCAGTCTTCCTTCTCCCCTGTTTGCTCTTCCCTCTCCCCTCTCTCCTCTCCCCTCTATCTCCTCTCCCCTCTATCTCCTCTCCCTTCTTCCTTCTCCCCTGTTCGCTCTTCCCTCTCCCTCTCTCTCCTCTCCTCCCTCTCTCCTCTCCTCTCCCATCTCTCCTCCACTCTCTCCCCTCTCCCCTCTATCTCCTCTCCTCTATCTCTCCTCTCCCTTCTTCCTTCTCCCCTGTTCGCTCTTCCCTCTCCCCTCTCTCCTCTCCCCTCTATCTCCTCTCCCTTCTTCCTTCTCCCCTGTTTGCTCTTCCCTCTCCCCTCTATCTCCTCTCCTCTATCTCTCCTCTCCCTTCTTCCTTCTCCCCTGTTCGCTCTTCCCTCTCCCCTCTCTCCTCTCCCCTCTATCTCCTCTCCTCTATCTCTCCTCTCCCTTCTTCCTTCTCCCCTGTTCGCTCTTCCCTCTCCCCTCTCTCCTCTCCCCTCTATCTCCTCTCCCTTCTTCCTTCTCCCCTGTTCGCTCTTCCCTCTCCCCTCTATCTCCTCTCCTCTATCTCTCCTCTCCCTTCTTCCTTCTCCCCTGTTCGCTCTTCCCTCTCCCCTCTCTCCTCTCCCCTCTATCTCCTCTCCTCTATCTCTCCTCTCCAGTCTTCCTTCTCCCCTGTTCGCTCTTCCCTCTCCCCTCTATTTCCTCTGCCCTCTCTTCACTACACTCGCATTAGCATCTGCTAACCATGTGTAAGTGACCAATAACATTTTATTTTATTTTATTTCTTCCCCGTCTCTCCTCACTGTCCCCACATGTGTCCCCTACTATCTCCACTACGGTCTCCCTCTGTTTCCCCCACTGTCCCCCCATATGTCCCCTACTATCTCCACTACTGTCTCCCCCATGTCTTCTCCACTGTCTTTCCCTGTCTCCCCCAATTGCTTCCCCACTTCCTCCTTCAATGCCCCCCCCCCCATTGTGCCTATGCCCATTGTCTGCCCATTGTATGTCTCCCCACCCCCCGTGCCTTGCCCATTGTCTCCTATGTCTCCCCACCCCCCCGTGCCTTGCCCATTGTCTCCTATGTCTCCCCCCCCGTGCCTTGCCCATTGTCTCCTATGTCTCCCCACCCCCCCCGTGCCTTGCCCATTGTCTCCTATTGTCTCCTATGTCCCCACCCCCCCGTGCCTTGCCCATTGTCTCCTATGTCTCCCCACCCCCCCGTGCCTTGCCCATTGTCTCCTATGTCTCCCCATCCCCCCCCGTGCCTTGCCCATTGTCTCCTATGTCTCCCCATCCCCCCCCGTGCCTTGCCCATTGTCTCCTATGTCTCCCCATCCCCCCCCCCCGTGCCTTGCCCATTGTCTCCTATGTCTCCCCATCCCCCCTGCCTTGCCCATTGTCTGTGCCTGCCCATTGTCTCTATGTCTTCCCCCCCTCTCTCCTCTATGTCTCCCCCATCCCCCCGTGTCTGTCTCCTATGTCTCCCCATCCCCCCACTGTCTGTCTCTATGTCTCCCCCACTTGTCTCCTCTATGTCTCCCCCACTCTCTCCTCTATGTCTCCCCACCCCCACTGTCTCCTCTATGTCTTCCCCACTCTCTCCTCTATGTCTCCCCCACTGTCTCCTCTATTTCTCCCCACTGTCTCCTCTATGTCTCCCCCACTGTCTCCTCTCTCTCCTCTATGTCTCCCCATCTCCCCCGCTGCCTTTCCCACTGTCTCCTCTATGTCTCCCCCACTGTCTCCTCTATGTCTCCCCCACTGTCTCCTCTATGTCTCCCCATCTGCCTTTCCCCTGTCTTTCCCCCACTGTCTCCTCTATGTCTTCCCCCACTGTCTCCTCTATGTCTCCCCATCTCCCCCTGTCTTGCCCACTATCTCCTCTATGTCTCCCCCCACTGCCCACTATCTCCTATCCCCCCCTGCCTGACAATGTCTCAATGTCCCCCACTGTCTCCTCTATGTCTACCCCCCTGCCTACTCAATGTCTCCCCCACTGTCTCCTCTATGTCTCTCCCCCTGCCTACTCAATGTCTCCCCCCACTGTCTCCTCTATGTCTCCCCCCATGCCTTGCCTACTGTCTCCTCTATGTCTCCCCATCCCCCCCTGCCTTGCCCACTGTCTCCTCTATGTCTCCCCATCCCCCCCTGCCTTGCCCACTATCTCCTCTATGTCTCCCCCCACTGTCTCCTCTATGTCTCCCCCCCATTCCTTGCCTACTGTCTCCTCTATGTCTCCCCCTCCCCCCCGTGCCTTGCCCACTGTCTCCTCTATGTCTCCCCATCCCCCCCTGCCTTGCCCACTGCCTCCTCTATGTCTCCCCCCACTGTCTCCTCTATGTCTTCCCCCACTCTCTCCTCTATGTCTCCCCCCACTGTCTCCTCTATGTCTTCCCCCACTCTCTCCTCTATGTCTCCCCCCACTGTCTCCTCTATGTCTCTCCCCACTGTCTCCTCTATTTCTCCCCCCACTGTCTCCTCTATGTCTCCCCCCACTGTCTCCTCTATTTCTCCCCCCACTGTCTCCTCTATGTCTCCCCCCACTGTCTCCTCTATGTCTCCCCATCCCCCTGCCTTGCCCACTGTCTCCTCTATGTCCCCCCTGCCTTGCCCACTGTCTCCTCTATGTCTCCCCATCCCCCTGCCTTGCCCACTATCTCCTCTATGTCTCCCCCACTGTCTCCTCTATGTCTCCCCATCCCCCTGCCTTGCCCACTGTCTCCTCTATGTCTCCCCCACTGTCTCCTCTATGTCTCCCCCCACTGTCTCCTCTATGTCTACCCATCCCCCCCTGCCTTGCCCACTGTCTCCTCTATGTCTCCCCATCCCCCCCTGCCTTGCCCACTGTCTCCTCTATGTCTCCCCATCCCCCTGCCTTGCCCACTATCTCCTCTATGTTTCCCCCCCACTGCCTACTCAATGTCTCCCCCCACTTTCTCCTCTATGTCTACCCCCCTGCCTACTCAACGTCTCCCCCCACTGTCTCCTCTATGTCTCTCCCCCCCCTGCCTCCTCTATGTCTCCCCCCCACTGTCTCCTCTATGTCTCCCCATCCCCCCACTGCCTTTCCCACTGTCTCCTCTATGTCTCCCCCCACTGTCTCCTCTATGTCTCCCCATCCCCCCCTGCCTTTCCCACTGTCTCCTCTATGTCTCCCCCCACTGTCTCCTCTATGTCTCCCCATCCCCCTGCCTTGCCCACTATCTCCTCTATGTCTCCCCACTGTCTCCTCTATGTCTCCCCATCCCCCTGCCTTGCCCACTGTCTCCTCTATGTCTCCCCCCCACTGTCTCCTCTATGTCTCCCCCCCACTGCCTACTCAATGTCTCCCCATCCCCCTGCCTTGCCCACTGTCTCCTCTATGTCTCCCCCCCACTGCCTACTCAATGTCTCCCCATCCCCCCCTGCCTTGCCCACTGTCTCCTCTATGTCTCCCCCCCCTGCCTTGCCCACTATCTCCTCTATGTCTCCCCCACTGCCTACTCAATGTCTCCCCCACTGTCTCCTCTATGTCTACCCCCCCCCCTGCCTACTCAATGTCTCCCCCACTGTCTCCTCTATGTCTCTCCCCCCCCTGCCTACTCAATGTCTCCCCCACTGTCTCCTCTATGTCTCCCCCCCCCATGCCTTGCCTACTGTCTCCTCTATGTCTCCCCATCCCCCCCTGCCTTGCCCACTGTCTCCTCTATGTCTCCCCATCCCCCCCTGCCTTGCCCACTATCTCCTCTATGTCTCCCCCACTGTCTCCTCTATGTCTCCCCCCACTGTCTCCTCTATGTCTCCCCCACTGTCTCCTCTATGTCTCCCCCCACTGTCTCCTCTATGTCTCCCCCCACTGTCTCCTCTATGTCTCCCCATCCCCCCCGTGCCTTGCCCACTGTCTCCTCTATGTGTCCCCATCCCCCCCTGCCTTGCCCACTGTCTCCTCTATGTCTCCCCATCCCCCCCGTGCCTTGCCCACTGTCTCCTCTATGTCTCCCCCTCCCCCCCTGCCTTGCCCACTGCCTCCTCTATGTCTCTATGTCTCCCCCCACTGTCTCCTCTATGTCTCCCCCCACTGTCTCCTCTATGTCTCCCCATCCCCCCCTGCCTACTCAATGTCTCCCCCCACTGTCTCCTCTATGTCTCCCCATCCCCCCCTGCCTACTCAATGTCTCCCCCCACTGCCTCCTCTATGTCTCTATGTCTCCCCCCCACTGTCTCCTCTATGTCTCCCCCCATGCCTTGCCTACTGTGTCCTCTATGTCTCCCCATCCCCCCCCTGCCTTGCCCACTGTCTCCTCTATGTCTCCCCCCACTGTCTCCTCTATGTCTCCCCCCCCACTGTCTCCTCTATGTCTCCCCATCCCCCCTGCCTTGCCCACTGTCTCCTCTATGTCTCCCCCCACTGTCTCCTCTATGTCTCCCCCCCACTGTCTCCTCTATGTCTCCCCATCCCCCCCTGCCTTTCCCACTGTCTCCTCTATGTCTCCCCCCACTGTCTCCTCTATGTCTCCCCCCACTCTCTCCTCTATGGCTCCCCATCCCCCCCTGCTTTGCCCACTGTCTCCTCTATGTCTCCCCATCCCCCCCTGCTTTGCCCACTGTCTCCTCTATGTCTCCCCATCCCCCCGTGCCTTGCCCACTGTCTCCTCTATGTCTCCCCATCCCCCCTGCCTTGCCCACTGCCTCCTCTATGTCTCTATGTCTCCCCCACTGTCTCCTCTATGTCTCCCCCTATGCCTTGCCTACTGTGTCCTCTATGTCTCCCCATCCCCCTGCCTTGCCCACTGCCTCCTCTATGTCTCCCCACTGTCTCCTCTATGTCTCCCCCACTGTCTCCTCTATGTCTCCCCATCCCCCACCCCTGCCTTGCCCACTGTCCCTCTATGTCTCCCCACCCCCCCCACCCCCCTGTGCCTTGCCCACTGACTCCTCTATGTCTCCCCATTCCCCCCCCGTGCCTTGCCCACTGTCTCCTCCATGTCCCCCACCGTGCCTATCTCCTCCCATACTCTCTCCTCTATTTCTCCCCAACTGGCTCCCGACTGTCTCTACCAATGTTTCCCCATTGTCTCCTCCATGTCTCCCCAATGTCTGACTCTTCAGATTGCCCAGGTTGATATTGACTCTCCAGATGACATTAGATGTATTTTGACATGCATGGAAGGGTTTCCCCCTCTCATCACACCATGTTCAGCTTGCTGTCTAATCATAGGAAGATAGGATCTCTGTACATGAGCTACCACAAAAAACCCAGATTGAAGGCTCTTACTATACTGTAGAGGAAGTAGCTCTTTCATTTCCCTTCTGTTTTCTATCGATCTGACAAAATGGAAAGATGGCTTCAGGTTGAACAGAACAATTTCAGAGGCTCAGGGAGAGAGAACTCTGACAATGACCATGCATTTATTAGGCTAGTGGTCTGGGCTAGTGGTCTGGGCTAGTGGTCTGGTCTAGTGAATCTGGAGCTAGTGGTCTGGGCTAGCGGTCTGGGCTAGTGGTCTGGTCTAGTGGTCTGAGCTAGTGGTCTGGTCTAGTGGTCTGAGCTAGTGTTCTGGTCTAGTGGTCTGGGCTAGTGGTCTGGTCTAGTGTTCTGGTCTAGTGTTCTGGTCTAGTGGTCTTGTCTAGTGTTCTGGTCTAGTGTTCTGGTCTAGCGGTCTGGTCTAGCGTTCTGGTCTAGTGGTCTGGGCTAGTGTTCTGGTCTAGTGGTCTGGGCTAGTGGTCTGGAGCTAGTGGTTTGGGCTAGTGGTCTGGGCTAGTGGTCTCGGCTAGTGGTCTGAAGCTAGCACCCTGTTTGGTGGTGTTGTTGTGCCAGGCTGCTAGCAGCACACTATAGGGATAAAGTAGGCTATAAACCACACCACAACATTATTGGTTTACATCTCCTCACTAGCCAATACAGCTTTGGGGCTCTAACTTAAATTTATTAGGAGTTTTCCCACCCCAGCACCTCATAATCTCTCTCTCTCTCTCTCTCTCTCTCTCTCTCTCTCTGTATCTCTCTCTCTCTCTGTATCTCTCTCTCTCTCTATCTCTCTCTCTCTCTCTCTCTCTCTTTGTATCTCTCTCTCTCTCTCTCTCTCTCTCTCTCTCTCTCTCTCTCTCTCTCTCTATCTCTCTCTCTCTCTCTCTGTATCTCTCTCTCTCTGTATCTCCCTCTCTCTCTCCCTCTCTCTCTCTCTCTCTCTCTCTCTCTCTCTCTCTCTCTCTCTCTGTCTGTCTCTCTCTCTCTCTCTCTTGGTCTCAATCTCTCTGTCTCTCCCTCTCTCGTTGTAAACTGTCTATTCTGTGTAAATATGATTTCTGGTGCTGTAGATTTGTCTTCTGTCTTATTACCCATGGTGCATTGCGCCTGTACGGGATGCGCATCGAGCCATCGCTAATGAGCTCGATGATGTGTTGTCATTGTTGCCGTGGTAATTAGTTGTTGCCGTGGCAATCTTCTCTACCAAATGCACCCATCATTAGTCTCCACTTATATTCATCATCAGTAGCAGGCGGACAGCAGAGCGAAACAAACAAACCTGGTTTGATAAATGTGATTTAATATCATTGCTCAGCGAAAACAATCTCAGGAGATGTGTTTCTGGGTCACGTCCATTAGTTTACTAAAGTTCACCAGTGGAGCCACTGGAGTCTTCACTTCTCTGACGTCTGAAAAACCTGCAACACTTATGACTTCTGGGAATCAGTTGTGGTGCTGGGTTGGAACTAAACCCTGCATTTCACGCATCTCCAGGTCCAGGGTTGCCAACCGAATGTGTTAAATGTGGTGTCGTGTACTGTCCCTCTCTTTAGTCCCTGGGCCTAGATGTTATTTTCTGGGTGGATGTCCTGCTATAATAGTTAGCCTGCATGTCCCCAATGTAAATGTCTGGAGGAATGGTCTACATTTAACTCTAGTTGGCTGTCAGTGAGCTCTCCTTCACTCTCCCCCACACCTCCCTTCTCTCCTTCACTCTCCCCCACGCCCCCTTCTCTCCCCTCTCCCCCCCACACCTCTCTTCTCTCCTTTCACCCTCCCCCACACCTCCCTTCTCTCCTTCACTCTCCCCCACATCTTACTTCTCTCCTTTCACTCTCCCCCACATCTCCCTTCTCTCCTTCACTCTCCCCCACACCTCCCTCCTCTCCTTTCACTCTCTCCCCCACCTCCCTTCTCTCCCCTCTCCCCCACACCTCCCTTCTCTCCTTTCACCCTCCCCCACACCTCCCTTCTCTCCTTCACTCTCCCCCACGCCTCCCTTCTCTCCTTCACTCTCCCCCACGCCTACCTTCTCTCCTTCACTCTCCCCCACACCTCCCTTCTCTCCTTCACTCTCCCCCACACCTCCCTTCTCTCCTTCACTCTCCCCCACACCTCCCTTCTCTCCCCTCTCCCCCACACCTCCCTTCTCTCCTTCACTCTCCCCACACCTCCTTCTCTCCCCTCTCCCCCACACCTCCCTTCTCTCCTTTCACTCTCTCCCCCACACCTCCCTTCTCTCCTTTCACTCTCCCCACACCTCCCTTCTCTCCTTCACTCTCCCCCACACCTCCTTCTCTCCTTTCACTCTCCCCACACCTCCCTTCTCTCCCCTCTCCCCCACCTCCCTTCTCTCCTTCTCCTTTCACTCTCCCCACACCTCCCTTCTCTCCTTTCACTCTCCCCCACACCTCCCTTCTCTCCCCTCTCCCCCACCTCCCTTCTCTCCTTTCACCCTCCCCCACCTCCCTTCTCTCCCTTCTCCCCCACGCCTCCCTTCTCTCCTTCACTCTCCCCCCACACCTCCTTCTCTCCTTCCTCTCCCCCACACCTCCCTTCTCTCCTTCACTCTCTCCCCCCACACCTCCTTTCTCTCCTTCACTCTCCCCACACCTCCCTTCTCTCCTTCCTCTCTCCCCCACACTCTCTTTTCTCTCTCCTTCACTCTCCCCCACACCTCCCTTCTCTCCTTCACTCTCCCCCACACCTCCCTTCTCTCCTTTAACTCTCCCCCACACCTCCCTTCTCTCCTTTAACTCTCCCTCACACCTCCCTTCTCTCCTTTAACTCTCCCCCACACCTCCCTTCTCTCCTTTAACTCTCCCTCACAACTCCCTTCTCTCCTTTAACTCTCCCCCACAACTCCCTTCTCTCCTTTAACTCTCCCCCACACCACCCTTCTCTCCTTTCACTCTCCCCTACACCTCCCTTCTCTCCTTCACTCTCCCCCACACCTCCTTTCTCTCCTTTCACTCTCCCCCACACCTCCTTTCTCTCCTTCACCCTCCTCCATGCCTTCCTTCTCTCCTTTCACTCTCCCCACACCTCCCTTCTCGCCTTTCACTCTCCCCCACACCTCCCTTCTCTACTTCACTCTCCCCCACATCTCCCTTCTCTCCTTTAACTGTCCCTCACACCTCCCTTCTCTCCTTCACTCTCCCACATGCCTCCCTTGTCTCTGCGCTGCCTGTTCGTATATTACCTCCCTCCCCCTCCGTCGTCACTCCCCATGTTCCTCTTGTGGGGCACGTCTACCCTTCACCTTCCGATCAGCTCTCCTTCTCCTTCACCCCCCAGCTGCTGGCCTCCCCCAGCCTGTTGCACCTTGTGTGGGGCTGGTCTCCTGGCTGCATGCCTCGTGTGGCGTGCTAGCCTGAGTCTACAGCTGTAGGCCTGGGTGTAAAGCTGTGGGACCTAGCTCTGCACCTGCACTTTAAACACTAAAACAATGACTCACTCCTCTGAGGAACATCCTCCGCATAGCAACGGAGCTGATAGAGGGGGGAGCGGAGGATAGACATGGGGATGAAAGGAGTGAGGGAGAGAAGGAATGGGAGAGGGGGACAGTGAAAGATAGAGAGGAGGACATAGATTCAATAATCTAGCAATCTAGCCAGTTAAAATATGTGTAATAAAGCAATCTAATTGGTGTAATTTGTCTACAATTATGGCTGTCATTGGTCCGTTGAAACGGCCTATTATGGCAGATTAACGAGGTAGAGGAATCAACGGCGAGAGGGCGAGAGAGAGAGAAAATTGGTGTGGGATATGTGGAACAACGTTTGATTGCTGGAGCTAGGCCCAGATGGTGTATGAATATGTCTTTCCATGTGTTCAGGATGAGTGTGTGTTTGTTCAGGGTGAGTGTGTGTTTGTTCAGGATGAGTGTGTTTGTTCAGGGTGAGTGTGTGTTAGTTCAGGATGAGTGTGTTTGTTCAGGATGAGTGTGGTTGTTCAGGGTGAGTGTGTGTTTGTTCAGGATGAGTGTGTTTGTTCAGGGTGAGTGTGTGTTTGTTCAGGATGAGTGTGTGTTTGTTCAGGGTGAGTGTGTGTTTGTTCAGGATGAGTGTGTGTTTGTTCAGGATGAGTGTGTGTTTGTTCAGGATGAGTGTGTGTTTGTTCAGGATGAGTGTGTGTTTATTCAGGGTGAGTGTGTTTGTTCAGGATGAGTGTGTGTTTGTTCAGGATGAGTGTGTGTTTGTTCAGGATGAGTGTGTGTTTGTTCAGGGTGAGTGTGTGTTTGTTCAGGATGAGTGTGTGTTTGTTCAGGATGAGTGTGTGTTTGTTCAGGGTGAGTGTGTGTTTGTTCAGGGTGAGTGTGTGTTTGTTCAGGATGAGTGTGTGTTTGTTCAGGGTGAGTGTGTGTTTATTCAGGGTGAGTGTGTTTATTCAGGATGAGTGTGTGTTTGTTCAGGATGAGTGTGTGTTTGTTCAGGATGAGTGTGTGTTTATTCAGGATGTGTGTGTGTTTGTTCAGGATGGGTGTGTGTTTGTTCAGGATGTGTGTGTGTTTGTTCAGGATGGGTGTGTGTTTGTTCAGGATGAGTGTGTGTTTGTACAGGATGAGTGTGTGTTTATTCAGGGTGAGTGTGTTTATTCAGGATGAGTGTGTGTTTGTTCAGGATGAGTGTGTGTTTGTTCAGGATGAGTGTGTGTTTGTTCAGGATGAGTGTGTGTTTATTCAGGGTGAGTGTGTGTTTGTTCAGGATGTGTGTGTGTTTGTTCAGGATGGGTGTGTGTTTGTTCAGGATGAGTGTGTGTTTGTTCAGGATGAGTGTGTGTTTATTCAGGGTGAGTGTGTTTATTCAGGATGAGTGTGTGTTTGTTCAGGATGAGTGTGTGTTTGTTCAGGATGGGTGTGTGTTTGTTCAGGATGAGTGTGTGTTTGTTCAGGATGTGTGTGTGTTTGTTCAGGATGGGTGTGTGTTTGTTCAGGATGAGTGTGTGTTTGTTCAGGATGAGTGTGTGTTTATTCAGGGTGAGTGTGTTTATTCAGGATGAGTGTGTGTTTGTTCAGGATGAGTGTGTGTTTGTTCAGGATGAGTGTGTGTTTGTTCAGGATGAGTGTGTGTTTATTCAGGGTGAGTGTGTTTATTCAGGGTGAGTGTGTGTATTCAGGGTGAGTGTGTGTATTCAGGGTGAGTGTGTGTGTATTCCGGGTGAGTTTGTGTATTCAGGGTGAGTGTGTGTATTCAGGGTGAGTGTGTGTATTCAGGGTGAGTGTGTGTATTCAGGGTGAGTGTGTGTATTCAGGGTGAGTGTGTGTGTACTCAGGCTGAGTTTGTGTATTCAGGGTGAGTGTGTGTATTCATTGTGAGTGTGTGTATTCAGGGTGAGTGTGTTTATTCAGGGTGAGTGTGTGTATTCAGGGTGAGTGTGTTTATTCAAGATGAGTGTGTGTTTGTTCAGGATGAGTGTGTGTTTGTTCAGGATGAGTGTGTGTTTGTTCAGGGTGAGTGTGTTTATTCAGGGTGAGTGTGTGTATTCAGGGTGAGTGTGTGTGTACTCAGGGTGAGTGTGTGTATTCAGGGTGAGTGTGTGTATTCAGGGTGAGTGTGTTTATTCAGGGTGAGTGTGTGTACTCAGGGTGAGTGTGTGTGTACTCAGGGTGAGTGTGTGTATTCAGGGTGAGTGTGTGTATTCAGGGTGAGTGTGTTTATTCAGGGTGAGTGTGTGTATTCAGGGTGAGTGTGTGTGTATTCAGGGTGAGTGTGTTTATTCAGGGTGAGTGTGTGTGTATTCAGGGTGAGTGTGTTTATTCAGGGTGAGTGTGTTTATTCAGGGTGAGTGTGTGTATGTGAGTGTGTGTATTCAGGGTGAGTGTGTTTATTCAGGGTGAGTGTGTTTATTCAGGGTGAGTGTGTGTATTCAGGGTGAGTGTGTGTATTCAGGGTGAGTGTGTGTATATTCAGGGTGAGTGTGTGTATTCAGGGTGAGTGTGTTTATTCAGGGTGTGTGTATTCAGGGTGAGTGTGTGTATTCAGGGTGAGTGTGTGTGCTCAGTCCCGCATCAATGTATACTTTCATTGACTTTTCTCTCCTACTTTTCTAGTGTAAACATCCCATTGACTTTTCTCTCCTACTTTTCTAGTGTAAACATCCCATTGACTTTTCTCTCCTACTTTTCTAGTGTAAACATCCCATTGACTTTTCTCTCCTACTTTTCTAGTGTAAACATCCCATTGACTTTTCTCTCCTACTTTTCTAGTGTAAACATCCCATTGACTTTTCTCTCCTACTTTTCTAGTGTAAACATCCCATTGACTTTTCTCTCCTACTTTTCTAGTGTAAACATGCCATTGACTTTTCTCTCCTACTTTTCTAGTGTAAACATCCCATTGACTTTTCTCTCCTACTTTTCTAGTGTAAACATCCCATTGACTTTTCTCTCCTACTTTTCTAGTGTAAACATCCCATTGACTTTTCTCTCCTACTTTTCTAGTGTAAACATCCCATTGACTTTTCTCTCCTACTTTTCTAGTGTAAACATCCCATTGACTTTTCTCCTACTTTTCTAGTGTAAACATCCCATTGACTTTTCTCTCCTACTTTTCTAGTGTAAACATCCCATTGACTTTTCTCTCCTACTTTTCTAGTGTAAACATCCCATTGACTTTTCTCTCCTACTTTTCTAGTGTAAACATCCCATTGACTTTTCTCTCCTACTTTTCTAGTGTAAACATCCCATTGACTTTTCTCTCCTACTTTTCTAGTGTAAACATCCCATTGACTTTTCTCTCCTACTTTTCTAGTGTAAACATCCCATTGACTTTTCTCTCCTACTTTTCTAGTGTAAACATCCCATTGACTTTTCTCTCCTACTTTTCTAGTGTAAACATCCCATTGACTTTTCTCTCCTACGTTGTGTTGGATTTTGTCGGCACACAATCAGAAGAGTGGCCATTCTCTCTCTCTCTCTGTGTAACACCAGTAATGAACTCACTTGGCTGAAAAAAACTCCTGGGGGTTTCTATCCCCCCCTCCCACACACACACACGCATTGCACTTTTCTCTCCTACTTTTCACGCACGCACGCACACACACACGCACGCACGCACACACACACACACACACACACACACACACACACACACACACACACACACACACACACACACACACACACACACACACACACACACACACACACACACACACACACACACACACTCACAGTCAGCCGGTAACACGAGAACAGGGTTTATTGCCTGTGTTTACATATGGATAATCTCTAACACAAACTCTATTCAAAGATTTACATACACACTGGCTAACAAAGACCGACCACTGTGGAACCAACAGCAGCATGGTGAAGATGCTATAATTTCTTCTCGCACTCCCTCTCTCTTCTTGCTTTTTCCTGTTCTCTCTCTCCCTCTCTCTTCTTCTTGCTTTTTCCAGATCTTTCCCTCTCTCTCTTCTTGCTTTTTCCTGTTCTCTCTCTCTCTCTCTCTCTTCTTCTTGCTTTTTCCTGTTCTCTCTCTCTCTCTTCTTCTTGCTTGTTCCTGTTCACTCCCTCTCTTTTCTTCTTTCTTTTTCCTGTTCACTCCCTCTCTCTTCTTCTTGCTTTTTCCTGTTCTCTCTCTCTTCTTCTTTCTTTTTCCTGTTCTCTCCTTCTCTCTTCTTCTTCTTTTTCCTGTTCTCTCCCTCTCTCTTCTTCTTGCTTTTTCCTGTTCTCTCCTCTCTCTTCTTCTTGCTTTTTCCTGTTCTCTCCTCTCTCTTCTTCTTGCTTTCCTGTTCTCTCTCTCTTCTTCTTCTTCTTTTTCCTTTTCTCCCTCTCTCTTCTTCTTGCTTTTTCCTGTTCTCTCCTCTCTTCTTCTTCTTTTCTTCCTTTTTCCTGTTCTCTCTCTCTCTCTTCTTCTTCTTCTTTTTCCTGTTCTCTTCTCTTTCTCTTTTCCTGTTCTTCTTCTTGCTTTTTCTGTTCTCTCTCTCTTCTTCTTTTGCTTTTCCTGTTCCTCTCTCTCTCTTCTTCTTGCTTTTTCCTGTTCTCTCTCTCTCTCTCTTCTTCTTGCTTTTTCCTGTTCTTCTCTCCTCTCTCTTCTTCTTGCTTTTTCCTGTTCTTCCCTCTCTCTTCTTCTTGCTTTTTTCCTGTTCTTCTTCTCTCTCTCTTCTTCTTGCTTTTCCTGTTCTTTCTCTCTCTCTTCTTCTTTTTCCTGTTCTCTCTCCCTCTCTTCTTCTTGCTTTTTCCTGTTCTCTCCCTCTCTCTCTTCTTCTTTCTTTTTCCTGTTCTTCCTCTCTCTCTTCTTCTTGCTTTTTCCTGTCTTCTCCCTCTCTCTTCTTCTTGCTTTTTCTGTTTCTTCTTCTTTTCTGTTCTCTCTCTCTCTCTCTTCTTCTTGCTCTTTTCCTGTTCTCTCTTCCTCTCTCTTCTTCTTGCTTTTTCTTCTCTTTCCCTCTCTCTCTTCTTCTTGCTTTTTCCTGTTTCTCCCTCTCTCTCTCTTCTTCTTGCTTTTTCCTGTTCTTTTTCTCCTCTCTCTTCTTCTTTTTCTGTTCTAAACTCCCTTTCTTCTTCTTGCTTTTTTTCCTGTTCTCTCCCTCTCTCTTCTTCTTGCTTTTTCCTGTTCTTCTCCTCTCTCTTCTTCTTCTTCTTGCTTTTTCCTTGTTCTCTCTTCTCCTCTCTCTTCTTCTTGCTTTTTCCTGTTCTCTCCTCTCTCTTCTTCTTCTTTTTCCTGTTTTTCCTCTCTCTTCTTCTTGCTTTTTCCTGTTCTCTCTCTCTTCTTCTTCTTCTCTCCCTTTTTCCTGCTTTTCTTTCCCTCTCTCTCTTCTTCTTGCTTTTTCCTGTTCTTTCCTCTCTCTCTTCTTCTTCTTGCTTTTTCC
This sequence comes from Oncorhynchus keta, assembly GCF_023373465.1. Taxonomy (NCBI): domain Eukaryota; kingdom Metazoa; phylum Chordata; class Actinopteri; order Salmoniformes; family Salmonidae; genus Oncorhynchus; species Oncorhynchus keta. Next base: position 12,880,689 of record NC_068424.1, read on the forward strand.
TGTTCTCTCTCTCTCTCTTCTTCTTGCTTTTTCCTGTTCTCTCTTCTTCTTGCTTTTTCTCTTCTTCTTCTTCTTGCTTTTTTCCTGTTCTCTCTCTCTTCTTCTTTTTCTTTTTTTCCTCTTGTTCTTGCTTTTTCCTGTTCTCCTCTCTCTTCTTCTTTTCCTTTTTTCCTTCTTCTTGCTTTTCCTGTTTCTCTCTCTCTCTTCTTCTTGCTTTTCCTGTTCTTCTCCTCTCTCTCTTCTTCTTCTTCTTTTTCCTGTTCTCTCCCTCTCTCTTCTTCTTGCTTTTTCCTGTTCTCTCTCTCTCTCTCTTCTTCTTTTTTGCTTTTTCCTGTTCTCTCTCCCTCTCTCTTCTTCTTGCTTTTTCCTGTTCTCTCTCTCTCTTCTTCTTGCTTTTTCCTGTTCTCTCCCTCTCTCTTCTTCTTGCTTTTTCCTGTTCTCTCCCTCTCTCTTCTTCTTGCTTTTTCCTGTTCTCTCTCTCCCTCTCTTCTTCTTGCTTTTTCCTGTTCTCTCCCTCTCTCTTCTTCTTTTTTTTCTCTTTCTTTTTCTTCCTTGCTTTTTCTGTTCTTCTCCTCTCTCTTCTTCTTGCTTTTTCCTGTTCTCTCTCTCCCTCTCTCTTCTTCTTTTTCCTGTTCTCTCTCTCTCTCTTCTTCTTGCTTTTTCCTGTTCTCTCTCTCTCTCTCTTCTTCTTGCTTTTTCCTGTTCTCTCCCTCTCTCTTCTTCTTGCTTTTTCCTGTTCTCTCTCTCTCTCTTCTTCTTGCTTTTTCCTGTTCTCTCCCTCTCTCTTCTTCTTGCTTTTTCCTGTTCTTCTCCTCTCTCTTCTTCTTGCTTTTTCCTGTTCTCTCCTCTCTCTTCTTCTTGCTTTTTCCTGTTCTCTCTCTCTCTCTTCTTCTTGCTTTTTCCTGTTCTTCTCCTCTCTCTTCTTCTTGCTTTTTCCTGTTCTCTCCCTCTCTGCTTTTTCCTGTTCTCCCTCTCCTCTCTTCTTGCTTTTTCCTGTTCTCTCCTCTCTCTCTTCTTCTTGCTTTTTCCTGTTCTCTCTCTCTCTTCTTCTTCTTTTTTGTTCTCTCTCTCTTCTTCCTGTTCTGTTCTTCTCCTCTCTCTTCTTCTTGCTTTTTCCTGTTCTCTCTCTCTCTCTCTTCTTCTTGCTTTTTCCTGTTCTTCTCCTCTCTCTTCTTCTTGCTTTTTCCTGTTCTCTCTCTCTCTCTTCTTCTTGCTTTTTCCTGTTCTCTCTCTCTCTCTTCTTCTTGCTTTTTCCTGTTCTCTCCTCTCTCTTCTTCTTGCTTTTTCCTGTTCTTCTCCCTCTCTCTTCTTCTTGCTTTTTCCTGTTCTCTCTCTCTCTCTTCTTCTTGCTTTTTCCTGTTCTCTCTCTCTCTCTTCTTCTTGCTTTTTCCTGTTCTTCTCCTCTCTCTTCTTCTTGCTTGTTCCTGTTCTCTCTCTCTCTCTCCTCTTCTTGCTTGTTCCTGTTCTCTCTCTCTCTCTCTCTCCCTTCTTCTTGCTTTTTCCTGTTCTCTCTCCTCTCTCTTCTTCTTGCTTTTTCCTGTTCTTCTCTCTCTCTCTTCTTCTTGCTTTTTCCTGTTCTCTCCTCTCTCTCTCTTCTTGCTTTTCCTGTTCTCTCTCTCTCTCTTCTTCTTGCTTTTTCCTGTTCTTCTCCCTCTCTCTTCTTCTTGCTTTTTCCTGTTCTCTCCCTCTCTCTTCTTCTTGCTTTTTCCTGTTCTCTCTCTCTCTTCTTCTTCTTGCTTTTTCCTGTTCTTTCTCTCTCTCTCTTCTTCTTGCTTTTTCCTGTTCTTCTCCCTCTCTCTTCTTCTTGCTTTTTCCTGTTCTCTCTCTCTCTCTTCTTCTTGCTTTTTCCTGTTCTCTCTCTCTCTCTCTTCTTCTTGCTTTTTCCTGTTCTCTCTCTCTCTCTTCTTCTTGCTTTTTCCTGTTCTCTCCCTCTCTCTTCTTCTTGCTTTTTCCTGTTCTTCTCCCTCTCTCTTCTTCTTGCTTTTTCCTGTTCTCTCTCTCTCTCTTCTTGTTGCTTTTTCCTTGCTTTTTTCTCTCCTCTCTCTTCTTCTTGCTTTTCCTGTTCTTTCTCTCTCTCTTCTTCTTCTTTTTTTCTGCTTTTCTGTTCTCTCTCTTCTTCTTGCTTTTTCCTGTTCTTCTCTCTCTCTCTCTCTTCTTCTTGCTTTTTCCTGTTTCTCTCTCTCTCTTCTTCTTGCTTTTTCCTGTTCTCTCTCTCTCTCTTCTTCTTGCTTTTCCTGTTCTTCTCCCTCTCTCTTCTTCTTGCTTTTTCCTGTTTCTCTCTCTCTCTTCTTCTTGCTTTTTCCTGTTCTCTCTCTCTCTCTTCTTCTTGCTTTTCCTGTTCTTCTCCCTCTCTCTTCTTCTTGCTTTTTTCCTGTTCTCTCCCTCTCTCTTCTTCTTGCTTTTTCTGCTTTCTCTCTCTCTCTCTTCTTCTTGCTTTTTCCTGTTCTCTCCTCTCTCTTCTTCTTGCTTTTTCCTGTTCTCTCTCTCTCTCTTCTTCTTGCTTTTCCTGTTCTCTCTCTCTCTCTCTTCTTTTGCTTTTTCCTGTTCTCTCTCTCTCTCTTCTTTTCCTTCTTTTTCTTCTGTTCTGTTTCTCCTCTCTCTTCTTCTTGCTTTTTCCTGTTTCTCTCTCTCTCTCTCTTCTTGCTTTTTTCCTGTTCTCTCTCTCTCTCTTCCCTCTCTCTTCTTCTTGCTTTTTCCTGTTCTTCTCCCCTCTCTTCTTCTTGCTTTTTCCTGTTCTTCTCCCTCTCTCTTCTTCTTGCTTTTTCCTGTTCTTCTCCTCTCTCTTCTTCTTGCTTTTTCCTGTTCTCTCCCTCTCTCTTCTTCTTGCTTTTTCCTGTTCTTTTTCCTGTTCTCTCTTCTTCTTGCTTTTTCCTGTTCTCTCTCTCCTCTCTCTTCTTCTTGCTTTTTCCTGTTCTCTCTCTCTCTTCTTCTTCTTTTCCTGTTCTTCTCTCTCTCTTCTTCTTGCTTTTTCTGTTCTCTCCCTCTCTCTTCTTCTTGCTTTTCCTGTTCTCTCTCTCTCTCTTCTTCTTGCTTTTTCCTGTTCTCTTCTCTCTCTCTTCTCTTCTTTTTGCTTTTTCTTTTTCTCTCTCTCTTCTTCTTTTTCCTGTTCTCTCCTCTCTCTTCTTCTTGCTTTTTCCTGTTCTCTCTCCTCTCTCTTCTTCTTGCTTTTTCCTGTTCTTCTCTCTCTCTCTTCTTCTTGCTTTTTCCTGTTCTCTCCCTCTCTCTTCTTCTTGCTTTTTCCTGTTCTCTCCTCTCTCTTCTTCTTGCTTTTTCCTGTTCTTCTCCCTCTCTCTTCTTCTTGCTTTTCCTGTTCTCTCTCCCTCTCTTCTTCTTGCTTTTTCCTGTTCTCTCTCTCTCTTCTTCTTGCTTTTTCCTGTTCTCTCCTCTCTCTTCTTCTTGCTTTTTCCTGTTCTTCTCCCTCTCTCTTCTTCTTGCTTTTTCCTGTTCTCTCTCTCTCTCTCTTCTTCTTGCTTTTTCCTGTTCTCTCTCTCTCTCTTCTTCTTGCTTTTCCTGTTCTTCTCTCTCTCTTCTTCTTCTTTTTCCTGTTCTCTCCCTCTCTTCTTCTTCTCTCTCTTCTTTTGCTTTTCCTGTTCTCTCTCTCTCTCTTCTTCTTGCTTTTCCTGTTCTTCTCTCTCTCTCTTCTTCTTGCTTTTTCCTGTTCTCTCTCTCTCTCTCTTCTTCTTCTTTTCCTGTTTTTTTCTTGTTGTTTTTCTTTCTCTCTCTCTTCTTCTTGCTTTTTCCTGTTCTCTCCCTCTCTCTTCTTCTTCTTTTTCCTGTTCTTCTCCTCTCTCTTCTTCTTCTTTTTCCTGTTTCTCTCTCTCTTCTTCCTCTCTCTTCTTCTTTCTTGCTTTTTCCTGTTCTCTCTCCCTCTCTCTTCTTCTTGCTTTTTCCTGTTCTCTCCCTCTCTCTTCTTCTTGCTTTTCCTGTTCTCTTCCTCTCTCTTCTTCTTGCTTTTTCCTGTTCTCTTCCTCTCTCTTCTTCTTCTTGCTTTTCCTGTTCTTCTCTCTCTCTCTCTTCTTCTTGCTTTTTCCTGTTCTCTCCCTCTCTCTTCTTCTTGCTTTTTCCTGTTCTCTCCCTCTCTCTTCTTCTTTTTTTCCTGTTCTCTCTCCTCTCTCTCTTCTTCTTGCTTTTTCCTGTTCTTTCTCTCTCTTCTTCTTCTTTTTCTGTTCTTCTCCCTCTCTTCTTCTTCTTTTTCCTGTTCTTTCCCTCTCTCTTCTTCTTGCTTTTTCCTGTTCTTCCTCTCTCTCTTCTTCTTCTTTTTTTCCTGTTTCTCTCCCTCTCTCTTCTTCTTGCTTTTTCCTGTTTCTCCTCTCTCTTCTTCTTCTTTTTCTTGTTCTCTTCTTCTTGCTTTTTCCTGTTCTTTCTCCTCTCTCTTCTTCTTGCTTTTTCCTGTTCTCTCCCTCTCTTTTCTTCTTTCTTTTTCCTGTTCTTCTCTCCTCTCTCTTCTTCTTGCTTTTTCCTGTTCTCTCTCCTCTCTCTTCTTCTTGCTTTTTCCTGTTCTCTCCCTCTCTCTTCTTCTTGCTTTTTCCTGTTCTCTCCCTCTCTCTTCTTCTTGCTTTTTCCTGTTCTCTCCCTCTCTCTTCTTCTTGCTTTTTCCTGTTCCCTCTCTCTCTCTTCTTTCTTTTCCTTGTTCTTCTTTCCCTCTCTCTTCTTCTTGCTTTTTCCTGTTCTTTCCCTCTCTCTTCTTCTTGCTTTTTCCTGTTCTCTCTCTCTCTCTCTTCTTCTTGCTTTTTCCTGTTCTCTCCCTCTCTCTTCTTCTTGCTTTTTCCTGTTCTTTCCCTCTCTCTTCTTCTTGCTTTTTCCTGTTCTCTCCCTCTCTCTTCTTCTTGCTTTTTCCTGTTCTCTCCCTCTCTCTTCTTCTTGCTTTTTCCTGTTCTCTCCCTCTCTCTTCTTCTTGCTTTTTCCTGTTCTTTCCCTCTCTCTCTTCTTCTTGCTTTTTCCTGTTTCTCTCTCTCTCTTCTTCTTGCTTTTTCCTGTTCTTTCCCTCTCTCTTCTTCTTTCTTTTTCCTGTTCTCTCTCTCTCTCTCTCTCTCTTCTTCTTCTTGCTTTTTCCTGTTCTTCCCTCTCTCTTCTTCTTTTTTCCTGTTCTCTCTCTCTCTTCTTCTTCTTGCTTTTTTCCTGTTCTCTCTCTCTCTCTTCTTCTTGCTTTTTCCTGTTCTTTCCTCTCTCTCTCTTCTTCTTGCTTTTTCCTGTTCTCTCTCCCTCTCTCTTCTTCTTGCTTTTTCCTGTTCTTTCCCTCTCTCTTCTTCTTGCTTTTTCCTGTTCTCTCCCTCTCTCTTCTTCTTGCTTTTTCCTGTTCTCTCCCTCCTCTCTTCTTCTTGCTTTTTCCTGTTCTTCTCTCTCTCTCTCTTCTTCTTGCTTTTTCCTGTTCTCTCTCTCTCTCTCTTCTTCTTGCTTTTTCCTGTTCTTCTCTCTCTCTTCTTCTTGCTTTTTCCTGTTCTCTCTCTCTCTTCTTCTTGCTTTTTCCTGTTCTCTCTCCTCTCTCTTCTTCTTGCTTTTTCCTGTTCTCTCTCTCTCTCTCTTCTTCTTGCTTTTTCCTGTTCTCTCTCTCTCTCTTCTTCTTGCTTTTCCTGTTCTCTCTCTCCCTCTCTTCTTTTTGCTTTTTCTGTTCTCTCTCTCTCTCTCTTCTTCTTGTTCTCTTTTTCTTCTGTTCTTTCTCTCTCTCTCTTCTTCTTGCTTTTTCCTGTTCTTCTCCCTCTCTCTTCTTCTTGCTTTTTCCTGTTCTCTCTCCCTCTCTTCTTCTTGCTTTTTCCTGTTCTCTCTCTCTCTCTTCTTCTTGCTTTTTCCTGTTCTTCTCTCTCTCTCTTCTTCTTGCTTTTTCCTGTTCTTTCCCTCTCTCTTCTTCTTGCTTTTTCCTGTTCTCTCCCTCTCTCTTCTTCTTGCTTTTTCCTGTTCTCTCTCTCTCTCTCTTCTTCTTGCTTTTTCCTGTTCTTTCTCTCTCTCTCTCTTCTTCTTGCTTTTTCCTGTTCTCTCTCTCTCTCTTCTTCTTGCTTTTTCCTGTTCTCTCTCTCTCTTCTTCTTGCTTTTTCCTGTTCTTCTCCCTCTCTCTTCTTCTTGCTTTTCCTGTTCTTCTCTCTCTCTCTCTTCTTCTTGCTTTTTCCTGTTCTTTCTCTCTCTCTTCTTCTTGCTTTTTCCTGTTCTCTCTCTCTCTCTTCTTCTTGCTTTTTCCTGTTCTTCTCTCTCTCTCTTCTTCTTGCTTTTTCCTGTTCTCTCTCCTCTCTCTTCTTCTTGCTTTTTCCTGTTCTCTCCCTCTCTCTTCTTCTTGCTTTTTCCTGTTCTTCTCCCTCTCTCTTCTTCTTGCTTTTTCCTGTTCTCTCCTCTCTCTCTTCTTCTTGCTTTTTCCTGTTCTTTCTCTCCTCTCTCTTCTTCTTGCTTTTTCCTGTTCTTCTCCCTCTCTCTTCTTCTTGCTTTTTCCTGTTCTTCTCCCTCTCTCTTCTTCTTGCTTTTTCCTGTTTCTTTCTCTCTTCTCTCTCTTCTTCTTGCTTTTTCCTGCTTTTTCCTGTTCTCTCCTCTCTCTTCTTCTTCTTGCTTTTTCCTCTTCTTTCTCCCTCTCTCTTCTTCTTGCTTTTTCCTGTTCTTCTTCTCTCTTCTTCTTGCTTTTTCCTGTTCTCTCCCTCTCTCTTCTTCTTTTTTCCTGTTCTTTCTCTCTCTCTTCTTCTTGCTTTTCCTGTTCTTTCCTCTCTCTTCTTCTTGCTTTTTCCTGTTCTTCTCCTCTCTCTTCTTCTTGCTTTTTCCTGTTTTCCCTCTCTTCTTCTTCTTTTTTCCTTGTTCTTTTTTCCTGTTCCCTCTCCTCTCTTCTTCTTCTTGCTTTTTCCTGTTCTTCTCCCTCTCTCTTCTTCTTGCTTTTTCCTGTTCTTCTCCCTCTCTCTTCTTCTTGCTTTTTCCTGTTCTTCTCTCTCTCTTCTTCTTGCTTTTTCCTGTTCTCTCTCTCTCTCTTCTTCTTGCTTTTTCCTGTTCTCTCTCCTCTCTTCTTCTTCTTTTTCCTGTTCTTCCTCTTCTTCTTCTTGCTTTTCCTGTTCTCTCCCTCTCTTCTTCTTGCTTTTTCCTGTTCTTCTTGCTCTCTTCTTCTTGCTTTTTCCTGTTCTCTCTCTCTCTCTCTTCTTCTTGCTTTTTCCTGTTCTTTTTCCTGTTCTCTCTCTCTTCTTCTTGCTTTTTCCTGTTTTCTCCCTCTCTCTTCTTCTTGCTTTTTCCTGTTCTCTCTCTCTCTCTCTTCTTCTTGCTTTTTCCTGTTCTCTCTCTCTCTCTTCTTCTTGCTTTTTCCTGTTCTTCCCTCTCTCTTCTTCTTTCTTTTTCCTGTTCTTCTCCTCTCTCTTCTTCTTGCTCTTTTCCTGTTCCTCTCCCTCTCTCTTCTTCTTGCTTTTTCCTGTTCTTTCTCCTCTTCTCTTCTTCTTGCTTTTTCTCTTTGCTCTTCTTCTTCTTGCTTTTTCCTGTTCTCTCCCTCTCTCTTCTTCTTGCTTTTTCCTGTTCTCTCTCTCTCTCTCTTCTTGTTGCTTTTTCCTGTTCTTTCTCTCTCTCTCTTCTTCTTGCTTTTTCCTGTTCTTCTCCCTCTCTCTTCTTCTTGCTTTTTCCTGTTCTTCTCCCTCTCTCTTCTTCTTGCTTTTTCCTGTTCTCTCCCTCTCTCTTCTTCTTGTTTTTTCCTGTTCTCTCTCTCTCTTCTTCTTGCTTTTTCCTGTTCTTCTCTCTCTCTCTTCTTCTTGCTTTTTCCTGTTCTCTCTCCCTCTCTCTTCTTCTTGCTTTTTCCTGTTCTCTCTCTCTCTCTTCTTCTTGCTTTTTCCTGTTCTCTCTCCCTCTCTCTTCTTCTTGCTTTTTCCTGTTCTTCTCCCTCTCTCTTCTTCTTGCTTTTTCCTGTTTTTCTGTTCTCTCTCTCTCTCTTCTTCTTGCTTTTCCTGTTCTCTCCCTCTCTTCTTCTTGCTTTTTCCTGTTCTTCTCCCTCTCTCTTCTTCTTGCTTTTTCCTGTTTTCCCTCTCTCTTCTTCTTGCTTTTTTCCTGTTTTCCTCTCTCTTCTTCTTCTTCTTTTTCCTCTTCTCTCTCTCTCTCTTCTTCTTGCTTTTTTCCTGTTCTCTCTCTCTCTCTTCTTCTTCTTTTTCCTGTTCTTTCTCTCTCTCTCTTCTTCTTCTTTTTCCTGTTCTTCTCCCTCTCTCTTCTTCTTTCTTTTTCCTGTTCTTCTCCCTCTCTCTTCTTCTTGCTTTTTCCTGTTCTTTCCTCTCTCTCTTCTTCTTGCTTTTTCCTGTTCTTTCTCCCTCTCTCTTCTTCTTGCTTTTTCCTGTTCTCTCCCTCTCTCTTCTTCTTCTTTTTTCCTGTTCTCTTTTCTTCTTGCTTTTTCTGTTTTCCCTCTCTTCTTCTTGCTTTTCCTGTTCTCTCTCTCTCTCTTCTTCTTGCTTTTTCCTGTTCTTTCTCCTCTCTCTTCTTCTTGCTTTTTCCTGTTTCTCTCCCTCTCTCTTCTTCTTGCTTTTTTCCTGTTCTCTCTCTCTCTCTTCTTCTTCTTTTTCCTGTTCTCTTCTTCTTCCTTTTTCTTCTTCTTCTTTTTCCTGTTCTTCCTCTCTCTTCTTCTTGCTTTTCCTGTTCTCTCTCCCTCTCTCTTCTTCTTGCTTTTTCCTGTTCTCTCTCTCTTCTTCTTTGCTTTTTCCTGTTCTTCCCTCTCTCTCTTCTTCTTGCTTTTTTCCTGTTCTTCTCCTCTCTCTTCTTCTTGCTTTTTTCCTGTTCTCTCTCTCCTCTCTTCTTCTTGCTTTTTCCTGTTCTTCTCTCTCTCTTCTTCTTGCTTTTTTTCCTGTTCTTTCCCTCCTCTCTCTTCTTCTTGCTTTTTCCTGTTCTTTCTCTCTCTCTTCTTCTTCTTGTTGCTCCTTTTTCCTGTTCTCTCTCTCTCTCTTCTTCTTGCTTTTTCCTGTTCTCTCTCTCTCTCTCTTCTTCTTGCTTTTTCCTGTTCTTTCCTCTCTCTTCTTCTTGCTTTTTCCTGTTCTCTCCTCTCTCTTCTTCTTGCTTTTTTTCCTGTTCTCTCTCCTCTCTCTCTTCTTCTTGCTTTTTCCTGTTCTCTCTCTCTTCTTCTTTCTTTTTGCTTTTTCTCTCTCTTCTTCTTGCTTTTTCCTGTTCTCTCCTCTCTCTTCTTCTTGCTTTTTCCTGTTCTTTCTCTCTCTCTCTTCTTCTTGCTTTTTCCTGTTCTCTCCCTCTCTCTTCTTCTTGCTTTTTCCTGTTCTTCTCCCTCTCTCTTCTTCTTGCTTTTTCCTGTTCTCTCCCTCTCTCTTCTTCTTGCTTTTTCCTGTTCTTCTCCCTCTCTCTCTTCTTCTTGCTTTTTCCTGTTCTTCTCCCTCTCTCTTCTTCTTGCTTTTTCCTGTTCTCTCCCTCTCTCTTCTTCTTGCTTTTTCCTGTTCTCTCCTCTCTCTCTTCTTCTTGCTTTTTCCTGTTCTTCTCCCTCTCTCTTCTTCTTGCTTTTTTCCTGTTTCTCCCTCTCTCTTCTTCTTGCTTTTTCCTGTTCTCTCCCTCTCTTCTTCTTGCTTTTCCTGTTCTTTCCTCCTCTCTCTTCTTCTTGCTTTTTCCTGTTCTTTCCCTCTCTCTTCTTCTTCTTGCTTTTCCTGTTCTTCTCCCTTCTCTTCTTCTTGCTTTTTTTCCTGTTCTCTCCCTCTCTCTTCTTCTTGCTTTTCCTGTTCTCTCCCTCTCTCTTCTTCTTGCTTTTTCCTTTTCCTGTTCTTCTCCTCTCTCTTCTTCTTGCTTTTTCCTGTTCTTCCTCTCTCTCTTCTTCTTGCTTTTTCCTGTTCTTCTCTCTCTTCTTCTTGCTTTTTCCTGTTTCTCTTCTCTCTCTCTTCTTCTTGCTTTTTCCTGTTCTTTCTCTCTCTCTTCTTCTTGCTTTTTCCTGTTCTCTTCCTCTCTCTTCTTCTTGCTTTTTCCTGTTCTTCTCCCTCTCTTCTTCTTGCTTTTTCCTGTTCTCTCCTCTCTTCTTCTTGCTTTTTCCTGTTCTTTTCCTCTTCTTCTTCTTTTTTTTCCTGTTCTTCTCCTCTCTCTTCTTCTTCTTTTTCCTGTTCTTCTCCCTCTCTCTTCTTCTTGCTTTTCCTGTTCTTTCCCTCTCTCTTCTTCTTGCTTTTTTCCTGTTCTCTCCTCTCTCTTCTTCTTGCTTTTTCCTGTTCTTTCTCTCTCTTCTTCTTGCTTTTCCTGTTCTCTCCTCTCTCTTCTTCTTGCTTTTTCCTGTTCTTCTCCTCTCTCTTCTTCTTCCTGTTTTTCCTCTTTCTTTTCTGTTCTTCTCTCTCTTCTTCTTGCTTTTTCCTGTTCTCTCCCTCTCTCTTCTTCTTGCTTTTCCTGTTCTCTCTCTCTCTCTTCTCTTCTTCTTCTTTTTTCTGTTTCTTCTCTCTCTCTTCTTCTTGCTTTTTCCTGTTCTTCTCCTCTCTCTTCTTCTTGCTTTTTCCTGTTCTTTCTCTCTCTCTCTTCTTCTTGCTTTTTCCTGTTCTTTCTCTCTCTCTTCTTCTTGCTTTTTTTCCTGTTCTTTCCCTCTCTCTTCTTCTTCTTGCTTTTTCCTGTTCTTCTCTCTCTCTCTTCTTCTTGCTTTTTCCTGTTCTCTTCTCCTCTCTCTTCTTCTTGCTTTCTTCCTGCTTTTTCCTGTGTTCCTCTCTCTCTTCTTCTTCTTTTTCCTGTTCTTTCCCTCTCTCTTCTTCTTGCTTTTTCCTGTTCTTTCTCCTCTCTCTTCTTCTTGCTTTTTCCTGTTCTCTCTCTCCCTCTCTTCTTCTTGCTTTTTCCTGTTCTCTCCTCTCTCTTCTTCTTGCTTTTTCCTGTTCTTCTCCCTCTCTCTTCTTCTTGCTTTATCCTGTTCTCTCTCTCTCTCTTCTTCTTGCTTTTTCCTGTTCTCTCTCTCTCTCTTCTTGTTCTTTTTCCTGTTCTCTCTCTCTCTTCTTCTTGCTTTTTCCTGTTCTTCTCCCTCTCTTCTTCTTCTTTTTCCTGTTCTTCTTTCTTCTTCTTGCTTTTTCCTGTTCTCTCCCTCTCTCTTCTTCTTGCTTTTTCCTGTTCTCTCCCTCTCTCTTCTTCTTGCTTTTTCCTGTTCTTTCTCTCTCTCTCTCTTCTTCTTCTCTTTTTCCTGTTCTGTTCTTCTCTCTCTCTCTTCTTCTTGCTTTTTCCTGTTCTTTCCTCTCTCTTCTTCTTGCTTTTTCCTGTTCTCTCTCTCTCTCTTCTTCTTGCTTTTTTCCTGTTCTCTCTCTCTCTCTTCTTCTTCTTTTTCCTGTTCTGTTTCTCCTCTCTCTTCTTCTTGCTTTTTCCTGTTCTTCTCTCTCTCTCTCTTCTTCTTGCTTTTTCCTCCCTCTTCTTCTTCTTCTTGCTTTTTCTGTTCTTTCTCTCTCTTCTTCTTGCTTTTTCCTGTTCTTTCCCTCTCTCTTCTTCTTGCTTTTTCCTGTTCTTTCCCTCTCTCTTCTTCTTGCTTTTTCCTGTTCTTTCCTCTCTCTCTTCTTCTTGCTTTTTCCTGTTCTTTCTCCTCTCTCTTCTTCTTGCTTTTTCCTGTTCTCTCTCTCTCTTCTTCTTGCTTTTTCCTGTTCTCTCTCTCCCTCTCTTCTTCTTGCTTTTTCCTGTTCTCTCTCTCTCTCTTCTTCTTGCTTTTTCCTGTTCTCTCTCTCTCTCTCTTCTTCTTGCTTTTTCCTGTTCTCTCTCTCTCTTCTTCTTCTTTTTGTTCTCTCTTTTTCTTCTGTTCTGTTCTCTCTCCTCTCTCTCTTCTTCTTTTCTGTCTCTCTTTTCTTCTGTTCTTCTCTCTCTCTCTTCTTCTTGCTTTTTCCTGTTCTTCTCCCCTCTCTTCTTCTTGCTTTTTCCTGTTCTCCTCTCTCTCTTCTTCTTCTTCTTTTTCCTGTTCTTGCTTTTTTTCTCTCTCTCTTCTTCTTGCTTTTTCCTGTTCTTCTCCTCTCTCTTCTTCTTGCTTTTTCCTGTTCTCTCCTCTCTCTTCTTCTTGCTTTTTCCTGTTCTCTCCCTCTCTCTTCTTCTTGCTTTTTCCTGTTCTCTCTCCTCTCTTCTTCTTGCTTTTTCCTGTTCTTCCCCTCTCTCTTCTTCTTCTTGCTTTTTCCTGTTCTTTCTCTCTCTCTTCTTCTTGCTTTTTCCTGTTCTCCCTCTCTTCTTCTTTTTTTCCTGTTCTCTCTCCCTCTCTTCTTCTTGCTTTTCCTGTTCTCTCTCTCTCTCTTCTTCTTGCTTTTTCCTGTTTTTCTCTCTCTCTCTTCTTCTTGCTTTTCCTGTTCTTCTCCTCTCTCTCTTCTTCTTGCTTTTTCCTGTTCTTCTCTCTCTCTTCTTCTTGCTTTTTCCTGTTCTTCTCCTCTCTCTCTTCTTGCTTTTTCCTGTTTTCTCCTTCTCTTCTTCTGCTTTTTCCTGTTTCTCCCCTCTCTCTTCTTCTTCTTTTTGCTTTTTTCTTCTTGCTTTTTCTTCCCTCTCTCTTCTTCTTTTTCTTCTTGCTCTTTTCTTGCTTTTTCTTTCTCCTCTCTCTTCTTCTTGCTTTTTCCTGTTCTTTCCTCCTCTCTCTTCTTCTTGCTTTTTCCTGTTCTCTCTCTCTCTTCTTCTTGCTTTTTTCCTGTTCTCTTCTTCTCTTCTTCTTGCTTTTTCCTGTTCTTTCTCCTCTCTCTTCTTCTTGCTTTTTCCTGTTCTCTCCCTCCTCTTCTTCTTCCTGTTTTTCTTCTTCTTGCTTTTCCTCTCTCTTCTTCTTGCTTTTCTGTTTCTCCCTCTCTCTTCTTCTTGCTTTTTTCCTGTTCTCTCTCCTCTCTCTTCTTCTTGCTTTTTCCTGTTCTTTTCCTCTCTCTTCTTCTTGCTTTTTCCTGTTCTTTCTCTCTCTCTCTTCTTCTTGCTGTTTTTCTCTGTTCTCTTCTTGCTTTTTCTCTTTCCTCCTCTCTTCTTCTTGCTTTTTCCTGTTCTCTCTCTCCCTCTCTTCTTCTTGCATTTTACTGTTTCTCTCTCTCTCTCTTCTTCTTGCTTTTTCCTGTTCTCTCTCTCCCTCTCTTCTTCTTGCTTTTTCCTGTTCTCTCTCTCCCTCTCTTCTTCTTGCTTTTTTCTGTTCTCTTCTCTCTCTCTCTTCTTCTTGCTTTTTCCTGTTCTCTCTCTCTCTCTTCTTCTTCTTGCTTTTTCCTGTTCTTCTTCCGGTCTCTTCTTCTTGATTTTTCCTGTTCTCTCTCTCTCTCTTCTTCTTCTTGCTTTTTCCTGTTCTTTCCCTCTCTCTCTCTTCTTCTTGCTTTTTCGTGTTCTTCTCCCTCTCTCTTCTTCTTGCTTTTTCCTGTTCTCTCCCTCTCTCTTCTTCTTGCTTTTTCCTGTTCTCTCCCTCTCTCTTCTTCTTGCTTTTTCCTGTTCTCTCCCTCTCTCTTCTTCTTGCTTTTTCCTGTTCTCTCCCTCTCTCTCTCTCTCTTCGTCTTGCTTTTTCCTGTTCTTCTCTCTCTCTTCTTCTTGCTTTTTCCTGTTCACTCCCTCTCTCTTCTTCTTCTTGCTTTTTTCCTGTTCTCTCCCTCTTCTTCTTCGTCTCTTTTCCTGTTCTCTCTCTCTCTCTTCTTCTTGCTTTTTCCTGTTCTCTCTCTCTCTTCTTCTTGCTTTTTTCTGTTCTCTCTCTCTCTCTTCTTCTTGCTTTTTCCTGTTCTTTCCCTCTCTCTCTTCTTCTTGCTTTTTCCTGTTCTCTCCTCTCTCTCTTCTTCTTCTTTCCTGTTCTCTCTCCTCTTCTTCTTCTCTCTCTCTCTCTCTCTCTCTCTCTCTCTTCTTCTTGCTTTTTTCCTGTTCTTCTCCCTCTCTCTTCTTCTTGCTTTTTCCTGTTCTTCTCTCTCTTCTTCTTCTTGCTTTTTCCTGTTCTGTTTCTCCTCTCTCTTCTTCTTGCTTTTTCCTGTTCTTCTCCCTCTCTTCTTCTTGCTTTTTCCTGTTCTTCTCTTTCTTCTTGCTTTTCCTGTTCTCTCTCTCTCTTCTTCTTCTTTTTTCTTCTTCTTGCTTTTTCTGTTCTGCTCTTTTCTTCTCTCTCTCTCTTCTTCTTGCTTTTTCCTGTTCTCTCCTCTTCTTCTTCTTGCTTTTTCCTGTTCTCTCTCTCTTCTTCTTCTTGCTTTTTCCTGTTCTTTCCCTCTCTCTTCTTCTTGCTTTTTCCTGTTCTTCTCCTCTCTCTTCTTCTTGCTTTTTCCTGTTTCTCTCTCTCTCTTCTTCTTGCTTTTTCCTGTTCTTTCCCTCTCTTCTTCTTCTTGCTTTTTCCTGTTCTTCTCCTCTCTCTTCTTCTTCTTGTTCTTTTTTTCCTGTTCTCTCTCTCTCTTCTTCTTCTTACTTTTCCTGTTCTCTCTCCCTCTCTTCTTGTTGCTTTTTCCTGTTCTCTCTCTCTCTCTCCTCTTCTTGCTTGTTCCTGTTCTCTCTCTCTCTCTCTCTCCCTTCTTCTTGCTTTTTTTTTCCTGTTCTCTCTCTCTCTCTCTTCTTCTTGCTTGTTCCTGTTCTCTCTCTCTCTCTCTCTCTCCTCTTCTTGCTTGTTCCTGTTCTCTCTCTCTCTCTCTCTCTCTCTCTCTCTCTCTCTCTCTCTCTCTCTCTCTCTCTCTCTCTTCTCTTCTTCTTGCTTTTTCCTGTTCTCTCTGTCGTCTTCTTGCTTTTTCCTGTTCTCTCTCTCTCTCTCCACCACTTCCTTCTCTCTTCATGTCTCACCCCACCTCTCCTTTTCACACTTTTCCCTCCATCTCCCATCTCCGCTCTCATTCTCCCTCCTCATTCTGTTTCTGTCTCCATACTCTCCCCTTCTCTTCATCTCTCTCCCATTATGGAGGTAACACTAAAAGCTAAAGTGCTTTTAACAAGCCTTTTACCAAACACACAATGATATAAAAATCCTGTGCCGCGCAGACACACACACACGGACAAACACGCACGGACACACACGCACGGACACACACACATGGACACACACACACCATTACACACACACACACAGACACACACACACGGACACACACACACCATTACACACACACATTATTTCCTTCTCTGACATTTAAATGAATTTGAGAATGAAACTAACAATCCTCCACCCTCTACCTGCATCTCAGATGCCACATTAACAATAACCTGGCAGGGAGTAATGAAATGAATCAACTGAAGATTAATCATTTTCCTTCTTCGTCTGTTACTATTTCATCCAGTTAATAAGAGTTTATTCAAGAGAGGAAGAGAGGAAGTCAAACATTACAGACCCGCATATACTTCATCTACACAAAGAGCTGCTTACCCATCCGAGGGCTGCAAGGTTAAATGAGAGATACGGCTTCTTTTCCTTAAAGCTTTGTACAAACAAGGACAGGTTGTAACCAGTTCTCACAGCATATGTGTC
Source organism: Oncorhynchus keta (assembly GCF_023373465.1). Lineage (NCBI taxonomy): Eukaryota > Metazoa > Chordata > Actinopteri > Salmoniformes > Salmonidae > Oncorhynchus > Oncorhynchus keta. Next base: position 12,895,954 of record NC_068424.1, read on the forward strand.
TAAGAAAGGGGATTGATACGTTCTTGAAATCCTATTCAGATGGAAGGATTCAGCCTTGAGCCTCTAGTCGGCAACAGATCACTTCTTTGTGTGATGTGTGAAGAGGATACTGGACAGCTGTGGAAAATGACCAGTTGATATAGTTCATACAGTACTATTCAACTCAAGCATTAACATTGCATTAGACTGTAACACAACCATTTTCCCCCAACACTCTCTCTACCTCTCTCTCTACCTCTCTCTTTCTACCTCTCTCTCTCTACCTCCCACTCTCTCTACCTCTCTCTTTCTACCTCTCTCTCTCTACCCCCCACTCTCTCTACCTCTCACTCTCTCTACCTCTCACTCTCTCTACCTCTCTCTTTCTACCTCTCTCTCTCTACCCCCCACTCTCTCTACCTCTCACTCTCTCTACCTCTCACTCTCTCTACCTCTCTCTTTCTACCTCTCTCTCTCTACCTCTCACTCTCTCTACCTCTCTCTTTCTACCTCTCTCTCTACCTCCCACTCTCTCTACCCTCTCTCTACCTCTCACTCTCTCTACCTCTCTTTCTACCTCTCTCTCTCTACCTCCCTCTCTCTACCTCTACTCTCTCTACCTCTCTCTTTCTACCTCTCTCTCTACCTCCCACTCTCTCTACCTCTCACTCTCTCTACCTCTCACTCTCTCTACCTCTCTCTTTCTACCTCTCTCTCTCTACCTCCCACTCTCTCTACCTCTCACTCTCTCTACCTCTCACTCTCTCTACCTCTCACTCTCTCTTTCTACCTCTCTCTCTACCTCTCTCTACCTCTCACTCTCTCTACCTCTCTCTACCTCTCACTCTCTCTACCCCCACTCTCTCTACATCCCACTCTCTCTACCTCCCACTCTCTCTACCTCTCACTCTCTCTACCTCTCTCTCTCTACCTCCCACTCTCTCTACCTCCCACTCTCTCTACCTCTCACTCTCTCTACCTCTCAATCTCTCTACCTCTACCTTGCTCAGTTTTTTTGTTAAATATTTCCAAGGTGTCAATTAATTTTATTTTTGTTTTCTCATGATTTGGTTGGGTCTAATTGTGTTGCTGTCCTGGGGCTCTGTGTGGTGTGTTTGTGTTTGTGAACAGAGCCCCAGGACCAGCTTGCTTAGGGGACTCTTCTCCAGGATAATCTCTCTGTATGGGATGGCTTTGTTATGGAAGGTTAGGGAATCACTCCCTTTTATGTGGTTGTAGAATTGAACTCTATTCTATATTTTGATCATCAGCGGGTATCGGCCTAATTCTTCTCTGCATGCATTATTTGGTGTTTTACGTTGTATACGGAGGATATTTATACGGTGGATGTTTTTGCGGAATTCTGCATGGAGAGTCTCAAATCAAAGTCAAATCAAATTTTAATTGTCACATACAAGTGTTTAGCAGATGTTATTGCGGGTGTAGTGAAATGCTTGTGTTTCCAGCTCCAACAGTGCAGTAGTAACTAACAAGTAATATCGAACAATCCACATGATCTCAAGTAAAGGAATGGAATTAAGACTATATACAGTTGAAGTCAGAAGTTTACGTACACTCAGGTTAGAGTCATTTAAACTGGTTTTTCAACCACTCCACACATTTCTTGTTAACAAACTATAGTTTTGGCAAGTCGGTTAGGACATCTACTTTGTGAATGACACAAGTAAGTTTTCCAACAATTGTTTATAGACAGATTATTTAACTTATAATTCACTGTATCACAATTCCAGTGGGTCAGAGGTTTACATACACTAAGTTGAATGTGCCTTTAAAACCTCTTAGGGATCTCTTCACCCCCATTCCCCCATTCACCCCCATTCTTCACCCCCATTCTAGTGATCTCTTCCCGCTCGGATCCCGTTAACGGGATTGATTTGACAACATCCACTGAAATTGCAGTGCGCCAAATTCAAAAACAGAAATAATCATAATAAGAATTCATTAAACAATTGTTTAATACAAGTGTTATACATCAAAATACATCTGAACTTCTTGTTAATCCAGCCACAGTGTCAGATTTCAAAAAGGCTTTACGGTGAAAGCAAACCATGTGATTATCTGAGGACAGCACCCCGCAAAACACATGAAATCAGATTTCAACCAGTGCTACACAAAAGTCAGAAATAACAATATAATTCATGCCTTACCTTTGAAGATCTTCTTCTGTTGGCACTCCAATATGTCCCAGAAACATCACAAATGGTCCTTTTGTTCGATAAATTCCTTCATTATATCCCAAAAATGTCAATTTATTTGTCGCGTTTGATTCAAAAATACACCGGTTCCAACTCGCCCAACATGACTACAAAGTATCTAATAAGTTACCTGTAAACTTGGTTCAAACATTTCAAACAACGGTCCTAATCCAAACTTCTGTATCATAAAACGTAAATAATCACCTTCAAAATCGGTGCCTCTTTGCTTGACATCATGGGAAAATCAAAAGAAATCAGCCAAGACCTCAATTTATGTTTTAGACCTCCACAAGTCTGGTTCATCATTGGGAGCAATTTCCAAACGCCTGAAGGTACCACGTTCATCTGTACAAACAATAGTACGCAGGTATAAACACCATGGGACCACGCAGCCGTCATACCGCTCAGGAAGGAGACGCGTTCTGTGTCCCAGAGATGAACGTACTTTGGTGTGAAAAGTGCAAATCAATCCCAGAAATACAGCAAAGGACCTTGTGAAGATGCTGGAGGAAACAGGTACAAAAGTATCTATATCCACAGTAAAATGAGTCCTATATCAGCAAGGAAGAAGCCACCACTCCAAAACTGCCCTAAAAAGCCAGACTACGGTTTGCAACTGCACGTGGGGACAAACATCATACTTTTTGGAGAAACTTCCTCTGGTCTGATGCAACAAAAATATAACTGTTTGGCCATAATGACCATCTTTATGTTTGGAGGAAAAAGGGTGAGGCTTGCAAGCCGAAGAACACCTTCCCAACTGTGAAGCACGTGGGTGGCAGCATCATTTTGTGGGGATGCTTTGCTGCAGGAGGGAATGGTGTGCTTCACAAAATAGATAGCTTCATGAGGGAGGAAAAGTATGTGAATATATTGAAGCAACATCTCAAGACACCAGTCAGGAAGTTAAAGCTTGGTCGCAAATGGTTCTTCCAAAGGGACAATGACCCCAAGCATACTTCTAAAGTTATGGTAAAATGGCTTAAGGGCAACAAAGTCAAGGTATTGGAGTGGCCATCACAAAGCCCTGACCTCAATCCTGTAGGAATGTTGTGGGCAGAACTGAAAAAGCGTTTGTGAGCAAGGAAGCCTACAAACTTGACTCAGTTACAACAGCTCTGTCAGGAGGAATGGGCCAACATTCACCCAACCTTTTATGGGAAGCTTGTGTTCGGCTGATGAAATAAATAAAAGCTGAAACAATTTATTCTCTCTGTCGCATTTGTTATAAGGATCGGACCAAGGCGCAGCGTGGTATGCGTACATTCTTATTGAATTAAAGGATGAAACACTGAGCAAACTAACAAAATAACAAAACGAACTGTGAAGCTATACAAACGATTGCTGACAGGCAACTACACATAGACAAGATCCCGCACCAGAAAGTGGGAAACAGGGCTGCCTGAATATGATCCACAATCAGAGACAACAATAAACAGCTGTCTTTTATTGGGAACCATAGAAATACAAAAACCCCTAGACCTACAACAACCCTAGACATACAAAACCCTAGACATACAACACTAGAATACCCAGCCTAGTCACTCCTTGACCTAACCAAAATATATAGAAAACAGATATCTTAGGTCAGGGCGTGAAATTCTCTACTATTCTGATATTTCACATTCTTAAAACAAAGTGGTGATCCTAACTGACCTAAGACAGGGAATTTTTACTAGGATTAAATGTCAGGAATTGTGAAAAACTTAAACTGTAAATATTTGGTTGAGCAATGTCAGAGACCTGCATAGAGTTTGATACAGTGGAATAGGACATAATACAGTATATACATATGAGATGACTAATTCAAAATATGTAAAGATTATTCAAGTGACTAGTGTTCCAATTATTAAAGTGGCCAATGATTTCAAGTCTATGTATATAGGGCAGTAGCCTTTCTGTCCTAGTGATGGCTATTTAACAGTCTGATGGCCTTGTGAAAGAATGTGTTTTTCAGTCTCTGATGCACTTTGATGCACCTGTACTGACCTCGCCCTATGGATGTTAGCGGGTGAACAGGCAGTGGCTTGGGTGGTTGTTGTCCTTGATGATCTTTTTGTCCTTCCTGTGACATCGGTAGGTGTTCTCGAGGGCAGGTAGTTTGTCCCCGGTAATGCGTTGGGCAGACCGCACCACCCTCTGGAGAGCCCTGTGGTTGCGGTCTGTGAAGTTGCCTTACCAGGCGGTGATACAGCCCGACAGGATGTTCTCAATTGTGCATCTGTAAAAGTTTGAGAGGGTTTTTTGGTGCGACTTCTTCACCACACTGTCTGTGTGCTTGGACCCTTTCAGTTTGTCAGTGAACTTGAAGCTTTCCACCTTCTCCACTGCTGCCCCGTCGATGTGGAAAGATGGTGCTCCCTCTGCTGTTTCCTGAAGTCTACAATCAGCTCCTTTGTTGAGTTGTCGTTGGGTGAGAGGTTATTTTCCGGGCACCACACTACCAGGGCCCTCACCTCCTCCTTGTAGGCTGTCTCATCATTGTTAGTAATCTGCCATCTGCAAACTTGATGATTGAGTTGGAAGCGTTCGTGGTTGATGGGTGAGCAGGGAGTACAGGTGTTTGTCCCATTTTGTGAATTCTTGGTTGGTGAGCGGACCCCAGACCTCACAACCATAAAGGACAATGGGTTCTATAACTGATTCCATTTTTTTTGACAGATCCTTATTGGTATGTCGAGTTACATTAAATCATTATACCTGGCTAGTTATATCATCGACCTGGCTAAGGCTTTCGACGCTGTCAATCACAACATTCTTATTGGGAGACTCAACAGCCTTGGTTTCTTAAATGATTGCCTTGCTTGGTTCACCAACTACTTCTACTTTAGAGTTCAGTATGTCAAATCGGAGGGCCTGTTTTCCGGACCTCTGGCAGTCTCTATGGGGGTGCCACAGGGTTCAATTCTCGGGCCGACTCTCTTCTCTGTATACATAAATGAAGTCGCTCTCGCTGCTGGTGATTCTTTGATCCACCTCTACACAGACGACCAGTATTCTGTATACCTCTGGCCCTTAGTTGGACACTGTGTTAACTAACCTCCAGATAAGCTTACATGCCATACAACTCTCCTTCTGTGGCCTCCAACTGCTCTTAAATGCTAGTAAAACTAAATGCATGCTCTTCAACCCATCGCTGCCCGCATTTGCCCGCCCGTCCAGCATCACTACTCTGGACGGTTCTGACTTAGAATATGTGGACCACTACAAATACCTAGGTGTCTGGTTAGACTGTAAACTCTCCTTCCAGACTCACATTAAACATCTTCGCTCCAAAATTAAATCTAGAATTGGCTTCCTATTTCACAACAAAGCATCCTTCACTCATGCTGCCAAACATACCCTTGTAAAACTGACCATCCTACCGATCCTCGACTTCGGCGATGTCATTTACAAAATAGCCTCCAACACTACTCAATAAATTGGATGCAGTCTATCACAGTGCCATCCGTTTTGTCACCAAAGGCCCATATACTACCCACCACTGCAACCTGTATGATCTCGTTGGCTGGCCCTCGCTTCATTACTCGTCGCCAAACTCATTGGCTCCAGATAATCTACAAGTCTCTACTAGGTAAAGCCCCACCTTATCTCAGCTCACTGGTGACCATAGCAGCACCCATCCGTAGCATGCGCTCCAGCAGGTATATCTCACTGGTCACCCCCAAAGCCAATTCTTCCTTTGGCCGCCTCTCCTTCCAGTTCTCTGCTGCCAATGACTGAAACGAACTGCAAAAATCTCTGAAGCTGGAGACTCTTACCTCCCTCACTAGCTTTAAGCACCAGTTGTCAGAGCAGCTCACAGATAACTGCACCTGTACATAGCCCATCTGTATACAGCCCATCTATCTACCTCATCCCCATACCGTATTTATTTATTTATCTTGGTCCTTTGCACCTCAGTATCTCTACTTGCACATTCATCTTCTGCACATCCTATCACTCCAGTGTTTAATTGCTATGTTGTAATTCCTTCGCCACCATGGCCTATTTATTGCCTTACCTCTCTTATCCTACCTCATTTGCACATGCTATATATAGATTTTTCTACTGTATTATTGATCGTATGTTTGTTTATTCAATGTGTAACTCTGTGTTGTTGTATGTGTCAACTGCTTTGCTTTATCTTGGCCTGGTCACATTTAAAAATGAGAACTTATTCTCAACTAACCTACCTGGTTAAATGAAGGGGAAATAAAAATAAAATAATATATGTTCCTTTTGATGGCATAGAATGTCCTTCTTGCCATGTCGCTCAGATTTTTCACAGCTTTGTGGAAGTTGGTTCTGATGTTTAGGCCGAGGTATGTATAGTTTTTTTGTGTGCTCAAGGGCAACGGTGTCTAGATAGAATTTGTATTTTTGGAGCACCAATTTTTTTGTCTTACTGAGATTTACTGTCAGAGCCCAGGTCTGACAGAATATTTTAAGAACATCTAGAAGAATCAGGTCATCAGCAAATGGTAGACATTTGACTTCTGATTCAGGTAGGGTGAGGCTGGGTGGTGCAGATTGTTCTAGTGCCCTTGCCAATTTGTTGGTATATATGTTGAAAAGGTTGGGGCTTAAACTCCATCCCTGTCTCACCCCCTGGCCTTGTGGAAAGTAATGTGTGTGTTTTTTGGCAATTTTAACTGCACACTTGTCGTTTGTATACATGGATTTTATAATGTTGTATGTTTATCCCCCAACACCACTTTCCATTAATATGTTTGTATAGCAGAACCTCATGCAAAATTTAGTCAAAAGCTTTTTTGAAATCAACAAAGCATGAGAAGACTTTGCCTTTTTTTGGTTTATTTGTTTGTCAATTAGGGTGTGCAGGGTGAATGGTCTGTCGTATGGTAATTTGGTAAAAATCCAATTGGACATTTGCTCAGTACATTGTTTTCACTGAGGAGAGTCTGCTGTTAGTGATAATGTAGAGAATTTTCCCAAGTTTGCTGTTAACATATATCCCATGGTAGTTATTGGGGTCAAATTTGTCTCCACTTTTGTGGATTGAGGTGATCAGTCCTTGGTTCCAAATATTGGGGACGATGCCAGAGCTAAGTATGATTGTTAAAGAGTAAGTATAGCCAATTGGAATTTGTGGTCTGTATATTTTATAATTTAATTGATGATAACATCAACACCTCCAGCCTTTTTTTAGTTGGAGTGTTTGTATTTTGTCATGTAGTTCATTCATTGTAATTGGAGAGTCAAGTGGGTTCTGGTCTAAGATTTATATTTGATAATGTTTATGTTTTTGCTGTTTGATCTTTGTTATTGGGCCAAAAATATTGGATAAGTATACACTCTCTGTTTTGGATAGATAACTCTTCGTGTTGTTGTTTGTTTAGTGTGTTACAATTTTCCCAGAATTCCCAGTATTTCATTGCGCTGATTTCAGATGTGCTGTTCCTTCTTTTTCCGTAGTGTATTTCTGTATTGTTTTAGTGATTCACCATAGTGAAGGCGTTGACTCAGGTTTTCTGGGTCTCTATGTTTTTGTTTGGACAGGTTTCTCAATTTCTTTTTAGGTTTTTGCATTCTTCATAAAAACATTTGTCATTGTTGCTTAGCTTTCTTAGGTTGTCTGCTTGACATTTTAGATTTGATCGCGAAGCTGAGGTCAGATATACTGTTTATGTTTTCTACTGCCAAGTTTACACCTTCACTATTGAGATGTTTTGTCCAGGAAGTTGTGTTGAAGGTTGTGATTTGTTGTTGCCTAATAGTTTTTTTGTTAGGTTTCCACACTACTTTCCTTCCATCTATAGCATTGCTTAATATTATTCAGTTCCTTTGGCTTTGATGCCTCATGATGGAGCACAGCTCTGTTCAAGTAGACTGTGATTTTGCTGTGATCTGATAGGGGTGTCAGTAGAGTGTGATTTTGCTGTGATCTGATAGGGGTGTCAGTAGAGTGTGATTTTGCTGTGATCTGATAGGGGTGTCAGTAGAGTGTGATTTTGCTGTGATCTGATAGGGGTGTCAGTAGAGTGTGATTTTGCTGTGGTCTGATAGGGGTGTCAGTAGAGTGTGATTTTGCTGTGATCTGATAGGGGTGTCAGTAGAGTGTGATTTTGCTGTGATCTGATAGGGGTGTCAGTAGAGTGTGATTTTGCTGTGATCTGATAGGGGTGTCAGTAGAGTGTGATTTTGCTGTGGTCTGATAGGGGTGTCAGTAGAGTGTGATTTTGCTGTGGTCTGATAGGGGTGTCAGTAGAGTGTGATTTTGCTGTGATCTGATAGGGGTGTCAGTAGAGTGTGATTTTGCTGTGATCTGATAGGGGTGTCAGTAGAGTGTGATTTTGCTGTGATCTGATAGGGGTGTCAGTAGAGTGTGATTCTGCTGTGATCTGATAGGGGTGTCAGTAGAGTGTGATTTTGCTGTGATCTGATTGGGGTGTCAGTAGAGTGTGATTTTGCTGTGATCTGATAGGGGTGTCAGTGGACTGACTGAAAGCTCTGAAAGACTCTGGGTTGAGGTCAGTGATTCAGCTTTGATCTGATAGGGGTGTCAGTAGAGTGTGATTTTGCTGTGATCTGATAGGGGTGTCAGTAGAGTGTGATTTTGCTGTGGTCTGATAGGGGTGTCAGTAGAGTGTGATTTTGCTGTGATCTGATAGGGGTGTCAGTAGAGTGTGATTTTGCTGTGGTCTGATAGGGGTGTCAGTAGAGTGTGATTCTGCTGTGATCTGATAGGGGTGTCAGTAGAGTGTGATTTTGCTGTGATCTGATAGGGGTGTCAGTAGAGTGTGATTTTGCTGTGGTCTGATAGGGGTGTCAGTAGAGTGTGATTTTGCTGTGGTCTGATAGGGGTGTCAGTAGAGTGTGATTTTGCTGTGGTCTGATAGGGGTGTCAGTAGAGTGTGATTCTGCTGTGATCTGATAGGGGTGTCAGTAGAGTGTGATTTTGCTGTGATCTGATAGGGGTGTCAGTAGAGTGTGATTTTGCTGTGATCTGATAGGGGTGTCAGTAGAGTGTGATTTTGCTGTGGTCTGATAGGGGTGTCAGTAGAGTGTGATTTTGCTGTGATCTGATAGGGGTGTCAGTAGAGTGTGATTTTGCTGTGATCTGATAGGGGTGTCAGTAGAGTGTGATTTTGCTGTGATCTGATAGGGGTGTCAGTAGAGTGTGATTTTGCTGTGATCTGATAGGGGTGTCAGTAGAGTGTGATTTTGCTGTGATCTGATAGGGGTGTCAGTAGAGTGTGATTTTGCTGTGATCTGATAGGGGTGTCAGTAGAGTGTGATTTTGCTGTGGTCTGATAGGGGTGTCAGTAGAGTGTGATTTTGCTGTGGTCTGATAGGGGTGTCAGTAGAGTGTGATTTTGCTGTGGTCTGATAGGGGTGTCAGTAGAGTGTGATTTTGCTGTGATCTGATAGGGGTGTCAGTAGAGTGTGATTTTGCTGTGATCTGATAGGGGTGTCAGTAGAGTGTGATTTTGCTGTGATCTGATAGGGGTGTCAGTAGAGTGTGATTCTGCTGTGATCTGATAGGGGTGTCAGTAGAGTGTGATTTTGCTGTGGTCTGATAGGGGTGTCAGTAGAGTGTGATTCTGCTGTGATCTGATAGGGGTGTCAGTAGAGTGTGATTTTGCTGTGATCTGATAGGGGTGTCAGTAGAGTGTGATTTTGCTGTGGTCTGATAGGGGTGTCAGTAGAGTGTGATTCTGCTGTGATCTGATAGGGGTGTCAGTAGAGTGTGATTTTGCTGTGGTCTGATAGGGGTGTCAGTAGGTGTGATTTTGCTGTGGTCTGATAGGGGTGTCAGTAGAGTGTGATTTTGCTGTGATCTGATAGGGGTGTCAGTAGAGTGTGATTTTGCTGTGATCTGATAGGGGTGTCAGTAGAGTGTGATTTTGCTGTGATCTGATAGGGGTGTACCATGAACTATACCCAGCATGCAACAGAGCTGCAGTAGAGTGTGATTCTGCTGTGATCTGATAGGGGTGTCAGTAGAGTGTGATTTTGCTGTGGTCTGATAGGGGTGTCAGTAGAGTGTGATTCTGCTGTGATCTGATAGGGGTGTCAGTAGAGTGTGATTTTGCTGTGATCTGATAGGGGTGTCAGTAGAGTGTGATTTTGCTGTGGTCTGATAGGGGTGTCAGTAGAGTGTGATTCTGCTGTGATCTGATAGGGGTGTCAGTAGAGTGTGATTTTGCTGTGATCTGATAGGGGTGTCAGTAGAGTGTGATTTTGCTGTGGTCTGATAGGGGTGTCAGTAGAGTGTGATTTTGCTGTGGTCTGATAGGGGTGTCAGTAGAGTGTGATTTTGCTGTGGTCTGATAGGGGTGTCAGTAGAGTGTGATTCTGCTGTGATCTGATAGGGGTGTCAGTAGAGTGTGATTTTGCTGTGATCTGATAGGGGTGTCAGTAGAGTGTGATTTTGCTGTGATCTGATAGGGGTGTCAGTAGAGTGTGATTTTGCTGTGGTCTGATAGGGGTGTCAGTAGAGTGTGATTTTGCTGTGATCTGATAGGGGTGTCAGTAGAGTGTGATTTTGCTGTGATCTGATAGGGGTGTCAGTAGAGTGTGATTTTGCTGTGGTCTGATAGGGGTGTCAGTAGAGTGTGATTTTGCTGTGGTCTGATAGGGGTGTCAGTAGAGTGTGATTTTGCTGTGATCTGATAGGGTGTCAGTAGAGTGTGATTTTGCTGTGATCTGATAGGGGTGTCAGTAGAGTGTGATTTTGCTGTGGTCTGATAGGGGTGTCAGTAGAGTGTGATTTTGCTGTGGTCTGATAGGGGTGTCAGTAGAGTGTGCTTTTGCTGTGGTCTGATAGGGGTGTCAGTAGAGTGTGATTCTGCTGTGATCTGATAGGGGTGTCAGTAGAGTGTGATTTTGCTGTGATCTGATAGGGGTGTCAGTAGAGTGTGATTTTGCTGTGATCTGATAGGGGTGTCAGTAGAGTGTGATTTTGCTGTGGTCTGATAGGGGTGTCAGTAGGTGTGATTTTGCTGTGATCTGATAGGGGTGTCAGTAGAGTGTGATTTTGCTGTGGTCTGATAGGGGTGTCAGTAGAGTGTGATTTTGCTGTGGTCTGATAGGGGTGTCAGTAGAGTGTGATTTTGCTGTGATCTGATAGGGGTGTCAGTAGAGTGTGATTTTGCTGTGATCTGATAGGGGTGTCAGTAGAGTGTGATTTTGCTGTGGTCTGATAGGGGTGTCAGTAGAGTGTGATTTTGCTGTGATCTGATAGGGGTGTCAGTAGAGTGTGATTTTGCTGTGATCTGATAGGGGTGTCAGTAGAGTGTGATTTTGCTGTGGTCTGATAGGGGTGTCAGTAGAGTGTGATTTTGCTGTGATCTGATAGGGGTGTCAGTAGAGTGTGATTTTGCTGTGATCTGATAGGGGTGTCAGTGGGCTGACTTTGAACGCTCTAAGAGACTCTAGGTTGTGGTCAGTGATAAAGTAATTAGTAATACTGCCAAGAGATGAGCTATAGGTGTACCTTCCGAAGGAGTCCCCTCGAAGCCTACCATGAACTATGTACATACCCAGCATGCAACAGAGCTGCAGGAGTTATGACCGTTTTTGTTGGTTATCTTGTTGTAGTTGTGCCTATGGGGGTATATGGGGGAGGGAATGCTGTCACCTCCAGGTCATTGTTTGTCCCTCTGTGTGCTGAGGGTGTCAGGTTATTGTCCAATTCTAGCATTTAGGTCGCCACAGACTAGTACATGTCACTGGGCTTGGAAATGATTGATTTCCCCCTCCAGGATGGAGAAGCTGTCTTCATTAAAGTATGGGGATTCTAGTGGGGGGATTTAGGTAGCACACACAAGGACATTTTTCTCTGTTGAGGTCATTTCCTTTTGAATTTCTAGCCAAATGTAAAATGTTCCTGCTCTATACCAAATTAGCCCCCTGAGTCCCTTCCCTGTTTCACACCTGGTAGTGTGGTGGATGGGACTATCAACTCTCTGTAACCTAGAGGGCAACCAGTGGGTCCATCTCCTCTATACCATGTTTCTTGTAGGATGACAATGTCTGTATTTCCAATTTATTTGGTGAAGTCCAGGTTACTGCTCTTTAGGCCAAAGGCAGATGACCTCAGGCCTTGGATATTCCAGGATGAGATAGTGGAGGCTTTGTGTTCCATAAAGTGTCCAATGTTGTTGGTCGTGCGGTTTGGCTTCAGACCAGTTAGTGTGAGCAGAGCCTGCTGAGCATCTGGTACATTGGATTGGGCTAGTTTAAGAGTCGAGTTGGGCCTGTTTGCTTGCTCACGGCCTGGGCATATGTGTGACTATCATGTTGAGGCCCTCATTGCGGGAGTTGTGGGCATGGGGTGGGCAGGAGGGGCATATGTCTGACCTGAGGGGGGCCAATATGGGTTGTGGGCATGGTTGGTTTGGGCGGGAATTGTTTGGTTGGGATGGGGTGTGGAGGTGTCCTTTAGGGTCTGGGCGAAGGTGGGCACTGCTTCCTTGTATAGTAGCAAGGTAGAGATAACCACCTGTGTGTTGGTGGAAGTCTCTTTCTCTCTCTCCCCCCCTGCATCCCAGGGTAGATATGAGAAGCTAGAAGAATAGTCTACTTTACCAGTAAGGCCTGAGATGTTAATTACTTGGAATTTGGTGTCACTACAATATATGTATGTGGATTATGTGCCTCTTCTCTACGCTGTGTGATGATCAGATGATCTTACGCTTTCACACTCTCTGTCTCTCTGTCTCTCTGTCTCTCTGTCTCTCTGTCTCTCTGTCTCTCTGTCTCTCTGTCTCTCTGTCTCTCCCGCACTTGCTTTCTCTCTGTCTCTCTGTCTCTCCCGCGCTTGCTTTCTCTCTGTCTCTCTGTCTCTCCCGCACTTGCTTTCTCTCTGTCTCTCTGTCTCTCCCGCACTTGCTTTCTCTCTGTCTCTCTGTCTCTCTGTCTCTCTGTCTCTCTGTCTCTCCCGCACTTGCTTCTCTCTCTGTCTCTCTGTCTCTCTGTCTCTCTGTCTCTCTGTCTCTCCCGCGCTTGCTTTCTCTCTGTCTCTCTGTCTCTCCCGCGCTTGCTTTCTCTCTGTCTCTCTGTCTCTCCCGCTCTTGCTTTCTCTCTGTCTCTCCCGCACTTGCTTTCTCTCTGTCTCTCTGTCTCTCCCGCTCTTGCTTTCTCTCTGTCTCTCCCGCTCTTGCTTTCTCTCTGTCTCTCTGTCTCTCCCGCTCTTGCTTTCTCTCTGTCTCTCTGTCTCTCCCGCACTTGCTTTCTCTCTGTCTCTCTGTCTCTCTGTCTCTCTGTCTCTCCCGCGCTTGCTTTCTCTCTGTCTCTCTGTCTCTCCCCGCTTGCTTTCTCTCTGTCTCTCTGTCTCTCCCGCGCTTGCTTTCTCTCTGTCTCTCACTTGCTTTCTCTCTGTCTCTCTGTCTCTCCCGCGCTTGCTTTCTCTCTGTCTCTGTCTGTCTCTCCCGCACTTGCTTTCTCTCTGTCTCTCTGTCTCTCCCGCGCTTGCTTTCTCTCTGTCTCTCTGTCTCTCCCGCACTTGCTTTCTCTCTGTCTCTCTGTCTCTCCCGCGCTTGCTTTCTCTCTGTCTCCCGCGCTTGCTTTCTCTCTGTCTCTCTGTCTCTGCGCTTGCTTTTCTCTGTCTCTCTGTCTCTCCCGCACTTGCTTTCTCTCTGTCTCTCTGTCTCCCGCGCTTGCTTTCTCTCTCTCTCCCCCTCCCACTCTTGCTTTCTCTCTGTCTCTCTGTCTCTCTGTCTCTCCCGCACTTGCTTTCTCTCTGTCTCTCTCTCTCTCCCGCACTTGCTTTCTCTCTGTCTCTCTGTCTCTCCCGCACTTGCTTTCTCTCTGTCTCTCTGTCTCTCCCGCACTTGCTTTCTCTCTGTCTCTCTGTCTCTCCGTCTCTCCCGCACTTGCTTTCTCTCTGTCTCTCTGTCTCTCCCGCGCTTGCTTTCTCTCTGTCTCTCTGTCTCTCCCGCACTTGCTTTCTCTCTGTCTCTCTGTCTCTCCCGCGCTTGCTTTCTCTCTGTCTCTCTGTCTCTCCCGCACTTGCTTTCTCTCTGTCTCTCTGTCTCTCCCAGCGCTTGCTTTCTCTCTGTCTCCCGCGCTTGCTTTCTCTCTGTCTCTCTGTCTCTCCCGCGCTTGCTTTCTCTCTGTCTCTCTGTCTCTCCCGCACTTGCTTTCTCTGTCTCTCTGTCTCGAGCGCTTGCTTTCTCTCTGTCTCTCCCGCACTTGCTTTCTCTCTGTCTCTCTGTCTCTCCCGCGCTTGCTTTCTCTCTGTCTCTCTGTCTCTTAGCACTTGCTTTCTCTCTGTCTCTCTGTCTCTCCCGCGCTTGCTTTCTCTCTGTCTCCCGCGCTTGCTTTCTCTCTGTCTCTCTGTCTCTCCCGCGCTTGCTTTCTCTCTGTCTCTCTGTCTCTCCGCGCTTGCTTTCTCTCTGTCTCTCCCGCACTTGCTTTCTCTCTGTCTCTCCCGCACTTGCTTTCTCTCTGTCTCTCCCGCACTTGCTTTCTCTCTGTCTCTCTGTCTCTCCCGCGCTTGCTTTCTCTCTGTCTCTCCCGCTCTTGCTTTCTCTCTGTCTCTCTGTCTCCCGCACTTGCTTTCTCTCTGTCTCTCTGTCTCTCCCGCGCTTGCTTTCTCTCTGTCTCTCCCGCTCTTGCTTTCTCTCTGTCTCTCTGTCTCTCCCGCTCTTGCTTTCTCTCTGTCTCTCTGTCTCTCCCGCACTTGCTTTCTCTCTGTCTCTCTGTCTCTCCCGCGCTTGCTTTTCTCTGTCTCTCCCGCACTTGCTTTCTCTCTGTCTCTCTGTCTCTCCCGCACTTGCTTTCTCTCTGTCTCTCTGTCTCTCCCGCGCTTGCTTTCTCTCTGTCTCTCCCGCTCTTGCTTTCTCTCTCTCTCCCCCTCCCACTCTTGCTTTCTCTCTGTCTGTGTCTCTCTGTCTGTGTCTCTGTCTGTGTCTCTGTCTGTGTCTCTGTCTGTGTCTCTCTCCAGCTCAAATTAATCGAAATAACTTTATTGGCATGGGAAACATATACAGTATTTACATTGCCAGAGTAAGTGAAATAGATAATAAACAAATGAACAATAAAAATGAACAGTATTACACAAAAGTTCCAGAAGAATAAAGACATTTGAAACGTCATAGTTTGACTACATACAGTGTTATAATGATGGCAAATAGTTAAATAGTTAAATAAATTAACATACATTTACAAAGGTGTTTGTTCTTCACTGGTTGTCCTTTTCCTGTGTCAACAGGTCACAAATCTGGCTGCTGTGATGTCACACCAGGTCTGCCTACAGTAGCCTTTCTCAACAGCAAGGCTATGCTCACTGAGTCTGTACCTAGTCAAAGCTTTCCCTAATTTGCTCTTTTTTTGTTGTTAATTCTGTCCAATGTGTCAATTCATTATCTTGATCTTTATGGAAGGTTGGGGAATTGCTTCGTTTTAGGTGGTTGTAGAATTTAACGTTGTAATGCCCGGGGCCCGGGGTGTAGTGGAGGAAGAAGTCAGACGCAGGAAACAGAGAGTTCAAACAAATGCCCCAAAACACATGGGAACTAAACAGTCCTGAACAACGCACGTACACACACAACTGTGACTTACAGGCGTGCACTAGAGTACACATAAAACAATCCCGCACACCCAGCAGGTGGGCCGGCTGGATAATAAAGCCCAACCAATTAACCTAACTAAACACAGGTGTAACTAATAAACAGACAGGGGGGGGGGATCAGTGGCAGCTAGTAGGCCGGTGACGACGACCGCCGAGCGCCACCCGAACAGGAAGGGGAGCCACCTTTGGTAGGATTCGTGACAAACGTCTCTTTTCTGGATTTTGATCATTAGCATAATTAGTATCGGCGTAATACTTCTCTGCATGTATTATCTGGTGTTTTACGTTGTACACAGAATATCGTTTTGCATATTTCAACATGCAGAGTCTCAATTTTGTACTTGTCTGTCTGTCTCTCTCTCTCTCTCTCTCACTCTCTCTCTCTCTATCTCTGTCTCTCTCTCTCTCTCCATCTCTCTCTCTCTCTCTCTCTCTCTCTCTCTCTCTCTCTCTCTCTCCCTCTCTCTCTCCATCTCTGTCTCCCTCTCCATCTCTCCATCTCTGTCTCCCCCTCTCTCTCTCTCTCTCTCTCTCTCTCTCCATCTCTCTCTCTCTCCATCTCTGTCTCTCTCTCTCTCTCCACCTCTGTCTCTCTCTCTCTCTCTCTCTACCTCTACCTCTACCTCTACCTCTACCTCTACCTCTACCTCTGTCTCTCTACCTCTGTCTGGGGAGGGAACCTCTCTCTCTCTCTCTCTCTCTCTCTCTCTCTCTCTCTCTCTCTCTCTCCTCTCTCTCTCTCCATCTCTGTCTCCCTCTCCATCTCTCCATCTTGGGAGGGAACCTCTCTCTCTCTCTCTCTCTCTCTCTCTCTCTCTCTATCTCTGTCTCTCTCTCTCTCTCCATCTCTCTCTCTCCATCTCTGTCTCTCTCTCTCTCTCCACCTCTGTCTCTCTCTCCTCCTCTCTCTCTCTCTCTCTCTCTACCTCTGTCTCTCTCTCTCTCTCTCTCTATCTCTGTCTCTCTCTCTCCATCTCTCTCTCTCTCTCTCTCTCTCTAATATTTTGGGGGGATAGAAATGCTCACATTTTGAGTTAAAGTAATTTTTCTAATTACAAAGAAGGTTGAAAAGACCAGCTGAGTGGGCCGGGAGGTTATATTCATGAGCTCGCTTTGACTGACAGCTCTTTGATGTGCTTATCTCAAGACACTTGGATGGAGTGAGCATGATGCACAAAGCAACTCAAACCACATTGAAATTGCATTAATTATATTTCTATACATCTCCTGTGTGGTATGTATTTTGTGATGCGGTTCAAAGCAGCACTGATGGATGTGTTGACATGACAACTGCGTCAGAGTTTTGAACAACACTGAACGACACCCTCTAGTTACATGCTGGCTGAAGACCTAGCTAGCCAGTAACTAGCTAAAACCAGACACAGATGAAAGGAGAAACACATAAGTATCGTTGCCATAGATTACTTTTTAAAATGATATTTGCTGACAACCTACAGTCAGATATTGGCACCGGTGGAGTAGCTATATAAACCACACCCCTCTGCAAACACTCCTTCTCCAAAGTTGGTTACAAGGCTTATTCAAATTAGGTGAGATAATGTCATGTTGCCAGTGGTGTGTTAAAATATGAGTTAAGGTGATGTCACCCTTTTCTATGAATAACCCCTCCTGAATCCAAGTGTTTGCCATGGGGGAGGGAACCAGTAACCCTCCTCATAGAATCCAAGTGTTTGACATGGGGGAGGGAACCAGTAACCCTCCTCTTGAATCCAAGTGTTTGATGTGGGGGAGGGAACCAGTAACCCTCCTCCTGAATCCAAGTGTTTGATGTGGGGGAGGGAACCAGTAACCCTCCTCCTGAATCCAAGTGTTTGATGTGGGGGAGGGAACCAGTAACCCTCCTCCTGAATCCAAGTGTTTGATGTGGGGGAGGGAACCAGTAACCCTCCTCCTGAATCCAAGTGTTTGATGTGGGGAGGGAACCAGTAAGCCTCCTCCTGAATCCAAGTGTTTGATGGGGGGGAGGGAACCAGTAACCCTCCTCCTGAATCCAAGTGTTTGATGTGGGGAGGGAACCAGTAACCCTCCTCCTGAATCCAAGTGTTTGATGTGGGGGAGGGAACCAGTAACCCTCCTCCTGAATCCAAGTGTTTGATGTGGGGGAGGGAACCAGTAGCCCTCCTCCTGAATCCAAGTGTTTGATGGGGGAGGGAACCAGTAACCCTCCTCCTGAATCCAAGTGTTTGATGTGGGGGAGGGAACCAGTAACCCAACCTCCTGAATCCAAGTGTTTGATGTGGGGAGGGAACCAGTAACCCTCCTCCTGAATCCAAGTGTTTGATGTGGGGGAGGGAACCAGTAACCCTCCTCCTGAATCCAAGTGTTTGATGTGGGGGAGGGAACCAGTAACCCTCCTCCTGAATCCAAGTGTTTGATGTGGGGGAGGGAACCAGTAACCCTCCTCCTGAATCCAAGTGTTTGACATGGGGGAGGGAACCAGTAACCCTCCTCCTGAATCCAAGTGTTTGATGTGGGGGAGGGAACCAGTAACCCTCCTCCTGAATCCAAGTGTTTGATGTGGGGGAGGGAACCAGTAACCCTCCTCCTGAATCCAAGTGTTTGATGTGGGGGAGGGAACCAGTAACCCTCCTCCTGAATCCAAGTGTTTGATGTGGGGGAGGGAACCAGTAACCCTCCTCCTGAATCCAAGTGTTTGATGTGGGGGAGGGAACCAGTAACCCTCCTCCTGAATCCAAGTGTTTGACGTGGGGGAGGGAACCAGTAACTTTATAATCAAACGTTGTAGAAGCAACAGTCATTTTTCATACCTTGATCTGGTTTCGTTCAAATGTAATCCAATTTGTGATTGTGACTGTTCTTGACAGTAGCTCGGTGGCATAAGATACAACCAGTATATTCGGACAGTTTCTTTTACTTTTTGTTACATTACAGCCTTATTCTAAAATGGTTTGAATGAATAGTTTTCCTTATCAATCTACACACAATACCCCATAATGACAAAGTGAAAAATGGTTTTTCGAAATGTTATGCAAATTTATTCAAAGTAAATTCATATAAATATCTTATATACATAAGTATTCAGACCCCTTGCTATAAGTATCAAAATGTAGCACATGTGCATCCTGTTTCCATTTATCATCCTTGAAATGTTTCTACAACTCTGAGGTCCACCTGTGGTGAATTCAATTGATTGAACAAGTCATGAGGTCGAAGGAATTGTCCGTTGAGCTCCGAGACAGGATTGTGTCGAGGCACAGATCTGGTTAAGGGTACCGAAAAATATCTGCAGCATTGAAGGCTCCCAAGAACACAGTGGCCTCCATCATTCTTAAATAGAAGAAGTTTAGAACCACCAAGACACTTCCTAGAACTGGCCGCCCGGATAAACTGAGCAATCGGGGGAGAAGGGAGGTGACCAAGAACCCGATGGTCGCTCTGACAGAACTCTTACAGAATTATTATAGAAGTCTGACAGAACTCTTACAGAATTATTATAGAAGTCTGACAGAACTCTAACAGAACTATTATAGAACTCTGACAGAACTATTATAGAACTCTGACAGAACTCTTACAGAACTATTATAGAACTCTGACAGAACTCTTACAGAACTATTATAGAACTCTGACAGAACTCTTACAGAACTATTATAGAACTCGGACAGAACTCTTACAGAACTATTATAGAACTCGGACAGAACTCTTACAGAACTATTATAGAACTCGGACAGAACTCTTACAGAACTATTATAGAACTCTGACAGAACTCTTACAGAACTATTATAGAACTCTGACAGAACTCTTACAGAACTATTATAGAACTCTGACAGAACTCTTACAGAACTATTATAGAACTCTGACAGAACTCTTACAGAACTATTATAGAACTCTGACAGAACTCTTACAGAACTATTATAGAACTCGGACAGAACTCTTACAGAACTATTATAGAACTCTTACAGAACTCTGACAGAACTCTTACAGAACTATTATAGAACTCTGACAGAACTCTGACAGAACTCTTACAGAACTATTATAGAACTCTGACAGAACTCTTACAGAACTATTATAGAACTCTGACAGAACTCTTACAGAACTATTATAGAACTCTGACAGAACTCTTACAGAACTATTATAGAACTCTGACAGAACTCTTACAGAACTATTATAGAACTCGGACAGAACTCTGACAGAACTCTTACAGAACTATTATAGAACTCGGACAGAACTCTGAAAACTAACTGAAACAGAATTTCTAAGAATCCCAACAAAAACAAATATAAAAACACAACACTAGAATAACCGTGTGTTTGTGTGTGTTCATTTCTGGTTGTGTAGTGTGGCCCATTACTGTGTGTTGTCGTTGTATTGTATGTGGATGCTCAGTGTTTTTGTCTTTCCTAGCGGAATCTTGCTTGAGTACGTCCATTATAGAGTTAAAGTCGGAAGTTAACATACACTTAGTTTGGAGTCATTAAAACAAATTTTTCAACCACTCCACACATTTCTTGTTAACAAACTATAGTTTTGGCAAGTCGGTTAGGTCTACTTTGTGCATGACACAATTCATTTTTCCAACAATGGAATAATAATAATTTGATAATTTGAGTCAATTGGAGGTGTACATGTGGATGTATTTCAAGGCCTACCTTCAAACTCAGTGCCTCTTTGCTTGACATCATGGGAAAGTCAAAAGAAAACAGCCAAGACCTCAGAAAAATTGTAGACCTCCACAAGTTTGGTTCATCCTTGGGAGCAATTTCCATACACCTGAAGGTACCACGTTTATCTGTACAAACAATAGTACGCAAGTATAAACACAATGGGACCATGCAGCCGTTATACTGCTCATGAAGGAGACGTGTTCTGTCTCCTAGAGATGGACGTACTCTAGTGCGAAAAGTGCAAATCAATCCCAGAACAACAGCAAGGGACCTTGTGAAGATACTGGATGGAGGAAACAGGTACAAAAGTATCTATATCCACAGTTAAACGAGTCCTATATCGACATAACCTGAAAAGCTGCTCAGCAAGGAAGAAGCCACTGCTCCAAAAGAGCCATACAGGTGAGGTGTGTGTAAACTTCCGACTTCTTCAATATTATTTCCTCATTTACATTGTAGTGATGAAGATATTATATTATTTGTTATATATATTATAATGCTGTCTTATTTCTGCATGGGTCAATTTGAAAAGAGAGGAACGTCTCTATTTGAAAAAGGAGCATATGTTTGTATCCTTTGAAAAATGACTCAGTGAGTGTGTGTGTGTGTGTGTGTGTGTGTGTGTGTGTGTGTGTGTGTGTGTGTGTGTGTGTGTGTGTGTGTGTGTGTGTGTGTGTGTGTGTGTGTGTGTGTGTGTGTGTGTGTGTGTGTGTGTGTGTGTGTATATCTCTCCAGAGAGTTCTCAGGGTTCTCTCCCTCAGTATAAAGTGCTGACTGTGTGTGTTGGTATCAGATGACAAATCTGAGGGACAAACCGCTCTCTCCCTCCTCTCGGATCATCTCTCCTCTCTCCTCTCCTCTCTCCTCTCCTCTCTCCTCTCTGATCCTCTCTCCTTTCCTCCTCTCTCCCTCCTCTCTTCACTCTCCTCTCCTCTCTCCTCTCCTTTCCTCCTCTCTCCCTCCTCTCTGATCCTCTCTCCCTCCTCTCTGATCCTCTCTCATTTCCTCCTCTCTCCCTCCTCTCGGATCCTCTCTCCTTTTCTCCATCCTCCTCTCGTTTCTCCTCCTCTCTCCTCTCATTTCCTCCTCTCTCCTTCCTCTCGGATCCTCTCTCCTTTTCTCCATCCTACTCTCTCCTCCCTCCTCTCTCCTCTCTTCCATCCTACTCTCTCTTCCTATCTCCTCTCTCCCTCCTCTTGGATCCTCTCTCTCTCCTCTCCTCCCTCCTCTCTCCTCTCCTCTCTTCCATCCTACTCTCTCCTCATCTCCCTCCTCTCCTCTCTCCTCTCTTCCATCCTACTCTCTCCTCTCTCCTCTCCTCTATTCCATCCAACTCTCTCCTTCTCTCTCCTCTCCTCCTCTCTTCACCTCTCCTCCATCCTCCTCTCTCCTCCTCTCTCTTCTCCTCCATCCTACTCTCCCCTCCATTCTCCTCATTCTGCCATCCTCCATCCTCTTCTCTCCTCCATCCTCTCCCCATCCTCTCCCTCTCCTCGACTTCTCCTCTGCTCTCCTCCATCTTCCTCTCTCCACTCATATCCTCCCCCTTCCTGCCTTCTTCTATTCTCTCCTCTCCTCTTTAACTCCTCTCCCTAGCTCCCAAGGGGGGGAAGGGGAGGGACATATAAAATACTGGGATGAAAGGGTTATAGGGGTGAAAAAGAAAGAGGAGAGGTAGGGAGAGGAGAGGAGAGGAGAGGAGAGGAGAGGAAAGGGAAGGGAAAGGAAAGGAGAGGAGAGGAGAGGAGAAGAGAAGAGAAGAGAAGAGAAGAGAAGAGAAGAGAAGAGAAGAGAAGAGAAGAGAGGAGTATTGGTAAAGAAAGAGGAAAGGAAGGTGTGCTGGAGGTAAAAAGAGAGGAATGAGAGAAGAAATGAAGGATTGTGAAATACAAAAAGTAATGTGTGAACTAGAGGGGTGAAAAAACAGGGATGGTAGTGTCAGCATGAACAGAGAGGAAAACAGAGAGGATGATGAGAGGTAAAAGAGAGAGCGAGAAAGACAAAGGGATGGGTAGTGTAGGTAAGAAAGAGGGAGATTACAGGAGGGCAGAGGAAAGAGAGATAGGAAGAGAGTGGAGAAATGGCAAGGAGGGGAAGCTAGAGGAGAAAATAAGGGGAGATGAGAGATCTGAAAAGTGAGAAAGAAAAAGAGGAACAAGAGAGGAACAAGAGAGGAACAAGAGAGGAGGAAAGGGAGTGTGCGGTACATCAATGTGTTGATAGTGAATCATCAACCCCCCGTGAGTACTGATGAAGTGATGCACTGTGGGTAACCTCCTCTGAAGGCAAACAACACTCCCAGTGGGGAAACAAACATACACATAAACACAAACATCAACCCAGAGACGGCTACCCAGAGACAGTTACCAAAAGCTGTCTCTCTCTCTCTGTATGCATGCAAGCATGCCTGCATGTCTCTGTCTGTCTGTCTGTCTGTCTGTCTGTCTGTCTGTCTGTCTGTCTGTCTGTCTGTCTGTCTGTGTCTCTCTCACTCTCTCTCTCTTCAAGTCAATTTTAAGGGCTTTATTGCCATGGGAAACATATGTTTACATTGCCAAAACAAGTGAAATAGACAAGAAACAAAAGGGAAATAAACAACATCTAACTCTCTCTTTCCCGTCCACGGGAGTCGGAGGGGAAGTCAGAGGGGAAGATTTATATGTTCAGAGAGAGAGAGAGAGAGAGAGAGAGAAAGAAAGAGAGAGAGAGAAAGAGAGAGAGAAAGAGAGAAAGAGAGAGAGAGAGAGAGAGAGAGAGAGAGAGAGAGAGAGAGAGAGAGAGAGAGAGAGAGAGAGAGAGAGAGAGAAAGAAAGAAAGAAAGAAAGAAAGAAAGAAAGAAAGAAAGAAAGAAAGAAAGAAAGAAAGAAAGGGGGGAGGGAGGGAGAGAGAGAAAGAGGGAGAAAGAGAGGGGAGAGAGGGAGAGAGAAAGAGAGAGAGAAAGTGAGAAAGAAAGAGAGAGAGTGCGAGAGAGAGAGAGTGCGAGAGAGAGAGAGTGCGAGAGAGAGAGAGAGAGAGAGAGAGAGAGAGAGAGAGAGAGAGAGAGAGAGAGAGAGAGAGAGAGAGAGAGAGAGAGAGAGAGAGAGAGAAAGAAAGAAAGAAAGAAAGAAAGAAAGAAAGAAAGAAAGAAAGAAAGAAAGAAAGAAAGAAAGAAAGGGGGGGAGGGAGGGAGAGAGAGAAAGAGGGAGAAAGAGAGGGGGAGAGAGGGAGAGAGAAAGAGAGAGAGAAAGAGAGAAAGAAAGAGAGAGAGTGCGAGAGAGAGAGAGAGAGAGAGAGAGAGAGTGCGAGAGAGAGAGAGAGAGAGAGAGAGAGAGAGAGAGAGAGAGAGAGAGAGAGGGAGAAAGAGAGGGGGAGAGAGAGAGAGAAAGAGAGAGAGAGTGAGAAAGAAAGAAAGAGGGAGAGGGAGAGGGAGAGAGAGAGAGAGAGAGAGAGAGAGAGAGAGAGAGAGAGAGAGAGAGAGAGAGAGAGAGAGTGAGAAAGAAAGAGAGAGGGAGAGGGAGAGAGAGAGAGAGAGATAAAACATCCTCAATGAAATGATCAAATATACAGACAACACATTCCAATTGGCTATACTGAAACTTTTTAACTACATCCTTTGCTCTGGCATCTTCCGCAATATTTGGAACCAAGGACTGATCACCCCAATCCACAAAAGTGGAGACAAATTTGACCCCAATAACTATCGTGGCATATGCGTCAACAGCAACCTTGGGAAAATCCTCTGCATTATCATTAACAGCAGACTCGTACATCTCCTCAATGAAAACAATGTACTGAGCAAATGTCAAATTAGCTTTTTACCAAATGACCGTACAACAGACCATGTATTCACCCTGCACACCCTAATAGACAACCAAACAAACCAAAACAAAGACAAAGTCTTCTCATGCTTTGTAGATTTAAAAAAAGCCTTTGACTCAATTTGGCATGAGGGTCTGCTATACAAACTGATGGAAAGTGGTGTTGGGGGAAAAACATTATAAAATCCATGTAAATCAAATCAAATCAAAATCAAATCAAATTTATTTATATAGCCCTTCGTACATCAGCTGATATCTCAAAGTGCTGTACAGAAACCCAGCCTAAAACCCCAAACAGCAAACAATGCAGGTGTAAAAGCATGGTGGCTAGGAAAAGCTCCCTAGAAAGGCCAAAACCTAGGAAGAAACCTAGAGAGGAACCGGGCTATGTGGGGTGGCCAGTCCTCTTCTGGCTGTGCCGGGTAGAGATTATAACAGAACATGACCAAGATGTTCAAATGTTCATAAATGACCAGCATGGTCGAGTAATAATAAGGCAGAACAGTTGAAACTGGAGCAGCAGCACAGTCAGGTGGACTGGGGACAGCAAGGAGCCATCATGTCAGGTAGTCCTGGGGCACGGTCCTAGGGCTCAGGTCCTCCGAGAGAGAGAAAGAAAGAGAGAATTAGAGAGAGCATATGTGGGGTGGCCAGTCCTCTTCTGGCTGTGCCGGGTGGAGATTATAACAGAACGTGGCCAAGATGTTCAAATGTTCATAAATGACCAGCATGGTTGAATAATAGTAAGGCAGAACAGTTGAAACTGGAGCAGCAGCATGGCCAGGTGGACTGGGGACAGCAAGGAGTCATCATGTCAGGTAGTCCTGGGGCATGGTCCTAGGGCTCAAGTCCTCCGAGAGAGAGAAAGAAAGAGAGAAGGAGAGAATTAGAGAACGCACACTTAGATTCACACAGGACACCGAATAGGACAGGAGAAGTACTCCAGATATAACAAACTGACCCTAGCCCCCCGACACATAAACTACTGCAGCATAAATACTGGAGGCTGAGACAGGAGGGGTCAGGAGACACTGTGGCCCCATCCGAGGACACCCCCGGACAGGGCCAAACAGGAAGGATATAACCCCACCCACTTTGCCAAAGCACAGCCCCCACACCACTAGAGGGATATCTTCAACCACCAACTTACCATCCTGAGACAAGGCCGAGTATAGCCCACAAAGATCTCCGCCACGGTACAACCCAGGGGGGCGCCAACCCAGACAGGCCGACCACAACAGTGAATCAACCCACCCAGGTGACGCACCCCCCCCCAGGGACGGCATGAGAGAGCCCCAGCAAGCCAGTGACTCAGCCCCCGTAACAGGGTTAGAGGCAGAGAATCCCAGTGGAAAGAGGGGAACCGGCCAGGCAGGGACAGCAACGGCGGGTCGTTGCTCCAGAGCCTTTCCGTTCACCTTCCCACTCCTGGGCCAGACTACACTCAATCATATGACCCACTGAAGAGATGAGTCTTCAGTAAAGACTTAAAGGTTGAGACCGAGTTTGCGTCTCTGACATGGGTAGGCAGACCGTTCCATAAAAATGGAGCTCTATAGGAGAAAGCCCTGCCTCCAGCTGTTTGCTTAGAAATTCTAGGGACAATTAGGAGGCCTGCGTCTTGTGACCGTAGCGTACGTGTAGGTATGTACGGCAGGACCAAATCAGAGAGGTAGGTAGCAGCAAGCCCATGTAATGCTTTGTAGGTTAGCAGTAAAACCTTGAAATCAGCCCTTGCTTTGACAGGAAGCCAGTGTAGAGAGGCTAGCACTGGAGTAATATGATCAAATTTTTTGGTTCTAGTCAGGATTCTAGCAGCCGTATTTAGCACTAACTGAAGTTTATTTAGTGCTTTATCCGGGTAGCCGGAAAATAGAGCATTGCAGTAGTCTAACCTAGAAGTGACACAAATGTACACAAATGTGCAGTTAAAAATGTACAAAAAGCACACATTTCTTCCCACAGGGCCATGGGGTGGGACAGGGATGCCGCTGAAGCCGCACTCTTTAACATATATAGCAACGAATTGCCACTAGAACAGTCTGCAACACCCAGCCTCACACTACTAGAATATGAAGTCAAATGTCTACTGTTTGCTGATGATCTGGTGCTTCTGTCACCAACCAAGTAGGGCCTACACAGCACCTAAATCTTATGAACAGATCCTGCCAGACCTGGGACCTGACAGTAAATCTCAGTAAGAGCAAAATAATGGTGTTCCAAAAAAGGTCCAGTCGCCAGGACCACAAATACAAATTCCATCTAGACACCGTTACCATAGAGCACTGGTTCTCAATCCTGGTCCTGGGGACCACACACCTGATTCAAATTATCATCTCATCAAAAGGCTTTGATGATTTGAATCAGGTGTGTAGTGCTAGTGCAAAAACAAAAATGTGCCCCTCTTTGGGTCCCCAGGACCAGGCTTGAGAACCATTGCCCTAGAGCACACAAAATGGAGAATAAGAGCACCTCCTCCCAGCTGCCCACTGCACTGAGACTAGGAAACACTGTCACCACCGATAAATCCACGATAATCGTGATTTTAAATAAGCATTTCTCTTTAAATGAGCACTGATGGAGGGATTGTGCATTCCTGGTGTAACTCGGGCAGTTGTTGTCATCCTGTACCTGTCACGCAGGTGTGATGTTCGGATGTACCGATCCTGTACAGGTGTTGTTTCATGTAGTCTGCCACTGCATGGATGATCAGCTGTCCGTTCTGTCTCCCTGTAGGTGCTGTCTTAGGCATCTCACAGTACGGACATTACAATGTATTGCCCGGGCCACATCTGCAGTCCTCATGCCTCCTTGCAGCATGCCTAAGGCACGTTCACGCAGATGAGCAGGGACCCCGGGCATCTTTTTTTGGTGTTTTTCAGAGTAATTACAAAGGCCTCTTTAGTTTTCATACCTGTGACCTTAGTTGCCTACCCTCTGTAAGCTGTTAGTGTCTTTATGACCATTCCACAGGTGCATGTTCATGAATTGTTTATGGTTCATTGAACAAACATGGGAAACAGTGTTTAAGCCCTTTACAATGAAGATCTGTGAAGTTATTTAGATTTTTACGAATTATCTTTGAAAGACAGATCCCTGAAAAAGGGCAGTTTCTTTTTTTGCTGAGTTTACTACCCACCTCTGCGACCTGTATGCTCTCGTTGCCTGATGTTCGCTACGTATTAGTCGCCAAACCCACAGGCTCCAGGTCATCTATAAGTCTTTGCTTGGTAAGCCCCGCCTTATTTCAGCTCACTGGTCACCATAGCAACACCCACCCTTGGCACGTGCTCCAGCAGGTATATTTCACTGGTCATCCCCAAAACCAACACCTCTTTGGCTGCCTTTCATTCCAGTTCTCTGCTGCCAATGACTGGAACGAATGGAAAATATCACTGAAGTTGGAGCCTTATTATCTCCCTCACCAACTTTAAGCGTCAGCTGTCAGAGCAGCTTACCGATCACTGCAGCTGTACACAGCCCATCTGTAAATAGCCCATCCATCCAACTACCTACCTCATCCCCATATTTGTTTTTGTTTTTCTGCTCTTTTTCACACCAGCATTTCTACTTGCACATCATCATCTGCTCATTTATCACTCCAGTGTAAATTGCTGAATTGTAATTACTAATTACCACTGTGGCCTATTTATTGCTTTACCTCCTTACTTCATTTGCACACACTGTATACAGAGTTTTCTATTGTGTTGTTGACTGTACGTTTGTTTATCCCATGTGTAACTCTGTGTTGTTTTTGTCGCACAGCTTTGCTTTATCTTGGCCAGGTCTCAGTTGTAAATGAGAACTTGGTCTCAACTGGCCTACCGGTTAAATAAAGGTGTTCTCAACCGGCCTACCCTGGTTAAATTGTTCTCAATCCCGGTTAAATGTGTAACTCTGTGTTTGCCTACCTGGTTTTGTCAACCGCCTACCTGGTTAAATAAAGGTGTTCTAAACCGGCCTACCTGGTTAAATAAAGGTGTTCTCAAGCCTACCTTTGCCTACCTGGTTTAGGTGTTCTTGGCCTACCCAGGTGTTCTCAGCCTTGTAAATGAGAACTACCCGGTTAAATTTCTCAACGGCCTACCTGGTTAAATAAAGGTGCCTACCCGGTTAAATAAAGGTGTTCTCAACCGGCCTACCCGGTTAAAGGTGTTCTCAAACCCTGGTTAAATAAAGGTGTTCTCAAGGTGTTCTCAACCGGCCTACCCGGTTAAATAAAGGTGTTCTCAACCGGCCTACCTGGTTAAATAAAGGTGTTTCAACCGGCCTACCTGGTTAAATAAAGGTGTTCTCAACCGGCCTACCTGGTTAAATAGGTGTTCTCAACCGGCCTACCTGGTTCTCAACCGGCCTACCCGGTTAAATAAAGGTGTTCTCAACCGGCCTACCAGGTTAAATAAAGGTGTTCTACGGTTAAATAAAGGTGTTCTCGCCTACCCGGTTAAATAAAGGTGCCTACCTGGTTAAATAAAGGTCTCAACCGGCCTAGAGTAGAATTAGGCTGATACCCGCTAAATTAGCAAAATTCAGAAAAGAGCTGATCTACTGTCTCTATTATAATATGTCAGACCAGCTAGATCTACTGTCTCTATGTCTCTATTATATTATGACAGACCAGCTATATCTACTGTCTCTATTATGTTATTCTACAACCACCTGAAAGGAAGCGATTCCCAAACCTTCCATAACAAAGCAATCATTTACAGAGAGATGAACCTGGAGAAGAGTCCCCTAAGCAAGCTGGTCCTGGGGCTCTGTTCACAAACACAAACACACCCCACAGAGCCCTAGGACAGCAACACAATTAGACCCAAACAAATCATGACAAAACAAAAAGATAATTACTTGGCACATGAAAATAATTAACAAAAACTCTGAGCAAACTAAAATGCTATTTGTCCCTAAACAGAGAGTACACAGTGGAAGAATACCTGACCACTGGGACTGGCCCAAACTAAAGGAAAGCTTCGACAATGTACAGACTCAGTGAGCATAGCCTTGCTATTGAGAAAGGCCGCCGTAGGCAGACATGGCTCTCAAGAGAAGACAGGCTATGTGCACACTGCCCACAACATTAGCTGGAAAATGAGCTGCACTTCCTAACACCCTGCCCGATGTATGACCATAGAGACACATATTTCTCTCAGATTACACAGATCCACAAAGAAATTGAAAACGTACCCAATTTTGATAAACTCCCATATCTACTGGGTGAAATTCCACAGTGTGCCATCACAGCGGCAAGATTTGTGACCTGTTGCCACAAGAAAAGGGCAACCAATGAAGAACAAACACCATTGTAAATACAACCTATATTGCTTATTTAATTTTCCCTTTTGTACTTTAACCATTTGTACATCATTACATCAACACTGTATATATGCATAATATGACATTTGTAATGTCTTTATTCTTTTGGAACTTCTGTGAGTGTAATGTTTACTGTTAATTTTTATTGTTTATTGCACTTTTGTATATTATCTTCTACACTTGCTTTGGCAATGTTAACATATTTTTCCCATGCCAAAAAGCCCCTTGGAGAGAGAGAGAGGGAGAGAGAGAGAGAGAGAGAGATGAGCAGAATGACATCACAGGAAGCTCAGATAAGAGATTGATGCACTTCCCTTTGATAGACGTCTGTGTGTGTGTGTGTGTGTGTGTGTGTGTGTGTGTGTGTGTGTGTGTGTGTGTGTGTGTGTGTGTGTGTGTGTGTGTGTGTGTGTGTGTGTGTGTGTGTGTGTGTGTGTGTGTGTGTGTGTGTGTGTGTGTGTGTGTGTGTGTGTGTGTGTGTGTGTGTGTGTGTGCGCGTGTGTGTGTGTGTGTCTAATGGATATGCAGATTGGTTTGTGCTGATAGACACATTGTCATTAATATGATACACTCTCTCCCTCTCTCCTCTAATGACATGTCAGTGTAACATGGTTGTTAATGACAGGGTCTCTTCAGCCTCTCCCCGTCCTGTTGTCTAAGCAGATTACATCTCTCTCCTCTGTTTGTGTTACACACACACATAACGAGACACTCCCATCAAAGACCAAGACTCAGGATTTAATGGGTGTGTGGTTATGGGCGTGTGTATTTTTAAGGGATGTGTGTGTGAAGAGAGAGAGGGCTTAATGTAAAGGAGATCATTCATAGTTGATGTTTGCATTCAATACCTTCTTTGTATTGCTGGCGAAACATTCGCTATGTATCTTTACACTGAATCTTACGGTAATGTCGCTCTTCACCATCTATTAACCCGTCATTGTGTTTCAGAAGGGAATCATGCCGTTAACATGGGGGAGAAGTCATGAGGCTCAGACCATGAGGCTTAGACCACTGTTCTACGGCAGTTCACCATGCTCTAGCAAGCCTTCCCCAAATCATAGCCCTAACCTTAACCACTTGGAATGAATGCCTAACCTGTTAACCTTTTTGAGTTATTTCTGTTTGAATCTATTAACCATGCTGAATTAATCAATAATATGTTGAATTTTGAAGGAAACTATGAGATCCAGCCTTCCTCTGTCTTGGCTGGGAGCTCAGTGGTAGCGTGCCCTCAAACAGTTGGACAGTTGGACAGTTGGACAGTTGGACAGAGAGAGAGAGAGAGAGAGAGAGAGAGAGAGAGAGAGAGAGAGAGAGAGAGAGAGAGAGAGAGAGAGGGAGAGATAACACAAACAAACAAACCCTTAGATGAAAAC